>NC_041807.1:0-309756 GCF_900964775.1 Scleropages formosus
GACCTCCCGGTTGTTGATGCTGAGAAAGGTGTTTTGGTGAATTTTTCCCAAGACATTCAATTCTCACTTCACTCACTACTCCCGTACTCTTGAGGCTGCAACAAAAGAGTGTTTCCACCCGGTGTCGAACCGGGACCTTTCGCGTGTGAGGCGAACGTGATAACCACACACTATGGAAACAAGACACAGCCGCCCCCATCCATCTCGCTTCACTCACTGCTACCATAGCACTACACTATGGAAACGCAACACGCGCAGCACGTGTCTATCGTGTGCGAAAAACACCCGGATCGATACAGGGATGACTACGGCCGCAATGACGCCGGTAAAAGAAGCAGCGGGTTTCAGTTTCCATAGTGTAGCGGTCATCACGTTCGCCTAACACGCGAAAGGTCCCCGGTTCGAAACCGGGTGGAAACACGTCTGTCGGGTAGTCAGCGTCCTGCTTGGTACCGGTGCTCAATGATCAGACTTTAATTAATTTTCTTTCTTTTTTTTTTTTTTTTTTTGGTGGAAACATTCAAAACAGGTTGTGCATCTCCCTGGTAGTCTAGTGGTCAGGATTTGGCGCTTTCACGGCCCGGGTTCAATTCCCGGTCAGGGAACGCTCTCTATAGTGGAAAGAAAGAAGGGAACGAACGAATGAATGAAGAACCCTGAAAGGCGGCTAGTCTCGGACCTCCCGTTGTTGATGCTGAGAAAGGTGTTTTGGTGAATTTTTCCCAAGACATTCAATTCTCACTTCACTCACTGCTCCCGTACTTCTTGAGGCTGCAACAAAAGAGTGTTTCCACCCGGTGTCGAACCGGGGACCTTTCGCGTGTGAGGCGAACGTGATAACCACTACACTATGGAAACAAGACACAGCCGCCCCCATCCATCTCGCTTCACTCACTGCTACCATAGCACTACACTATGGAAACGCAACACGCGCAGCACGTGTCTCATCGTGTGCGAAAAACACCCGGATCGATACAGGGATGGTCTACGGCCGCAATGACGCGGTAAAAGAAGCAGCGGGTTTCAGTTTCCATAGTGTAGCGGTCATCACGTTCGCCTAACACGCGAAGGTCCCCGGTTCGAAACCGGGTGGAAACACGTCTGTCGGGTAGTCAGCGTCCTGCTTGGTACGGTGCTCAATGATCAAACTTTTCAGACTTTAATTAATTTTCTTTCTTTTTCTTTTTTTTTTTTTTTTTGGTGGAAACATTCAAAACAGGTTGTGCATCTCCCTGGTAGTCTAGTGGTCAGGATTTGGCGCTCTCACCGCCACGGCCCGGGTTCGATTCCCGGTCAGGGAACGCTCTCTATAGTAGAAAGAAAGAAGGGAATGAATGAAGAAACCCTGAAAGGCGGCTAGTCTCGGACCTCCCGTTGTTGATGCTGAGAAAGGTGTTTTGGTGAATTTTTCCCAAGACATTCAATTCTCACTTCACTCACTGCTCCCGTACTTCTTGAGGCTGCAACAAAAGAGTGTTTCCACCCGGTGTCGAACGGGGACCTTTCGCGTGTGAGGCGAACGTGATAACCACTACACTATGGAAACAAGACACAGCCGCCCCCATCCATCTCGCTTCACTCACTGCTACCATAGCACTACACTATGGAAACGCAACACGCGCAGCACGTGTCTCATCGTGTGCGAAAAACACCCGGATCGATACAGGGATGACTACGGCCGCAATGACGCCGGTAAAAGAAGCAGCGGGTTTCAGTTTCCATAGTGTAGCGGTCATCACGTTCGCCTAACACGCGAAAGGTCCCCGTTCGAAACCGGGTGGAAACACGTCTGTCGGGTAGTCAGTGTCCTGCTTGGTACCGGTGCTCAATGATCAAACTTTTCAGACTTTAATTAATTTTTTTTTCTTTTTTTTTTTTTTTTTTTTTTTTTTTTTTTTTTTTTTTTTTTTTTGGTGGAAACATTCAAAACAGGTTGTGCATCTCCCTGGTAGTCTAGTGGTCAGGATTTGGCGCTCTCACCGCCACGGCCCGGGTTCGATTCCCGGTCAGGGAACGCTCTCTATAGTGGAACGAACGAATGAATGAAGAAACCCTGAAAGGCGGCTAGTCTCGGACCTCCCGTTGTTGATGCTGAGAAAGGTGTTTTGGTGAATTTTTCCCAAGACATTCAATTCTCACTTCACTCACTGCTCCCGTACTTCTTGAGGCTGCAACAAAAGAGTGTTTCCACCCGGTGTCGAACCGGGGACCTTTCGCGTGTGAGGCGAACGTGATAACCACTACACTATGGAAACAAGACACAGCTGCCCCCATCCATCTCGCTTCACTCACTGCTACCATAGCACTACACTATGGAAACGCAACACGCGCAGCACGTGTCTCATCGTGTGCGAAAAACACCCGGATCGATACAGGGATGACTACGGCCGCAATGACGCCGGTAAAAGAAGCAGCGGGTTTCAGTTTCCATAGTGTAGCGGTCATCACGTTCGCCTAACACGCGAAAGGTCCCCGGTTCGAAACCGGGTGGAAACACGTCTGTCGGGTAGTCAGTGTCCTGCTTGGTACCGGTGCTCAATGATCAAACTTTTCAGACTTTAATTAATTTTTTTTTCTTTTTTTTTTTTTTTGGTGGAACATTCAAAACAGGTTGTGCATCTCCCTGGTAGTCTAGTAGTCAGGATTTGGCGCTCTCACCGCCACGGCCCGGGTTCGATTCCCGGTCAGGGAACGCTCTCTATAGTGGAAAGAAAGAAGGGAACGAATGAATGAAGAAACCCTGAAAGGCGGCTAGTCTCGGACCTCCCGTTGTTGATGCTGAGAAAGGTGTTTTTGTGAATTTTTCCCAAGAAATTCAGTTCTCACTTCACTGCTTTTTTGTTTGTTTAATTAATACGCAACAGTCCACAAGTAGCCGGGCAACCCTTCATACTGGGGATAGACTTCCTGCTGGACTTGGTGGAGCACATCTGTAATGTCCCCGTCTGAGAGACTGAGGTTGCTGGACTGCTTGAAGCAGGGGTTGCGGTACTCGTGTGCGCTATGGCGAACAGGAGTCCTGGTGACGGTCTTCCTTGACATGGTCTGCTTGGGGAGCCTTGGCACACCAGGTGGTCTAGGGAGAGGTGAACCAACCCAGGCCGGTGACAGAGCAGGTGAACGCCCCTGTGCCGAGCGGTCTGTGAGTAGCATCTACAGTGCTGCCAAGACGACACAGCAGGACACAGCTTTTTGCTTTTCGCTACAACGCACTGTTGCGAAACAAACACCATGTTCGGACACAAACTTGCTTGTAATCCAACTGTAACCTAACTTGCTCCTTTTGGCTAAGATTGTATTATACTATCTCCCCGCTAGGTGCTGTCACCAAGCTCAGCAGGAATAGAGGTGATCCTAAGGCGTGACCAGTAGGTGGCTTGTCCATCGCTGCCGCGGGATGATCCTCAATTCCCTGGAAGGCTTTTATTTTCTTTGGATAGCATGGAGATCCTAATGCATGTCTAGCAGGTGGCATGACTGTCACAAGGTGAACCGGAGATTTTATTTTCTAGAACTCTTAATTATTTTCAGATTAGTGCGTCCATAGAGATTTTGCCTACAAGAACTCCATCTGTGGGAAAGGAGGCTTAGATAGACACCGCACCGAATAACGCATTGGCAAATACGATGGACACCGGCAGAATTTCCTTTGTGCCAAATGGAATGCAGATGACAGATGGAGGACTGGAAAAATACAGCCTGCTTTAATTGGAGACCTCAGGCACAAGACAGAGGCTTCCATGAATGGCTTACCTAAAAGAGGTAATTTTGGGTCTCCTTACTGTGAAAGATGTCATTTGTATCCAACGGAAAATTCCGCAGCGGTTATTTGATGTCACTTCAGCCACAGAATTGTGCTTTATAGGAAGATTGAGAACCATAGAATTTTAGCTGATCATCCTGGTTTGAAACTATATGATGTCGAGAACCGTTCGGTTAATAATCAGTGCATAGTGACCATGCATGTTTTTAACCCTTTCATTGCAGCTGACTCAGTGCAAGATTTTTACAAAAATAAGTTGAAGTTTTGCCTGGTCACAAGGATTTGAGGGACGACCTTGAGTTCTGGAATGAGAAGGCAGCTCCGGATTTGTTTGTGCCCTGAGTCACAGGGATTTGTTGGATTTTTTCACCCTCCAGCTCCTTTTAATTTGGGTTCAAATAAAGACTCTCTTTTCTACTCTAACCAGCCACCTTTATGTTGAGTGTGTCAGGGGTTTGGGCATACAGAGGCTGAATGTATCAACATGCAGTGCAACAGCATTTTTTGGAGAAAGGACACATGGCCAAAGATTGTAAAGGTCCTCATAGGTGTAATATCTGGGGGGCAGAAGACTATCTCCCCTGCACCTGCTCCCAGAGGAAACCCTCCTGTGCTGACATGGTGTCAGGGAGCTGGGTGTCTGGCAATAGGGAAGAGTGGGAGTTTTTTCAACCGAACATCATTGAGGAGCAGGTGCATGCAGATCCAGCAGCAGAGGAGGAACACCTGACACTGTTTGCTGCGCCAGTGACCTCACCCTCCAAAGCCTAGGGCACCCCAAAGGACACAAACAGGCAACAAAGATGGAGGAGGACCGAGAACGATGTTTGCCAGTAGAGGATGGAGAGAATACTGTATGGGTTGGCCGGTTGTGGCTGTACCCTGTCACTGGCGTCCGCGTACCTGGCAACAAGATGCCACAACATGACCATAGTGACCCCTTCCCTTGACAACCCTGGGACGCAGTATAAAGCACCAGCTCCGATGCACCTGGCCGCGGAACTTCCTCCTACCTTCCGAGGCTGACTGTTCTGCTCTATGCATTGGGTGCAACTCCGTGTGATACAAATAAATTGTTGACTAAGCATCAGCAATTGAGTCTGCTCTCCTAATCCTCCATTCTCGACATGACATACCCCTCTACAAAACGTTAAGTTCCCCTCTTTACTCAGATCAAAATGAGGATGTTAATGAGCAACCATATTTTGCTGTAAATTTTGACAGCGTAATAGATATGTCAGGAAAGGAATTAATTTGTTATTCAACTTTTTTAACGAATTTTAACAAGGTTTTATTTTTCTTATGGTTGGTTAATTTTTTCTGTATTGCTCCTATTTATGGCTAATTTGAAAATGTTAACTTTAAATGTCAGAGGATTAAGGAATGTGTTAAAAAGAGCGACAATGTTTGAAAAACTTACATCCTCTGCCTTTCAGTTATGTTTTTTACAGGAAGTCCACCTCCAGGACCAGCAGGACGTGTTCCTTTTTTCTGGGCGTTTGAAGAAAAGTGCCATGCCCACACCACCGGAGCAACGGGGCACACCTGGGGCTTGATGAAGACAGAGGTATAAAAGGCAGAGGTAGAGCGATGGTGGACATAGAACCCTGTTCACCTAATGCTCGCTCACCTCACGAGTCAGCCGTCTGGTTCACCCGTCCTTGTCCCAGTCCCGTGTCCCTTCCCCATCCTGACCTACTATCCTGACTTCTTGTGTTCTGACCTTTCGCCCGCCCCACGACCACGCTTTTTGGATTGCCCTTACAATGACGTTCGCCACTTGAAGACCCCCGCCTGTCTACGACTACGTTTCTCGGAGCATTCCCACAATAAAAGCCAGTTCAACCTGCACTTGGGTCCAACAGATCATTTCTGGAATGGAACATGGCAAAAAGTAGATTGTGCTGGAACGTGGATGGTGTCCACTCCACAGGTGTCAGTATTCTCTTTGGCAATCGAAGTTTCAAGAACGTAAGTACGTTTACCACTATTCAAGGTAGAGTAATAGGGGTGGACACCACCTAGGGAGGACAGCACATCAGTGTGATGTGCGTCTATGTTCTGGTAGAGGCTGCGTCCCGCAGAGCTCTTTTAGAAGAGCTGGCCCCCTTTTGTGTCAGTAACAGATATTTCATAATTTGTAGAGATTTTAATATATCTGGAGGGTGAAGAGGATGTTAGTATCAAGCATTTTAAGAACTTTATGTCTAGATTTGGTTTTTCTGATGATTTGAGGGTATGCAGCCCCAGTCATCCGGACATTACTTAGTGTAATAGTAAAGAAGCACAAAATTGCCTAGATTATATTTTAGCTTCTGACTCTGTTGTTTTTCCGTATTGGCCAACGGACCATTTGATGGTTGAGGCTACGGTTTCCATAGAGGCCCCGATGCACGGCCCTGGGGATTGGAAACTAAATATTGACATCCTGAAGGAGAAGGAGTATAGGGACCTTAAGAACATTTTAAGGTGTGGCAGGAGTTTAAAGCTTTTTGTATCTCTGTTTCAGATTGGTGGGAAGCCACCATAATAAAAGTGCAGACTATTATCAAACAGTACTGCGTCCACAGGAAAGCCCAATCCCACAGAGCCATCCGCAGAGTGGCAAAAGAGTTGGGAAAACTTTATGCCCACCATAATAATGGGAAAGATTTTAACAGTACTTGAGAAACGGAGCTAAAAGTTGAATTGAGCCAATTATATAACCAGCAAGCCAGTACTCTCCTTGCGGGAGCTCAAATAACGGAACTGGAGGAAGACGAAAAGGGCTCCTCCTTCCTTAACAAAGGGAGGGAGTCCCATCAAGACACCGGTTATACTTCCTTGCAGACCAGCTAAGGAGAGCTGGTCACAGATATGGCCCGGATGCTGGAGGTTGCTACAGAGTTTTATAAAAGCACAAGGAACTGATCTTGTTACAAGGGAGACTTTTTTTCCAGCATTTGCAGGCAACCCTCCCACCTGATTCCCAGGGTTGCACACATTTATATTTATTTACTTAGCAGACACTTTTCTCCAAAGTGACATCTAATGAACTCTATGCAGTTTTATCAGCCTACAAACCTTAGTTACCAAGGTGACTCACACTGCTAGATACACTACTTACAATGGCTCACTCATCCATACATCAGTGGAATGTACTCTCTCTTTGTCACTTGTGCACTGTTGGGGAACCTGAACAGCACATCTATCAACTATGGGAAGAAAGCCACACAGACACAAGGCAAACACATAAATGTCACACAGACTGAGTGAGGATCAAACCCATGTCCTCTCACACCACCCAGGCACTGTAAGACAGCAGCACTACTCACAGTGCCACTGTGCTGCCTGCACTGCATGGAAGCACCCATCACTCTAGTCCATGAAGACCAGACATGCGGGGTTCCCGGCTGTTCGGCTGTTTGTAATTTACACCTAGTTCGAGATGTGATCGCCTGGCGGAGGACCGGAAGGTCCCCCTAACACTAGTAAGCTTGGACCAGGAGAAAGCATTTGACTGGGTGGACCACTGCTTTCTGTTTAACATCTTTGGCAGAGTGGGTTTTGGTCCCATTTTCCTTGGGTGGGTTCAGACACTCTATAACAGGGTCAACAGCCAAGTTTTCATCAACAGCTCTCTTGGGCAGTGGGTGCCCCAGCTTGAGTGGGGTAAGACAGGGATGTCCGCTGTCTCCCCTTCTCTACGTTTTGTATGTGGAGCTGATGGTGGCAGCAATCCAGGCCCACTCAGGAATAGATGGGCTGCTCATTCCAGGAGGCGGTGGTAAGGCTGTTAATTTGGCCCAGTACACGGACAATACCATCTTGTTTGCTCGCTGGTGCGGGAAGTTGAGAGATACCGTCTAGATATAGTCGGGCTCACTTCCACTCACAGCTTGGGTTTTGGAACCACTCTTCTCGATCAAGGGTGGACTCTCCACTATTCTGGCGTTGCCCAAGGTGAGAGACGGCGGGCGGGTGTGGGCTTATTAATAGCCCCCCAGTTCAGCCGCCATGTGTTGGAGTCCACCCCAGTGAATGAGAGGGTCGTCTCCCTACGCCTTCAGGTCAGGGAACGGTCTCTCACTGTCGTTTGTGCTTATGCGCCTAGTGGCAGTGTAGAGTACCCGGCCTTCTTGGAGTCCCTGGAGGGCGTGCTCGAAAGTGCTCCCACTGGGGACTCTGTCGTTCTACTGGGGGACTTTAACGCCCACGTGGGCAGCGACAGTGATACCTGGAGGGGCGTGATTGGGAGGAACGGCCTCCCTGATCTGAACCCGAGCGGTGAGTTGTTATTGGATTTCTGTGCTAGTCGCGGTTTATCCATAACGAACACCATGTTCATGCATAAGGGTGTCCATCAGTGCACTTGGCACCAGGACACCCTAGGTCGGAGGTCGATGATCGACTTTGTAGTCGTTTCTTCTGACCTTCGGCCATATGTCTTGGACACTCGGGTGAAGAGAGGGGCTGAGCTGTCAACTGATCACCACCTGGTGGTGAGTTGGATTCGATGGCGGGGGAAAAAGCTGGACAGACCTGGCAGGCCCAAACGCATAGTGAGGGTCTGTTGGGAACGTTTGGCGGAGGCCCCTGTCAGAGAGGTCTTCAACTCCCACCTCACCTCCGACAGAGCTTCAACCAGGTCCCGAGGGAGGTGGGGGACATCGAGTCCGAATGGACTATGTTCCGCGCCTCCATTGTCGGGGCGGCGGTTCGGAGCTGCGGCCATAAGGTCTCCGGCGCCTGTCGCGGCGGCAATCCCCAAACACGGTGGTGGACACCGGAAGTAAGGGATGCTGTCAAGCTGAAGAAGGAGCTCTATCGGGCCTGGCTGGCTTATGGGACTCCTGAAGCAGCTGACAGGTACCGACGGGCCAAACGGAGCGCGGCTCTGGCAATTGCCGCGGCAAAAACTCGGGCTTGGGAGGAGTTCGGCGAGGCCGTGGAGGAAGACTTTCGGTCGGCCTCAAAGAGATTCTGGCAAACCGTCCGGCGACTCAGAGGGGGGAAGCGGTGTTCCACGAACACTGTTTACAGTGGAGGTGGTGTGCTGCTGACCTCAGCTGAGGATGTCCTCGGGCGGTGGAAGGAGTACTTTGAGGATCTCCTCAATCCCTCCGACACGCCTTCCGTAGAGAAAGCTGAGGCTGGGGACTTGGAGGGGGACTCGTCCATTAACCTGGCTGAAGTTCCTGAGGTAGTCAAAAAACTCCTCGGTGGCAAGGCTCCGGGGGTGGATGAGATCCGCCCCGAGTTTCTCAAGTCTCTGGATGTTGTGGGGCTGTCTTGGCTGACACGCCTCTGCAGCATCGCGTGGAGTTCGGGAACGGTGCCTCTGGACTGGCAGACCGGGGTGGTGGTCCCTCTTTTTAAGAAGGGGGACCGGAGATTGTGTTCCAACTACAGGGGGATCACACTCCTTAGCCTCCCTGGGAAAGTCTATGCCGGGGTACTGGAGAGGAGAATCTGACTGATAGTCGAACCTCGGATTCAGGAGGAGCAATACGGTTTTCGCCCTGGCCGTGGAACACTGGACCAGCTCTATACCCTCACTAAGGTGCTGGAGGGTTCGTGGGAGTTTGCCCAACCAGTCCATATGTGTTTTGTGGACCTGGAGAAGGCATTCGACCGTGTCCCTCGTGGCATCCAATGGGGGGTACTTCGGGATTATGGGGTTCGGGGCTTGTTGCTACGGGCTGTTCGTTCCCTGTATGACCGGAGCAGGAGCTTGGTTCGCATTGCCGGCAGTAAGTCAGACCTGTTCCCGGTGCATGTTGGACTCCGCCAGGGCTGCCCTTTGTCACCAATTCTGTTCATTATCTTCATGGACAGAATTTCTAGGCGCAGCCATGGAACGGAGGGTGTCTGTTTTGGTGGCCGCGAGATCTCGTCTCTGCTTTTTGCGGACGATGTGGTCCTGTTGGCTTCATCAAGTCAAGACTTGCAGCGTGCACTGGGGAGGTTTGCAGCCAAGTGTGAAGCGGCGGGGATGAGAATCAGCACCTCCAAATCCGAGGCCATGGTTCTCGGTCGGAAAAAGGTGGATTGCCCCCTCCGGGTTAGGGGGGAGTTGCTCCCTCAAGTGGAGGAGTTTAAGTATCTCGGGGTCTTGTTCACGAGTGAGGGAAAAATGGAGCGGCAGGTTGACAGACGGATCGGTGCGGCGTCCGCAGTAATGCGGTCATTGTACCGGTCTGTTGTGGTGAAGAGGGAGCTGAGTCGTAAGGCGAAGCTCTCAATTTACCGGTCGATCTACGTTCCTACCCTCACCTATGGCCATGAACTCTAGATCATGACCGAAAGAATGAGATCACGGATACAAGCGGCAGAAATGAGTTTCCTTCGCAGAGTGGCTGGGCGCACCCTTAGGGATAGGGTGAGGAGCTCAGTCACCCGGGAGGAGCTCGGAGTAGAGCCGCTGCTCCTCCGCATCGAGAGGAGCCAGTTGAGGTGGCTCGGGCATCTGTTCCGGATGCCTCCTGGACGCCTCCCTGGGGAGGTGTTCCGGGCTTGTCCCACTGGGAGGAGGCCTCGGGGCAGACCCAGGACACGTTGAAGAGACTATGTCTCCCGGCTGGCCTGGGAATGCCTTGGGGTTCCCCCAGAGGAACTGGAGGAGGTGTGCGGGGAGAGGGAAGTCTGGAGGACTCTGCTCGGACTGCTGCCCCCGCGACCCGGCCCCGGATAAAAGCGGAGGAAGATGGATGGATGGATGGACCCTTCTTGAATGTAGACAGAGTTTCCGCAGTTCTGAGTGAGAGGGGAAGGTCGTTCCACCACAACGGAGCCAGAACCGAGAACCTCCGTGCTTTACCTTTCGTGTGCAGGACCACCAAGCGAGCAGAAGTAGACAAGCAAAGGGGTCTCGTTGGGGTGTAGCAGTCGATCAAGACCTGTAAATAGCTGGGAGCAGTTCTACTGATGCATTTGTAGACAATAGCCAAGGACTTGAATTTGATTCGGGTAGCTTTAGGAAGCCAGTGCAGAGAAATGAGAAGAGGAGATACGTGGGAACGCTTTGGCAAATCAAGCATAACTCGTGCAGCAGCATTTTGTAGAAGCTGCACCTACACCTAAAATGAATAGGTGTAATATGTGAATTCAGAGCACTTGAAATGTGGCAGCAGCAAAAATGGTGTATTGTATGTGCTCATAGAGTATATCAAACAATCAACCAGGTAGATTAAGTGTATAACAAGGTCAAAACATGTGCATAAAACAGGTTGAAATGCAGTAAATGTAATTTCCTCCAGTTTTTTCAGAAACAGACGTCTGCCGTATGCAATGTGTTCCTGAAATCTCTTCTACTGTTAGGAACCTCACATTATGTGCGTGTGTGGGTTTTTGTGTCGCCCCATAGGTGCTGATTGACAGATACCTGCTCAATTGCTCCCGGCTTTTCCAGGGACCCCTGGAGTCCGAAAAGGAATACAAGCGTCTGGACGCTCTTCTGTCTAGTGATCCCTCATGGCCCCCACTGGATGAACTCCAGGCTCAACAACAGTGCTCTGTCAGCAGACTCAGTTAGCACTGCACACCACCCCCAGGCCTACTGCACCCGTTCCTGGCCTTGGCCTTCAGCTTTTCTAGGCAGTTACTCCTGTCCTTTTCACTCCTGTCCTCAGCCTGTTAGTAATGCCCTAAGCTTTTGTGATCAGTGATTGATTCCCATCACGATGACCCCAGCTGTGTTGCTGGAGCGTATGGTGCTGGAGGGGTCAGCATGGTCCTTTCCCTGGGTGGACAGTTGTCTTCTAACCATCCAGGGGTCCACATACTCCTAGCACACCTAAATGATGTGTCCTTCAAAAAGCTGGACTTTGGGGATAGCTCTTCGACCACAAGCAACGAAATCATAAACCTTTAAAATGCTCGGTGCTCAAAACCTATTTTAACATGAGCTCAATACTGACAAGTTAACTAATTAATCAATTCTCAGGGAAAAGTACATGAAGTCTGAGACTATAAATTAAATAACAGCCTGGCAGTTTACTACATCTATTAGTTTTGTAATAGCGCTGGTAAAGGGTAGTGTGGTGGATTCAGCCAATACCCACTCTGTAGCGTGTTGGGGGTTCAAGCCCTACTTCAGGTGCCTTGTAGCAGAGTGTTTCCCATCCTGGGTATGTCCCCTTCCCCTTTGGCCTTATGTCCTCTGTTGCTAGGTAGGCTGCACCCACACTTGGGACAAACAGTTGTTGACAATGGATCAATAGTCTTAACAAAATTAATTACATGCATCGTCTTTTGCTGTCACAGTTTAACCTTCATTTATTTGATCAGTGGGCACAGTGTAAAGGTTAATAAAAACCAGGCGTCTCCCTTGAAAGAGTATATGATAATTA
Source organism: Scleropages formosus (assembly GCF_900964775.1). NCBI lineage: Eukaryota > Metazoa > Chordata > Actinopteri > Osteoglossiformes > Osteoglossidae > Scleropages > Scleropages formosus. The sequence goes on from NC_041807.1 coordinate 12,094, forward strand.
AAATTACTGAAATACTTCATGACTGCAGTTCATGATCCAATTAAAGTGTAACTACATGGATGTATTACTAAGTAATTGTTTGTTATGAAAACGGTTCACCTATACATAGATGAATGCCTTAAAAAAGGTAAAAAGACCTGCATTTTCCAATTATTTGAAATATATATAGATTTACCAAATTGCTCTTTGCACACCTGCTTTAATATTTTTGTTGACCAATTTTTGGATGTATATTGTCTTTTCAGGACTGCTGTTTGTTTTTTCGATAATTTGGACTTCCACATATCTATTTGTTATCAGTTATCACTGGACCAGTGCATGGGTATGGTGGCCTGGAGTCTATCCTAGCAGCATAAGTGTGAGGCAGGATGGGATGCCATCCCCCACAGGCAATAACACACTCATTCACTCACACATACATAAAGTACAAGCAATTTAGCATCACCATGTCATCTGAATGGGGGAGGGTGCAGGGGCACAGCAGGTTTGGCCTGTGCCTGCTCTTTGGTGGGTCTGGGGCTCGAGTCCTGCTTCGGGTGCCTTGCAATGAACTGGCATCCCATCCTGGGTGTGACCCTCCCCCCTCCAGCCTTGCGCCCTGTGTTGCTGGGTTAGGCTTCGGCTCGCTGTAACCCTGCTCGGGACAAACGGCTTCAGACAACGCGCGTGTGTGTGTGTGTGTGTCTGCATGTCATTTGAATCACACGGCTTTGGAGAAAACATGCTGGGAGTTGGTGTATACTCTGGACACACAAAGCCATATTTGAACCCACACCCAAAAGCACTGCTGCGCCACCCTTCCACACTATGGCAGAATAACTTTGTGTTATTAATTCATTTTAGTTATTTTATTGAAGTTGTTGGTATTTCATGTGCTACTGTCAGATATTCGCTGTCTGTTTTAAGGGAATGAGGGGGTGTGGTGGTGCAGTGGGTTGGACCGCAGTCCTGCTCTCCGGTGGGTCTGGGGTTTGAGTCCCGCTTGGGGTGCCTTGTGACGGACTGGTGTCCCGTTTTGGGTGTGTCCCCTCCCCCTCTGGCCTTACGCCCTGTGTTACTGGGTTAGGCTCCGGTTCCCTGTGACCCTGTATGGGACAAGTGGTTAGGAGGGTGTGGTGGTGCAGTGGGTTGGGCTGCAGTCCTGCTCTCTGGTGGGTCTGGGGTTTGAGTTCTGCTTGGGGTGCCTTGTGGTGGACTGGTGTCCTGTCCTGGGTGTGTCTCCCTCCCCTTCTGGCCTTATGCCCTGTGTTACTGGGTAGACTCCGTGACCCTGTATGGGACAAGTGTGTGTGTGTTTTTTAAGGGAAAACAACTTATGTATTCCATTTATTCATTACCAGGTGTTTTTTTTCTCCAAAGCAGTGTTCAACTCAAAGTAAAGAAAAGAGCATTTCACAGTGAAATCCACAACTCAGACCTGTAGATACATCCTGCATAACATCCACAGGATCTGTCCCTACCTCACCACTGACTCTGCCCAAGTATTTGTCCAGGCCACAGTGACATCCCATCTGGACTACTGCAACTCTGTCTTGTCTGGCCTTCCCGCTACTGCCATCAAACATCTACAGCTGATACAGAATGCTGTTGCATGAGTTGCATTTGACTTGCCGAAGCGTTCCCAGGTATCTCCCCTACTCATCTGTCTGCGCTGGCTTCCTATAGCTGCCCGGATCAAATTGAACACTTTGGTTATGGCCTGCAAAAGTATCAATAGAACTGCTCCCAGCTATCTACAAGACGTGACATTCTGCTACACCCCAACCAGACTGCTACGCTCCTCCACATCTGTCCGCTTGGTGGTCCCACACACAAAAGGTCCAAAAGCAAAAGCACAAAGGTTTTTTGTTCTGGCTCTAATGTGGCGGATGACTTCCCCTTTGGAGATAATAACTGTTGAATAATGGATAAACTTTCATGCAACTACTACTGTACTCTAACAAAAATGCTTATACATACAAAAAAAAAATAATAGGGACGTGATTAGGAATCGCCAATATTCGGATAAAGTTCTACGGAGCTACTCACGTGAGGTACATTGGGGGTGCGGTGGGTTTGGTGGGGGCCTCCTTTGTGGTGGGTCTGGGGTTCGAGACCTGCTGGGGGTGTCTTGTGGCGGACTGGTGTCACATCTGCACTGTGTCCCCTTGCACCCTGTGTTGCTGGGTTAGGCTCTGGTTTGCTGGGACAAGAGGTGGCACACATTGTGTCTGTAAGCAAGTATGAAAATTAAACAAAGTAAAACAGTAGGACAAACAATCAAAGAAACTTTGAGGTGCTTGGGCAATTACATGTATTATGTGTGTATTTGGGGTGTAAAATCAGGCAGTATCCAGCTGTTTTATAGCTCTAGGGAAGAAACTGTTTTTCATCCTAGTGGTGTGTGAGTTAATTGTCCTGTATTGTCTTGCAGAGGGGGGCAGTTTAAAGAGGTGGTGTGCAGGGTGAGTGGAGTCCTTGATAATTTTGAAGGCCCTGCTCTGAAATCTGGACAGATAAATGTCTTCGACTGCCGGTAGCTGAGTGCCGATGACGTTTTGAGCCGTCCGGATGACCCGTTGCAAAGCCTTCTGGTTTTCACTTGTGCAGCTAGCGTACCATGCTGTAATGCAGCATGTCGTGTCAGCACACTGTCCACTGTACACTGGTAGAAATCCACGAGAAGATCCTGGGGCAGTCTTGCTCTCCTCAGTCTTCTCAAGAAATAGAGGCATTGTTGTGCCTTTCCAATGATAGCAGAGGTGTGTGTGGCCCAAGAGAAGTCCTCATTAATGTTCACCCCCAAGAATTTGAAACTGGGGACTCTCTCCACAGCCTTGCCGTTTATGAGCACAGGACTAAAGTCAGTTCTTCTTTTCTTCCTGAAGTCCACCATGATCTCCTTTGTCTTCCTGATGTTAAGAATGAGATTGTTGACGGAGCACCAGGCGCTCAGGTTTCGTACCTCGTCCCTGTATGCAGTCTCATCAGTAGCAGTAGCAGGAAGGCCAGAGCATCACCATGGCCTGGAACATGTACCAAAGTGTATCGCTCCATTTCAACTTGTTTATGAATTACTGGAGAATTGCTGTAAGCTAATTTCACGTAATTTGCTGCAAACAGGCCAGGGGAGGCACGGTGGCACAGTGAGTAGTGCTGCTGTCTCACAGCACCTGGGTGTGAGACGCTGCTCAGTCTGTGTGGAGTTTGCATGTTCTACATGTGTCTGTGTGGGTTTCCTCTGAGTGCTCTGGTTTCCTCCCACAGACAGGCTGTTTGGGTCCCCTCATAGTGTGTGAGTGATATACAGAGAGTGTGTTTCAGTGAGGGGGGGTGCAGTGGGTTGGACCGGGTCCTGCTCTCTGGTGGGTCTGGGGTTCGAGTCCCGCTTGGGGTGCCTTGCGGCGGACTGGCGTCCCGTCCTGGGTGTGTCCCCTCCCCTTCTGGCCGTACGCCCTGTGTTACCGGGTAGGCTCTGGTTCCCTGCGACCCCATATGGGACAAGCGGTTCTGAAAATGTGTGTGTGTGTGTGTGTGTGTGTGTGTGTTTCAGTGATGTATTATGGATGAGTGACCCATTTTAAGTAGTGTATTTAGCAGTGTAAGTCACCTTGGTGAATAAGGTGTGTGGGCTACTAACACTACACAGAGCTCATTGGAAGTTGCTTTGGAGAAAAGCGTCTCTGCTAAGTAAATAAATGTAAATTTAGGTTTTGAATCCTAAGTCCAAGATCTCACTCTGTTTACTGAAGAAACACTCCTTTTGGCCCGTCTGCCAATGGCAGTCCATGCTGCATGGCCGGGTCGAGTACAGTATAGTACAGTACACTACAGTGCAATACAGCGCGCCAAAGTGTAATATATAGTGCAGTACAGAGTAGAGTACAGCACTGCAGTAAGAGCGGGACGCGGCGCCCGGGCGGTGCGCGGTCGGCGCTGGGACCCGATGGAGGAGGGCGGCGCGCGCTGGGGGGAGGCGGCGCGAGGTCAGACGTTTCTGCAGACGGACGCAGAGAGCGGAGAGGCGCCGGAGCAAACGGACAGCGCTGAGGTAAGCGGTGGACCGCAGCTCTCTTTTCCTGTCCCGCTCCGTCCCCGCTACGAACAGGCTGGGCCGGGGGGAAGCGGAGCGAGTGCGCTGTATGTGAACTGTAAAACACTTATGGAAAGGATAATAACGAGGCAATGGCAAATCAAATGCTCGTGAATCTGAGGCGTCCCGTGCGCAGTCCAGTTCGAACTGGGTCGGAACCCACAGTACAGCTGCGAACGACTGCAGTGTGTGTGTCTGGGTAACATTCGAAGCAACTGGTGGTGGTGGGTTTCCGTGGAAAAAGTTTCAATTCCTAGAATTATTGCTTTCGAAGAGGGAGGGGCAGTGCATGTAAAAAAAAAAAAAAAACAAAAAAAAAAAATTAAAATGTGGTGGGGGGGTTCGCGCGCGGGTGCGCGTGAGTGCTCGCGTCTTCAGGTGTGTATTTTATGGTGTGTGTGGGGTGGAGGGGGATTATGGAAGTACAATGGGCATGATCCGGCCAGCACACACACACACACACACAGAGAATGAGGAGGAGAGTAACGCGGTGTGAGCGCCGCAGTCCTACACACACACACAACTGTTTTCTGCCCGGGTGGGACCTGAAAAAGTGGTAAAAAGGAGCGAGCGAGGAGGGGTCCTGTCGCTTTATTATGGCCGCTTTTGTTCCAAAAGTACCCCGGCAGTGAGTGGGGGAGGGGGCGACCGAGAGTTGGAGGAGGAGGGGACGGGTGGGGGGTAATAGCTCCCAGATGTGTGCAGTTAAAACATATGGTTTCCGACAGCTGCTATGATGCACATCAGGAATGTCTGGATATACGCAGGCTACGCTCGCGCGCGCGCGCGCGCACACACACACTCGCGCACTCCGGGACATGTATGGGCCGCGCGTGCCACACGTCTGCCTAGAAGACACCGCGAGGACCGTCGTGTAGGACCTGCTCCGGTGTCCTGCCACCTGCGGGACACCGAACCCGGTGTGAAATAAGGGCCTGAGAGGTAGCCTTTCAGAGCAGAACTGGACAAAGAAAGAATAACTGCTTGAATAACTGTGAAAACGTCGTTTCCTCCTCACCAGGTTGTTGGGTCGGTGCTACCTTCTCGCTTCTGAGGGTGGACGTGAGCAGAAACCTTCTCCGTAAGCTGGCAGCAGCGCCTTGCTTCACACGTCATCGTATAGCGATGATGCCTTTCTATGAAATCGCTCATGGGTTCGGGGGAGGGCGGTGTACTTTTTTTTTTTGAAGGACTTCGATGAGCTACACCTGAGACTTACGGAGTTGCGCATTCCTGCGGACTTTCTGTTGAGAACCAGGGACGTGCGGTTGGTTACGCGTGGGGCGCAACTCAAAACCGATGTTTGTTTCCTCCAAGTTAAAACGCCTGGGTGTCTTGATTTAAGGATTTCAATGAAAGGTTTCAAAGATGTGTTTTGTAGCGAATGCATTTTGTATAGTTGTGAGGGGGATTCGCCGCGGTGTGCCTCCAGTCCCCGTCTCTCACGCCCGTGGCTTGGTCCCGCCGAACGTGGTATTTTGGACTCGCGCTGGACTAGCTGACGGATCCTGGCAGAACCTGCGCTTATTAGCGAGCGAGCGAAGTGGAGACGGGGGCTGGTCAGGGGGGTCCGAGAGAAGAGGGAGGGGAACTTGGTTGTTCCTGTCTTGGAATGCTGCCCCAGTCTGCCTGTGTTTTTTGCGTTTAGCGGTGGAATGGAGGAAAAGAAGAAAAGAAAAACAGAGGGATTGTTAAAGAAGACAGACGTACCACATTCTTGCTGTCAGAATTTTTCCCCTTTTTTTGGAACCGTTAGGAGCCAGATGAGGCCATAGAAAAGTGAGCAGGAAAAGGGGTTAATTGAGAAATGAAACACTGAAACAGACACCGAAGCAGTGAAAATGTCAAATGAAGTTATACCTTCTTGTCTCCCTGCTTTCTTTTAGGGTAATGTGTCATTTGCTGTGATTAAAAAAGGGAAAAAAAAAATTGCACCTTGTGCCCTTTTCCATACTTGATATCCATCCCAGTACAAGAGCCTATCTACCTCCAAAAGCTGCATTACCATGAGGACCACCTGCCTCCTCCTCCTCCTCCTCTTCATTCCCGGTCAGTCCACAAACGCAGTTGCACCACAACCGCTTCAGTCGAAGCGCTTGCAACAAGTCGGGTTACTTTTAGAGTACTTATTTTTAAATATATGTATTCAGCAGACGCTTTTCTCCGAAGCAACGAACAGCCCAGAGAGTACAACGGTTTCGTACAGCGACACGTACAAAATTATCAGAGTGCGGTTTGTTTGATGCGGCAGTTTTAGTTTACTACTATGAGTACAATTATTTTTATTTTCTTAACTAGTTAATGACCCAGCATCATTATAATCTTTTAATATTTTACGGTACATTTATAGTATGTGATTATGCTTGGCTTCCGTCCCCAAGTCTATAGTTGTTGTATAACTGGATGTTTTGTCTCCGTAGTCCTTCTGTTTGCTCAGCAACAAGAATTAACGGATGACTTTTACGCTGGTCAGTACTTCCGCTTGGGTAAGTGGTCGTCGGGAACCCCTGCCAATGTGTGCATAACTGTGCTGCTGTCCTGTATGCAGCTCAGAATTTTTGCGTATGTGCTTTTGTCAGGTGATATTGTGATGTGGAATCCGCACTGTGTGTTAAGTCGTAACAAATTGTGTGAATCTCGGATTCATTGGGAACGTGGCCGACTGTATATTTTATTGATCGGAAGTGTATTTAGATAAGGATATGGTACAAGTCATCTTCTGAAGGTGTCTTCACAAGTAACCTTACTCTTTGGCTACGCACGTGTGTGTTCTGTTCCCCCGTTGCATCCGTTTCAGTATGTACTTGCCCATTTTTACCTGTCTGCATCTGTTATTCCTATTCATGCCATGTCTGATCCTTGAATTCCTTCATTTCCAGAGGAGTATGGCTCAGAATATGACTTTCCTGGTAAGGCTGAATTGAGTATATATATGTGTGTGTGTGTGTGTGTGTGTGTGTGTGTGTGTGGAGGCCCGATGGTTGAGAAAGGAGCTTTGCGGTTGCGTAAGAAGAGCTTCCAAAACCATGATAATTTCCCGACCAGTCTAGCCTCATTGTAACAGCGGTGTATAATGACAGGAACAAGAGAGCATTTTGTCTCCATCTGTATTTCAATTCAACTTCTACGTCTGTCTCTTTCAATTCTCCGTAGTTACAGTGTATTGTGACTTGTGGGTGTTTCTATGGTGACCTTCTGGTTAAGTCTTCATTCTGTCACCGAACATTCGCACGCAATATTCTCCCTAATGCACGCAAGAATGTTTCTTTTATATACAGTAATCTCCTTTCTGTCTCGTGTACATGTGCGCGCGCACGCACACACGCTCACTCGCTGTCTCCCCCTCTCTTGCAGTAGACCCTTCTGTCCAAGTGATTCCGGAACCGGCTTCCCCACAACAACCGCAACTCCTCAAGCAGGTATCTGGCCCCAGCCAATCTGGTAAGGCTTTTTTCTTCTCTGCACCACACCTCCATTGCTGACCTCCATGCGCACTGGAAGTGTGAGAAGTAACACGACTAAATCGGGTATAATAACATATGGACGATATGTGAAAGTGTCTGGGGATCAAATCCTGCTTCCTTTACCAGAGCATAAAGTGAGCTGAAGTAATCTTGTCATGGTAAAACATGATTGCTCATGTTGCTTTGTTGAAACTTTTATCCAAAGCCACCGTAGTTATTTTACAGGGCTGTAATGGAATTCAGTTTAAGCCCTTTCTCCAAAGTTTCTTCAGCAGGGCCCCCTGGGCCTTGAACCAGCAACTTGTGGGTCATAGGGGTGTCAGTAATCACAGTTGTGCTTGTTGCCTGATCTCCTAAACCCTGTGCGCCGCTATACTTGCTATCGGAGCGTGTGTGTCTATGCAAAATGTGCCCGTCCTGCGGCGGCGTAACCATCACAGTTGAGTTTTTGTGTTTCAGAGGCTCAGCTCCAGACCGAACCCACGGAACCTGGCCCCCTCGGTAAGGCTGCTAGCTGGTATTTGCCCATGTGCATCTGGCCCGTAGGTGTGTTTCGCCTTTCTGACCTCGCTTGTGTTGTCGTGCAGACTGCCGGGAAGAGCAGTACCCCTGCACCAGACTCTACTCTGTCCACAAGCCCTGCAGACAGTGTCTGAACAGCCTGTGCTTCTACAGGTAGAAGGGCTCCTCACGGCTGCAGCACTCTTGGTTCTGCCCTCAGATCTGGGGATGTCCCGTAACCCCTTCCTCTGTGTCTCCCCAGCCTGCGTCGGGTGTACGTGGTGAACAAGGAAGTGTGCGTACGCACGGTGTGCGCTCATGAGGAGCTGCTGAGGGGTGAGCACGCTACGTCATAGCAGTTGTGTTTTCGGTCAGAGTGTGCAGGATACTTGGAGTTGTAGGTTACGCCGAGGTGACGACCGCTCTGCAACCTGTCTTCCCGCAGCGGACCTGTGTCGCGACCAGTTCTCGCGCTGTGGTGTGGCTGCGCTGAGTGGCCAGTGCGGGTCACTGGGCAGCAGCTGTGGGAAGAGCTGTGGCAGCTGTTAGGTGCAGGGACTTGGGGGAAGGTCAGTCTGGATACTGTCAGGATCACCCCAAATCCAGAACTCCCTCCTCCCTTGGCGACCTTGGGTCTCTGTGCCCCCTGCTTGGAACCAAAGATTCAACCCGCTGCTTGTGTTTGACCGAAGTCTCTCCATATTCCGTCTCATTACTCAACCCCCTCCTTATACATATGTAAAATATATTAACTTTTATACCCAAACAAATATTGACTGATGTCACTGGTGCTTTAAAACAACGGTAGTCGTTCAGATGCACATAAGTAGTTCAGTTCAGTATTATTAGTATTCCGTATATTGTGGGATAGTTTTTTTTTAAAAAAACTGTATCTTAAATTTTATTTTGTGTTTTTTTTTTTTTTTTGTCTTTTCCTACTGTGGATCTGAAACAATGTGTAAAAGCATTGACAGTGATTTATTTTAGCAGTGGGGGTGTGGAAAACTGTCTTTTTTAAGGTGCTTCTTCTTTGGATCTGAGTGATAGCTGACAACCAACAATGCTGCAAGACTTGACACTTGAATCTACACCGATCCAAAAAAAAACAAAACCCCAGCAAATAATCAATCTTGGACAGCTCCAGACCCCCCCATGAGTTTGTCTTAACTTTGTAAGCAAGTAACAAACAGTAGTTGTACTCTCTTATCAGTGGCGATAGAGGTTTGGTGAATGTGGCTCTTACTGTACTACTGCTATGTGTAACCGTATTTTTAACACAAGGAAATGAAAAATAAATTTTTGAAATAGGTGTTTTTTATGTTAATGCCTTTGATTTTAATATTAGAGTTTCCTTGTGGTGGAAGGACCTCAATCCAATAAAGCACATAACTTCCAAAACTGTAAATCATTTCATTAGGTAAAGTAAGTGGAGGATAAGAGACAGGCTAGTTGAGGACAGTCCAGAGAAAAATTCCTCACTGTGTGGCCAGGAATAAGTGTTAACAGGGAGTGACATTTGAGTGTCTCCACAGGGTTATTATACTGATGAAAGAAACCCCAACGTGTTCTCCTCCAAGTTGGAGACGACGCGGTGCGACTCGGCCAGTCGTGTCCATCTGCTGAGTGCGCAGACAGCAAATCGGCAGCATGTATAGTGAACGTGCGCACCGGTAAGCGGGGCCACAATCATGCTTAGTCTGTCCATCTCCAGTGTCTTCAGACATGCATACAAAAATAATTCACTCTTTAGCCTGTCTATGACCATATTTACATTATCATGACTGTGAACCTTCTAATTTCCTGACGTTAGGAATTTGACAGTACCAGCCGAAGGAAGTATTCACATTTATAAAAACAATCATACTTGTGCGATCTAAAATCTATAATGTGTTAAAAACAGTTTAAAAATGATTACAAACACAAGGTACTTAAGTACTGTGATCATCCACTAGAACTATTTTGCACTAGACCAGTGTCTGGATGCTGCATGGAGCGTCTTTGAGGGATGCAGAGTTTTGGTTTAGACTGCCAGCGCTAGTGCTCTGGGATACTGAACCCCAACAGGGAAGCAGGCACATTAGTTACTCCCAGAGAGCAGGGATGGGGGCAGAGGAAGCTGGCGGCGCCTCATCTCCTGCTGCAGTTGCTCCTTCAGGGTCGAAACCTGAGTAGGGGGGGGGGAGACGGATGAGATGTGAAACAGGTTGGCAGAAAGACCTACGGCTAGAGAAGGTCAGCACCGAGAGCCATACAGGCAGACAGGATGGCAGAGATCAGTGTAGTCAGATAAGTGTCTCAGCACAGAGACGTGTGGAGGTACCTGCTCCTCCAGCCCCTTGACCCGGTGCCGGTGTGCTCTCTCTCTCGCCGCTAACGTGCGCTCCATCTCCCTGTTGGCCACCCTGAGCCTCTCCGCTTCCCTCTGGGCCTCTTCCTTCTGGCGGATGGAGCTCTCGCTGGCGCTGTGGGACTGCTCCATTTCCGAGAGCTGGGCCTGGGCACGGGATGGGATGGAATGATCATGACAATGTAGAGTAGCTCACGGAGTCAGTCCGGTTGCACCCAGCAGCCCTTCAGGATAAGAGGTTCAAGTTTGCAGTTCATTTGCTTCAAGTGTAATCAGGAGTACGACGGAGAGGAATCTCAAGGAGCAAACTGCAAGCGAATGCAATGTGATGTCAGTGTTGCATGGACTGTGTGCGGACAGCTATTGTGACAGCTGGCTTTCGAGCGCTTAAACGCGGTAAGGCACCGGATCACGCGTGCCTCTTTACAGGGTAACGCACGACACAACCTTGGTGAAAGTGAGAAGGTCCCCAGCGAGACGAAGTTGTATAGGTAACATGGAGCTCAGTTCACCAGCGGTAAATGATGTTGAAAAGTGAAGCCTGTGGTTGAAGACATCATGTAACCCTCCCTCTTACAGCTACTCCTACACATTAGCCCCACACTTGCTCATCTTATGGGTTGCACGTGAGTCTAGCCATAGATACGGCAACGACTAAACCGGCAGTCTACCTCAATGCAGACACCCGGCGATGGAGTTTAAACACCAGGGCTGTGGTCTTCATCTCAAGACCCCTTTTCGAGGTAAGTGACCTGCCCAGCAGCTTAGTCTGAAAACTATTTCTTGAATTAAGGTTGCTAACAATTGAGCCAGATATGCCTCTGATGGTTTGAGCCTAGGGCCCGGTGCGTTGAACCCCATCGCTGGCCTCATCAACTCACCAGACACTGAGCTATCTTCTTCCTCACGCTCACCAACTCCTCCTTCGCCACAGACAGCCAAGAGAAACACAGAGACTTCTGCAATCAGCCGATCGATTGCACAACATGCAAGGTTGGCACGCACACACACAAGCGGGCGCACAACGGATCTATTTTCTTTGGCTCACAATTACTGATGTCCAAGTATAAATTAAACAGGAAACTGAAGGCTTACATCCCCTGTAAGTCCCACACTGGGTTTCAGCGTAAACTTTGCCTTCCCAGAAAGAGGACAATAGAGAAATTAGTTATCGAAAGATTTCTTCTGTTCCTGTGAGGTCCAGCTGGGTGTTTGGCTGAATGGGCCTCATCACTGTCTCATTGTGCCTACAAGCTTTAGCGTGTTTAGCTGGAGCGTTTCTAGGAAGAGATGACTCCCCACAGCAACTACATCACCCCTCTCTTTGGAGATGTGAACATATGGTTGTTGGGGGGAGAACATCTGGAACTGAGAAGAAGGAGGTGACAGGCTGTCACATCTGTTCCATCATTACATTTAGCTTATGCTTCTCTCTAAAGTCACAATGTTAAGCTACTTACCACGATTTACCAATTTATACAGCAGGGTGTTTTTTTTTTTTTTTTTTTTTACTGGAGGTAAAGTACATGTTAGGGTAAGTACCTTGCTCAAGGGTACTACAGCATTAGGCGGGATTCAAACCTGCGACCATTGGGTTTAAAGATGGCAGCACTAACCACTACCTGCTACCGATCACCCTTATCCCTCTGATTTTGCTGGCTCCTCCCCATCCCTCATGCCCCCCCCTTTACTCAGTGCTTTCCCACCTGCTTCATCCTTACCGTGTCACACCTAAAAATGTGTTCACCCATCCGCCAGTTTGTCTCCTCCAATCCCTACGTTGTCCTTCCGCGTGTCTCATCTCCCCATCCATTCGCTCCTGAGCGTCCCCCCCTTTAGGGCCTGCACCTACCACCATGTGTCCATTCGCTTCGTCCCCGGGGACCCCACCTGAAGCAGCGCGATCTGCCGCTGCGCATCCTGCAGCTCCTGTTCAGCCGTGTTAAGCGATCGGTCCAGGCGGCCTTTCTCTGCGGACAGCCGCATGCTGCCCTCCTCCGTCTTCAGCTTCTGCCGCTCCACCTGGGTCGGTGACAGAGAACTGAATGGGACCATCGCGTCCTCTCTCACGTTCCCAGCGTTGTCTACCGTCTGCCTGGCATACACCCTCCATGTTGCCCATATAGTTCTCTCTAGCTGCATTTCCCCACCGACCCCATGGGACATCCCAGCTTTGAGTTCCCCTCCCGTTTTCCACTCCTAGCGGGAGTCGGCGGTCCTGCACCTTGTCCAGGGTGTTCCTCAGCGCGGTCTTGTCCTTCTCCAGCCGCACCGCCTGCCTCTCCGCATCTCTTTTCTCCGTCTCCAGCTGGGCCACAGCTCTCTGCAGGGCGCGCAGGCGCTCCTCCACGGCAGCGTGCTCCGCCTGCGCGGCCTGCGCGCCGCGCTGCACCTCTGCGAGGCTGGCGAGCCGCTGCCGCAGGAGCTGAAGGGCGGTACAGGCACCGGGTGTGTCGGATCAGCTAGGCGCGTTATAGCGTTGCAAAGCGGAGAACGGGGCTGCCCACCGCGCCTACCTCCTGCGTGCGGGTGAGCTCGGCCTCTGCCTCCTCCCTGCGCAGCTCGCTCTGGGCCAGCTCCGCCTGCAGGCTCTCGACGCGCTCGCTGAGCGCCACCAAGTTGCGCTTCCCCTCGACGAGAGACAGCCGGGCAGCGTCTACGCGCTCCTGCAAACCGCAACCGTGACGCAGGCCTCAGTGCCGCAGCGGCACCGCACCCGCTCCAACACCGAACGCTCGGGCCCCTTTCGCAAACCTGCAGCAGTCGGCGGTCCTGCTCAGCGGCGCCCAGCGATTTCTGCAAGGCGTTCAGGCGCCCCTGGGTGGCGCTGTGGGCCGCCGTCGCCTCCTGCAGGCTCTGCGTCAGGCTCTGGGTCTTTTCCTTGAGTGCCGCCTCGTTGTCCTGCGCCTTGCTCAGTGCCACGGTGAGTCTCTCCACCTCCCTCTGAAGGGCTGCGGCACGCCCTTCGCCCTCAGCCACCTTCGTGCAGAGACAAACCTGGTGAGAAGGGTGACGGGAACGTGTGTCCCGCATGGTCCGGACCCGCGCGGCCCCAGCGCCGACTCGCTTGCCTGTTTGAGCATGGCGTCCACGCGCTCCTGCGAGGCGCGGCTCTCGGCCTCACGTTCCCCCAGGCTCAGCTTGAACCTCTGCAGCTCCCCCTCCTGGCCACGGCGCACCACCTCCAGGCGGGTAGCCCGCGCCTCCGCCGCTTCCAAGGCCTCCCGCAACTTCCTGCGTTCCGCCTCTAGGCGTGCCTCCGCCGCCTTCGACTTGTTCAGCTGCTCCTGGGGGATGGAGAGGTGGCAAACGGACAGGGAAAGTTCTAGAAGTGCACGGACCAGTAGATACAGATCCAGGCCTTGCTGTAGGCAAACGCACACCTCCCATACCAGATTGCCCATGAGCCTCTCCTTGTCAAGCCTGGCCCCCGACACGACTCTCAGAGCTTCTATCACTGCAGCATGTTCCCTCCACTTCCTGCACTCACACTCACACACACACATCTGCTGCCTCTGCTGTCCCACCGGAGGCAACGATGAAAGGAGCCTTTATTCCCCGCACCAAGCTTTTGATTTTTGATCGCCTCCGCCCCCCCCCCCCAGCTGCACGGTCCATGTGGTCACGGTGCAACCAGCAGTGTTACTCCGCGTCTCTCAACACTTGGAGCGCCCGCGAAAGGAAACCAAACGTTTTGTATCATTTCCACGCCACTCTGTTTCTCGCCATCATCTTTCTCTTGCTGTTGCAGAGAACGCTGTACGGCGGCTCCGGCAGGAACCGTGTCCGTCGTACCGCGTTTCCTTCTGCCAACTGGGTAACCGTCGCCATTAACTGGTGTTTGAGACGAGTTGATGGTGGCTTACGGTGCTGGATACGCTGCGCCGAACTCCCTGCAGTCATTCATCCATCTATACACCAGAGCAGCGTAACACACACAATGGGTAATTTAGAGTCACCGGTTCATCCGCGTCTTTGGACTGTGGGACGAAATCGGAGCAGCCAAAGTGAACCCGCACAAACGACGCGGGTTTCGAACCCGCTGCCTGCCGCGGCACCCAGATATCACGCAGGCGTCGCAAAACTTTACGGGAGATGCGATGTGGCCTTTACCCCAGCGTCTGAGCGCACTGCCTGCGTGCATTAACTGTCCAAACTCCGTGAGTGTGTGCGCGCGCACACGATGACGCTCCCTGCGCCTGCACGTGCGAGCACGTGTTCCCTAAGTGCGTTACCTGCATGTGTCGCCTCTCAGCCTCGGCGCTTTGCACAGTTCTCTCCAGCTCCTTGACCCTGTCGGCCAGCGCCCTCCTCTCCCGCTCACCCCTACGCAGCACCTCCTCCTGCTGCTGCAGTGCCATCTGCGCAGAAGCGAGGCGTCCGTCCGCATCCCGCTTCCCTGCGGCACACGTAGCGCCGAGTGAGAGTCGTGCGCCGTTTTGCCAGGTGTAACACACACGCACGCGCGCACGCCTCCATTTCGTGTTTTTACACACCCCGAAACGTACCGGCACGCGGCAGACTCACCCTCCTGGCAATCCGAGAGCACGCTGTGCACCTGCGCCAGCTTCGCCTGAGCCGAGTCCCTCTCGCCGCACACCTCCTCCAGCTGCCGCTGCAGAGCCCCCAGCTGGCACCGCGCCTCGTCCTGCACGGCACAGCACAGCGGCAGCTCTCGCGTGAGGCCTCGCCCCCTGGAGACGCCGCTGACCCCGGCCCGTTGCGCGTTCGCCCTCGGCCGGCCGCGGACAGCGCGTTAACTGAGCGACGTCTCCGGCGTTCGCTTACGTTGACAGTCATCGACTTTGCGGACGCTTTTCTCCAAAGCGACGTACGTCTCGGAGCTTGAGTACGGTTACTTCGTCATGGACCGCATCACAGTATTCAATTAAAACACATTTAAAATTTAAAGAAAATTTAATAACGTGTATTATTAAACACAAATGCTACACGTTTATCAAGCATTTACGATAGCGGGGGAGAAGTGAGTGCCAAAGAGGTAAATTTTGAGTTGATAGCTCAGATTTATACCTATGGATACCTGCATACCACCTATGTCACTGCCACCTGATGGGAGCAGGGCACCAGGTGGCGCAACGGTTAAAGCCGTTACCCCTGCTTTGTACCCTTCATCAAGGTACTAACCCTGAATTGCGCTGGTAAACAATACCAGGGTAAATTGGATGAAGTGCCTTAATGTCCAAATCTCACGTTGCGATTGGCTTTGGACCAGAGCATCACATAAATGATTAAAATAACACATCCATTAGCTAGACCAGGGGCAGAGCAGTGGTTAGCGCTGCTGCCTTTTGACCAAAAGGTTACAAGTTCAAATCCCTGCTCTAGTGCTTTTAAGCAAGGTAACTTACCTAAAATTGCTCCAGTAAAATTACCCAGCTGTACAAATGGGTAAATAATTGTGTCAGATAAGTGTGGAGAGCACAACAAGGAGAACAATGTCTTCTCCTGTCTGCTTTTATTCCCTCAACTTCTTTGCAAGTGCAGCTCTCGTTTAGCTCCAGGCGAGTCCGTTTCTTTTAGCGGGGAATGAAGCTGTCGTTACGAGCCCCAAAGAGCAGACTTCGGCGCGAGTCCCAGCTTCGCCCAACTCGTCTCTCATTCCCGTAGCTCTCTAGCTCTAGCCGCCTCACTCTGACTTCAAGCCTCAACCTCTGCCTCTCTCCCATCATGCCCTGCCCCATCCCCCAATCACTGTCCAAACCCTCAAGATCCCCCACCCAGTCCCTTCCAGGCTTTTCTTTCTCACCCTGTCCCTCTGTGCCTCCCGCAGCTCTTGCAGGAACTCCCTCAAGCCGCTGCGCAAGGTCTCGGGGTCCAGCTCCGGAATGGGGAGGGGCAAAGGAGTGTCACCACGCTCAGGAGAGATGGGCCTGGAGCCCGAGCCCAAGCCCTTCTCTGGGCTCCCGCTGCTGCCTAACTCCTCCCAACCTGGAGACACAGACACACAGAGGCTGAGGGACACTGAAACACCTTCAGCTCCAGTGCTGACCAGTGGGCACTCTGGGTAATCAGGTGAGCGCATGACACCGTGCGGCGTGCCTACGGTGCGTGACACGCAGAGGAGCGCAGAAACGGAATGACTCGGCACAGCTCTGGAGAAATTGTTCCGCTCCCTCCCGCGTTCAACTTTTGCTGTGTGACCGTAAAAAAGATTAATTATCTTTAATTCTGACCTTTGGAGGGAGAGATGGACCTCCGCAAGGGGGACGTGCTGCGGTGGCGTGGGAGCGATTGCGGTCCAGGGGAGGTTCCTGACGGACTCCTTCCTCGGCCTCCGCCAGCAGAGCTCACCCTGCCCCCCGCGCTGATGCCGAGAGTGCGGGTCAGCGCTGACTGCAGGCTGCCCAGGCGGAACTCCAGCTCTTTGCGTTGGGCCTCCGAGCGGCTCAGCTCGGCCTCTGTGGCGGCCAGACGGCCCTGGGCCTCGCTCAGCTGCAGGCTCGCTTGCGCTGCCCCTTCCTGCGCTGCCTGCGC
Source organism: Scleropages formosus (assembly GCF_900964775.1). Lineage (NCBI taxonomy): Eukaryota > Metazoa > Chordata > Actinopteri > Osteoglossiformes > Osteoglossidae > Scleropages > Scleropages formosus. The sequence goes on from NC_041807.1 coordinate 28,973, forward strand.
CCGAACCGCCAGGTTTCGAGCCTCATCCTGGAGCTTCTTCTCGCAGCCGCGAGCCTCCTGCAGCTGCGCAGATAGCTCCCGTTCACAGCCGCGCCAGCCTGACTCAGAGTCTGCCAACCGGCGCTGCAGGGAGGAGAGCTGGAGAGGCGGAGGAGCACTTAGATCGGTGTGTGTCCGGACTGCTCCCACCATGACAACTCGCATCCGAGCCCTACCGGCGCTGGTGTTCTGCCACTGACCTTCATCATTTCCGGTCTCCAGGTTCACAACATAGACTGGTACCGAAAGCAGGGAACGTGTGACCGAAGGTCGGCAGGTTTTAAGTTAAGATTCAACCTGCAGCTGAGTCCTGAACCACATTAAACCTTCAGTAAGAATCAGGGCGCGTGGAATAGAAATCTTGCAAGTTGCGTATCTTTCACCGTGGTATATACACCGATCCGCCAAAACATTGAAACTACTGACAGATGAATTGAATAACATTGATTATCTCATTACAATGGCACCTGTCAAGGGGTGGGATATTGTACATTAACCAGCAAGTGAAGAGTCAGTTCTTGAATTAGATGTGTTGGAAGCAGGAAAAATAGGCAAGTATAAGGATCTGAGCGACTTTGAGAAGGGCCAAATTGTGATGGCTAAACGACTGGGTCCGAGCATCTCCAAAACGGCAGGCCTGGTGTGGTGTTCCCGGTATGCAGTGGTTAGTATCTACCGAAAGTGGTCCAAGGAAGGACAACCGGTGAACCGGCGACAGGGTCATGGGCGCCCGAGGTTCATTGGTGCGCGTGGGGAGCGAAGGCTAGCCCGTCTGGTTCGATCCCACAAAAGAGATACTGTAGGAAGAACTGCTGAAAACCTTAATGCTGGCCATGATAGAAAGGTGCATTGCAGCTTGCTGTACATGGAACTGCATAGCCGCAGACCGGTCAGAGTGCCTGTGCTGACCCGTCCACCGCCGAAAGCGTCTACAGTGGGCACGTGAGCATCAGAACTGGACCGTGGAGCAATGGAAGAAGGTGGCCTGGTCTGATGAATCACGTTTTCTTTTACACGATGTGTACGGCCGGGTGCGTGTGCGTCATTTACCTGGGGAAGAGATGGCAACAGGATGCACTATGGGAAGAAGGCAAGTCGGCAGAGGCAGCGTGGTGCTCTGCCCAATGTTCTGCTGGGAAACCTTGGGTCCTGCCATTCATGTGGATGTTACTTTGACACGTACCACCTACCTAAAGATTGTTGCACACCACGTACACCCCTTCATGGCGACGGTATTCCCTGATGGCAATGGTCCTGCCACACTATAAAAATTGTTCAGGAATGGTTTGAGGAACATGACGAAGAGTTCAAGGTGTTGACTTGGCCTCCAGATTCCCCAGATCTCAATCCGATCGAGCATCTGTAGGATGTGCTGGAAAAACATTTCGATCCTTGGAGGCCCCACCTCGCAACTTACAGGACTTAAAGGATCTGCTGCTAATGTCTTGGTGCCAGATACCATAGGACACCTTCAGAGGTCTCGTGGAGTCCATGCCTTGATGGGTCAGAGCCGTTTTGGCGGCACGAGGGGAACCCACAGAATGTTAGGTCAGGTGGTTTTAATGTATTGGCTGATCGGTGTAAATCAATATAAGCCCACATACAGAACGGCATGATACGGGAGTCGAATGCAGAGTTCAGTGGTTTGTTTGCGGATGTTCCTGCATCGACTGACGGTGAGGAGAAGGGCGGATGTGTAAACAGCTTGTGTCGTTTGCTAAGCTGTTCTCACCCGCTTCCTCAGCCCGGATCATGGCATCGATTGACGCCTAAATGTCTGAAAAGTAAGCATCCAGAGTCCCACGTACACCCACGGGTCAAATTTATCCCGCAGGGCAGTGTCCTAGGATGCAACGTACAGCGCCTAAGCCCATTCTCACCTCCTTCTTGAGGGTGTTTCTCGCCGTCTCCGCCTCGGCCAGCCTCTGCTTGAGCGCAAACACATCTCTGCTCCTCTCCTCCTCCCTCTGCTCGTCCACGGAGATTCGCGCCTGTAGCTCGGCCACCTCTCGGCCCCGCTGTTCCTTCTCCCCATCCAGGACCTTCACCTAAAGCAGGAGAAGGGCAAGCAGGACTAAAGCGTACGTCTTAACCAGCCGCTCACACGACGTCCTCTGCGATAGCGCCGTGCTGAGAGGAACCCTTTCGGCCGACACCCGAACCCCTGCTCGTCCCCGGTGCCGCCGACCTGTCTGCGCAGCTCCTGCAGCTCCCGACGCGCCTCCAGCCGCGACCTCTCGACATCGCGGAGGCAGCTCCGCAGCTCGGCCACTTCCTTCTGCGCCGACCCAAGGCTCTCTTCCAGCACCGCCAACCTCTGCTCCTTCTCCTCACACTGGCGCTTTGTGCTGAAATTATGCAAAGAAGCTCACAAGTGTGACGAGACGCTCTCGGACCCTCGGCGAATGAGCGACGCTGAAACGTTTGGGAAAAAACTAAAACCTTTTAATTTTATCGCCTCTGTAGCGAAAATATTTAGCTGATGCTTTTCTTCAAAGCGACTTACAATGTTAATTTATCTACAATTATGTATCTTTTTGTACACCTGTGTAATTTTTACTGGAGCAATTTTACGGTAAGTACCTTGCTCAAGGGTACTCCAACTGGCGGTTGGATTGAACCTGCAACCTCTGGATCCAAATGCAGTAGCTGTAACCACTATGCTACCAACTGACACCCACTGGATGTTTCAGAACAGCGAGAAAAAAAAAAAATGCATGTGTGTGAAAAGTGCGGCACATCCCCAGCAGAAGAAGAGTGCCGCAAATTATTTCAAGGCCATGAAAAAAATTGGCAGAAGTGAACCCGCCGAAGGCCGCAAACTAGCCCATGTTTCCTGCAGCGTTTTTAATGTTCGAAAGAAAAACCCAGAATTTTTCCTCCGGTCCCAAATCCCTAGGGTCTCGATGCATTTTTACAAGAACTCTAAACAATAACGTATAAACAAATATTCCGAGCCGTTGCAGAAAAATCGACAAGTTCAACGTTGCACAGCCGCCGCACCTGATCCTTTCACTCTCGGCCGCTCTCAGCGTCTCCCTCAGCTGGCTGTTGGACAGGCGCAGAGTGTCCCTCTCCTTGGTGACGTCCCCCAGAGCTCGTCGCAGCTCCGCAGCATCCCGCCGCAGCCCTTCCCTGGCATCTCGGTACTGACAGAGGCGCTTCTCCGACTCGAGCAACTCCCGCCTCACCGAGTCGCGACCCTCCTCGCTGGCGGAAAGGGCTGCCCGGCACTCATCAAGCTGAACGGGCGGAAGGTCACATGGGTCACCGGGCCGCACTCGCTACGCCGCCGACTGCACCGCAGTCGCAGCCAGGCGCCCACCTCTTTCAGGGCGTTGTCCGCATGCGTCTTCGAGTCTGCGGAGCTCTCCTGCAGCCTGCACAGGTCACGGGAGTGCGCATTAGCCGTATCCTCCATCTGAGAGCGCAGCTCCTGCAGCTCCGCAGTCAGAGCGCCCACGGCGGCCTGCAGAACGGTACAGGAGGAGGGGATGGCGTGAGCGACGACTAATACGATGGCTAGCGAGACAGCGGAGAGCGTAGTGGTTAAAGCTGCTGCTCCTAGACCCAAAGGTTGTAGGTTTGCTCCCCACCTCTGGCTGTAGTACCTTGGTATTTATCCTAAATCGCTCCAGTAAAATTACCCAGCTGCATAAATGAGTAAATAACTAAGCCCTTTGGGGAAAAAAGCATCAGCTAAATAAATAAATGTAAAGCTGTGGCCCATGAAAGATGGAATAACATGTGGTCAATAGGTTCCACGACTAACCACTAGGTGGCACTGCTGAGCCACATGTGCCAATGGCTTTTACAACCACAATACAGGCCACATGGTGTCTGATCTTAAAGTAAAATTTTTGGGGGAAGTCAGTAGCGTACTAGATAGAGCTGCTGCCTTTAGAGCCAAAGGTTGTGGGTTTAAGCCTCTCCTCCAGCTGCAGTACCCTTAAGCAAGGTACTTACTCTAAAATTGCTCCAGTAAAATTACCGAGCTGTGTAAATAGTTGTAAACAGATTAACATTGTAAGTTGCTTTGGAGAGAAGTGTCAAGTAAATGTAAACTGCAGTCAAAAATTTGGTTCGGTTTCATTCCAACAACTCATTCATCACAGCTTATTCTTCCCACTGTTCTATCCGTAATCAATTATACCTGATTATTGGGGCGCAGTGACCTTGGGGCCTCCCCCGTTAGCTGAACAGCGCAAACCTACACCCAAACCTGCGTTTCCGTGATCAAAGCGGCCCTCACCCTCTCTTGCTCTTTGCAGCAGGCAGCCTCTCTACGCAGCCGGTCCACCTCGAGCGTAGCCGTGCTCAGCTCCACCTGGAGCGCAGACACCCTCTCCGAGAGCATGGCCTTCTCCGCTTCTTTGAGCGAAAGGGCCTGCGATGGCAGGACAGAGACGAAGAGCAGCCGATGATGATTATTATTATGACATTCTAGTCTGCAACAGTTAGACAGGGGCAGTTGATAGGATGGTTGGAGCTGCTACTGCCTTTGGACCCAAAGGTTACAGGTTCAAGCTTTGCCTCCAGCTGTAGTACCCTTAAGCAAGGTACTCACTGTAAAATTACCCAACTGTGTAAATAGTTCTGAGTATCTTAACATTATAAGTTGCTTTGGAGAAAAGCATCAGCTAATTTAATAAATGTAAAGCTGTGGCTCACGGAAGCTGTCCAAATGTGTGGTCAATAAGTTCCAAGATTAACCACTAGGTGGCACTGCTGAGTCAAATGCGCCAATGGCTTGCAACCACAGCAGGGGACTGGTTTCAGAGTCAGTCATATTTTTTCGGGGCAGCCGGTAGCGTAGTGGTTAGAGCCTTTGGACCAAAAGGTCGCAAATCCAAGTCCCACCTCGGGTTGCCGTACCCTTGAACGAGGTAGGTACCCTAAATTGCTCCAGTAAAATTACCCAGCTGTATTAATGGGTAAAAAACTAAGTAACTAAACACTGTAACTCACTCTGGAAAAAAGGGTCAGCTAAATTAATAAATGTAAACGGGGACGTTTCCATGAATCTGCACTCGAACCCATCCACGCGTCTCGCATCGCTCACCTGCTGCTTGTCGCTCTCGGCCTGCAGCAGGCGATGCTCCCTGTCGTGCTGCAGGGCGCTGAGCTCGGCCGTCAGCTCCGCCCGCTCCCGTTCCACCTTGAGGAGCGCTTCCTCCGCTTCCTGGCGCAGACGCCGAGCCACCTCCTCTTGTTCGGCCTCCAGCCTCCGCCTTAGCGCCTCCTGTAGGAGAAAGCCAGACTGCACGGTCATACTGTTTAGCCTTTTCACATCAATAAAGACGCACAAAGAACGGCTCTCTGGATTTTACAGACATGTGGGAATATCACCGCTCTCCAGTCAGTCTGGACTTCTGTACACATTTCAGCAGCCCACACGGATGCAAGCCGCTGCCACGTCCCACTCCAGATGCGCGCCCGGGTACCTTCTCGGAGGCCAGCCTCTCGATCTCCTCCTGATGGTCGCTCAAGGCATTCCGCAAAGCCTGCTGCCCCTCCTGCCTGGCCAGAGTGAGCGCCTGCACCAGACTCTCCCGCTCTCTCTCACTTTGCACCAGGGCTTGCTCCCCTTCCACCCGTACCCGCTTCAGCTCCGCTACGGGGAGGGCACAGAAAGATGGACACGGTGACACAGTCTTGCTCCTGCCCCTGCCCCCCTCCGCCTGCCTGCTGTTGCTCCTCCTCTTTTACATTACCTCATTTATCTGACCAGACAGCATACAGCCCCTGCTCTGGTTGCAAGCCATTGGCACATGAGGCTCAGCAGTGCCATCTAGTGGATAGTCTTAGAACCTATTGACTGCACATTAGGACAGCTTTCATGGGCCATGGCTTTACATTTATTCATTTAGTTTATGCTTTTCTCCAAAGTAACTTACAATTATTTACCCATCTATACAGCTGCTAATTTTACTGGAACAATTTAGGATAAGTACCTTGCTCAGTGGTACTACAGCTTGAGGTGGAATCAAACCTATAGCCTTTGGCTCCAAAGGGAGCAACTCCAACCGCTACGCTACCAGCTGCCCCTTTTACTGTCTATTTTCCCTCCTCAATTATCCTCCCCATTTTTCCACTGCTGCTTAAAAGTCCTTCCCCGAATGCCTCCTATATCAACTATTTCTTTTACCAATACTTAACTGCCTTGCTCAGCCTGCCTCTCTTATCCCTTCACCCATCTCTCCTTCTCCATTGATACACATCTCTTTCCCTCCCCGCATGCTCAAATCACCACTCCCAGCCCTGGTGCCCCTCCCCACCTTACCGCTGGTGGTCTCTTTGCCCAGTCGGAGGGCCTGGTTCTCAGACTCCAGCTGCTCCCTGCGGGACTCCAGCTGCACCAGCTGCTGCTGCACCTCAAACAGGCTGGTCTCCAGCGCCTCCCTCTCTGACCTTCAGCGAGGGTCACAAGCAGTGTCACTCTAGTCTTATTTATTATTCTTATTAATCTTATTTCTTATAATTATGAAATTTACATATGTTTCTTCAAAAGTTGAAAAAAGTATTGATCGTTTCTTTGGTGTACTGGCATAATGGTGAGATGTGTGTATTTTTTTGCACATTCATAAGTCTGAAAAAAAAAAAACAACCCTATCCCGAGGGGGGGAAAAAAAAAAAAAAAAAAAAAAAAAAGGTATTAATAAAAGCCACCGTTACTATTCTGTCCCAAAGCATCAGACATATTGCTGGCAGAAACTAGAAGAGTTTCGTAAAATAAACAAAAATTCCTGATACAAATAAGTAAATGTCAGCATTAAGGAACCCAAAAGGGTTTATTACTGATGAATAAGCTATAGAATAATATTGATGGAATGCTATTACAGGGACAGCTGGTAGTGTAGTGGTTAGAACCGCTCCCTTCGAACCCAAGGGTCGCAGATTCGATCCCCACCTCCCGCTGTAGCAGCCTTGAGCAAGGTACCTACATAGACATTTACTCATTTAGCAGACGCTTTTCTCCAAAGTGACGTGCATCTCATAGAAATACAATTTGTGCATCACATCAGCAGAAAGACATAGTTGCCGACGTGATTAAGTAAACCTAGTTTGTTTCTTTCCACTTTATGCACCGATGTTCATCGCATGAGGAGGTGCGCAAAATTTGCTTACCCTAAATTGCTCTAATAAAATTACCCAGCTGTATAAACGGGTAAATAACTGTAACATCAGTAATTGTTTCATAAAATAGAAGAAATTTAGGGGTTAGACATCACCAAGCAGCATTTGGAATTTTTTCCATATCTTTGACTCTAAGGAACAATTAACTTCTTCCCTGTTGGCATATTGCTCTGCGTCTCTCTCGCAGCCATAAGCCAACCACACGCCGCCGGCTGTACCTGAAGGCGGCAAGCTCCTCGGTCAGGGCTGCATTCTCTCGTTCGGAGGCGGTGAGCTGCACCACCAGTCCCGCTTTCTCCCGGGCCAACTCTGCCCGGCTGCGGCCCGCCTCTTCCAGGGCCGCTCCCTGGCGCCGTCCCTCGCCGCGGGCCGCGTCCAGCTCGGCCCCCAGCGCGCTGACCTCTCCGCACAACTGCCAACAGGAGTCAAAACCAGGTTATGTGCTGTAACGCAGAAGGAAGCAGCTCTGGAAATCATCCGCTGTTAATGCGTTCGGATGCTCCGTCGCAGCTGCCGGGATCTCCGGCACTGACTCGAAGTGGGATCCTTTCTTCGTTTCAGTTTTGCAGATGAGCCAGGGTGCCAAGGCAGGCGAGCGTGGCAGGTGCGGCCATACGGCAATTCTATTATCAGCCAAAAACTGGCGGGTGACAGGACACATGCAGGCGAGAACAGCAACGGGACTGGACAAGTGGATTCGTTTCACATCTTGACAGAGAGACCAAACACGCACTCGCAAAAACCTTCACCACATCCCAGCAAACGGGTATAGTTTAAAACTGTGAGGGCGCTTTAAAAAGACAGCAGGCGCACGGCCACCGGATTACACCTCGCGCATGTGTCGCGCACGCATCCTGCCTTTTCACCTGCGTGACTTTGTCCTGCAGCTTTGCCCGGTCTGCCCGGAGAGTTTGGAGCTCCGCCTCGAGGCCCACCCTGCCAAGCTCCATCTCCTGCAGCGACTGGTGGAGGGCCAGACGGGCAGCATCCAGCTCCAGCCGCTCCTGCTCCAAACGCACCAGCTCATCCCGGATGGTCAGTTTCTCCTGCTCCGCCTCCCGCTTCTGCGCCGCAAGGTGACTCTTCTCCTCCTCCAGCTGAGATGATGGGGAGCAGGCATTTTGCAAGGGGGAGAGAGATCACAGCTAGAAGACATTGCATACCGAGATACCTACAGCATCGCCCTTCATCGGTTGCGCCACGAAGCGACGGATCTGTGTTCTTGGGATTAAAACCAACACCAGCCGAGCCTTGTTCGGCAGACTACGGCCAGTACAACTATTACCCTGGTAAGTGGTATTTTCACCTAAGTAGTCCGCTCTACCTTTTTTTCCATGCTGTGACCACAGCTGGGAAGATCACTGGTACCCCACTCCCCTCCATACAGCACATCTACCGTGCCCACTGTGCCCGTAAAGCCTCCAAAATTGTGGGCGAGCCCACACGCCCTCTCCCACAGCCTATTCAGCCTCCTGCCATCTGGGAAGAGATACAGGAGCAAATAAGCCAGCTCCACCAGACTGGGCAGCAGCTTTTCCTCCCAAACTATCAGGATCCTGAACTCTCTCTACCACCCTTAACATACCTTAAGAGACTTCTGAACTCTGACCCCCAGCACCCATACCCACCATCCAGAATACCACCAGCCACTTTAATACGGACTGTAGAGAATGTCTTTTTTATGCCGCTGACTGTTCTGCCGAAACCTTATTTAATGCATCCTATATCTATATTGTTCTTCTTTTTCTTGCACAAACTCCTTTTTATTATTCATTTATTATTATTATATTTATTTAATTCTTAGACTGAAGACAAAACACCGCACTTGATATATGTATATTGTAACAACCCGCGTTACTGCGTGTTTGGGCACGAAGATTTGCTCCTTGTACCTAGTTGCATTATGGGTAAACTGTAAATAGTGTACAACCACTGGGGGAAATGATGGGGTGACCCTGTTTGCCGGTGTGTTGAGAGAGAGAGAGAGAGAGAGAGAGAGAGAGCCTGGGGGCGCTAAGCAGGCTGGGAAGGCTGGCTAGACGTGCAGGTCCTGGAGGAAACGAGGTCTTTGGACCGAGAGCAATATTTCCCTGTGTGCCGGTGTTCGAATAAACGTTCGAGATGAACGCTGCCTCTGCGTCCTTCTTCTCCCCATCCAAACCCACAGCACTGCGCGCCACAATATTGTATTCTCTACGTTGTCCTCTATGCTCACACTGTGGTCCAGGAGAAATGCTGCTTCACCTCCAATGTATGTCCTAAACATACTGTGGGCATGACATTAAAGTTTACTTTGACTTTGATACAGAAAACAAAAAAAAAAAAAAAAACAAAACAAAAGGGGGATTGCAATGAAAACTATGAAAATAATATCACCAAAAAGAACATAAGAGGACAAATACATATGTGATAGTTTAATAGAGAAATACTATGGTAAAACTTGGTGTTTCTCTCAGTGCTTATACAGTTCTCCATATACACACACACACACACACACACACACACACACACACACATATATATATATATATATATATTATATATATACATACACACACACATACATACATATATATATATAGATATATTAATGATGGGGGATAAAATTGGCTCTTACCAAAATGAGATGAAGGGTATTATACATTGTACATTAGTTGCATACTATATATAACTCATTAAATTATATATATATATATATATATATATATATATATATATATATATATATATATATGTGTGTGTGTGTGTGTGTGTGTGTGTATGTATGTGTGTGTGTGTGTGTGTGTGTGTGAGAGAGAGAGACCTAAAATTTCAAACGTCACTGACCTGGATGATGATGGAGTTGAGGTCCAACTTGTCCTGAGCAAGGCCTTCGTTCAAACTGCCCATCTTAGCCAGAGAGTCCCGGAGCGAAGCCTCCTCGGAGCGCAGCTTGTTCACCAGGAGGGCGAGCTCCGCGTTGCCGGACTCGGCCTGAGCCAAAGAGAGAGCAAGAGGGGCTCGCGGGTGCGACACGGAGTCAGACGGCGCCCCCGCCGCCACCTTCAGTACGGCTCACTGCAAATGGGGCGGTGTGGAACTCAGGCGGCGATGAAGCAATGAAAAAAAGACGACAAATATAATTGAGACGGAGGGAGACTCTGCCACGGAAATGAAAGGAGAGGCTAAATGAAGCGTGGGGACAAGTTACGTCTATTCGTTCAGCTCATGCCTTTCTCCAAAGCAACTTAGAATGTTAATCTACCTACAGTTACTTACCCATTTACACAGCTGGGTAATTTTACCAGAGTCATTTAGGGTAAGCACTTTGCTCAAGGCTACTACGACCAGACATGAGAGTTGAACCTGTGACTTCTAGAGCTAAAGGCAGCAGCTCTATCCACTGCGCAGCACTAAACTGACACTGTTAAACAGCGCGACTTATAGCAGTAGATACACCGCACTGAACTCCCCCCCAAATCTTTCACCCGTCTATACAGTACCGCAGCGTAACACACATACCGTGCCCGCACACACCTAAAACGATCCTTTAGCTGAACTAACGCTAACTCCGAACAGACCGAGCGGGGATCAAACCCACGTCCGGTCGCACAGCCCACAGTCGGTGAGACTTCTGCACTACCTGCTGCGCCATCGTGCCGCCCACGGGGGAACGAGGCAGATACGGAGGTATTCTGCGTAGCGGGTCTTACCCTGGCCAGAGCCTCGGCGAGCTGAGCCTTCTCGCCCTCCAGAACCTGCCTCTCCACCGCCACCTGCTGATGGGTCTCCCTCACTGCAGAGAGCTCGCCGCGCTGGGTGGAGGCACGGCTCTCGCTCTGCTCCCACTGCTTCTGTCTGCGTGACAACGGAGGTGTACGGCGGGCACATCAGAGCGCCTTCTCGCTCGAGTATTGGCCGTACTGTTCACATTTCAATAACGGCTTAAAAAATACGTTGTAACCACGAGGGTGAGTCAAACAGTATCTGCAATAAGTTTTATAAAAGTCACAGTGTTTCACTGCATTTATTCATCTAGCGGTGGGCCTGGGGTTCGAGTCCCGCATGGGGTTCCTCGCGACGGACCGGCATCCCGTCCGGGGCGTCCCCTCCCCCTCCAGCCTTGCGCCCCGCGTCGCCGGGTTAGGCTCCGGCACGCTGCGACCCTGCTTGGGACGAGCGCTTTCTGACAACGTGTGTGCACGTATTCATCTAGCTGATGCTTTTCTCAGAAACGACTTACAACGTTAAGGTTACAATTACTACAACCTTGCAAATATTACATTAATTATTATTCCACATTTATACAGCTGGGCACTTTTATTGGAGCAATTTAGGGTAAGTACCTTGCTCAAGGGTACTACCGCCAGAGGTGGGACTCAAACCGATGACCTACGGACCTAGGAAAGGCGGTAGCTCTAACCCCTACACCGCCAGCTGTCCCCTTGTAAATCACATTTACATTAATTCATTTACGTGACATTTATTCGTTTAGCAGCTGCTTCTCTCCAGAGCGACGTACATCTCGGATGGAAGAGATTAAGGGTGTCTCGTCTTTCTTGATGGGGATGGTTTCCACCAAGTTCTTTGCGGGCGTGTGCGTTGTGCTTTGTTCGTATAACTTCCAAATGAATCCACATTTTTGTTTCGAACCAAACGTGCACGTTCGAGGCTCTCCCATAATGCCTCTTCCCTGCGTCCGTAACGTGTCCCGTTGCGACCGCCGCCATTTCCCCCGCTGTCCCTCCAGCGATACCCGTGTCTCTCCTTCTCCGCTTTATTCCACCCCGCTTGCAAACGCTCCGAACCCCCACACTGGCTCACACTCTCTCGGTCTCCGCCCTGGCGCGATCCCTCTCCTGCACGGCCGCCTCCTTCTCCTCCCTCTCGCGCTCCCGCTCCCTTTGCGCGGCCGTCGCCGCGAGCTGCAGCTTCTCGCAGTCCATCTGCAACATCTGCACCTTCGACTGCGCCGCCTGCGTCGCCTTCTCCAAGTCGGCCTTCTCGCTGAGGGAGTGGAGCGGGGAATAGCAGGGCAGAGCAAAGGCAGCAGCGAATATCTGTTTTCGTTTCGGGATTAAGAAACATTTTTAATATTTACGGTAATAAAGAACAACATAAATCTATATAAATAAGGCACCGACGTTCCTATAAGGCTTATTAATAAAGAGTAGGAAACGGATTTCATATAAAGACATGGATCAGTTGAAGTAGGACAGAGTGTGTGTGCGCGCGAGTGTGTCCACGTGGAGAGCGACACCCTCACCTGGTCAGCGTGTCCCTGTCCTGGCGCAGACGGTCTCTCTCCCGCAGCGCCGTGTCCCTCTCCCTGTACGCACCGTCCCTCTCGCCCTGTAGCTGCTGGCTGCGCAGCTCCGCTTCCTGCCGACTCGCCTCTGCCTCCCCCAGCTGCTTGCGCAAGTGCTGCGCCGAAGACTGCGCAGACAGCAGGCGTCCGCCGGTCTCCTGCGAACGAGAGAGGACGGGAGCACGGCGACGACTGCTACGTAGGCAAGCGAGCGGTCACAGGGCAACGCAACCGTAAGGGTCAGCCCATGCGTGCGTCCACGATGAGGTTTTTTCACTAGAGTAAATGATGAGGAAATGACTGAAGGGAGAGGGCACAGTTAGGGTGGGGGGTGAGAGGAGGGGATGGGAAGAGGTGTCCTACCTGCAGCTGGAGCTGCCTGCTCCCCAGCAAGGAGCGCAGGGCGGAGAGGCTGGCGTCCGGCAGCGGGAGGGGCGGGGAGCGGCCGGGGGACGAGGGCGAGGAGGGCCGATGCGGGGAAGAACCTCGGAGCAGGGGAATCAGGGAGCGCTCCAGGCTTTCCCGCTCTCCCTCGGCGTCAGGAAGCGCCCCCGCGTCGCCGTCCGCCAGCAACATCTATGGAACCGCAGAGAGGGACAGGGCTTTAGCACGCACGCTCGTCTCCTCAAATCCCATTTTTCTGACCAAACTCGACTCAAGGCGGTTTGCAAAAGCACCCCTTCGCTCATCTATCGTAAATACATATATATTTATGTACTATTACACCATTCTTTTTTATATCCCTACAGCTGTATTCCTATACATACTATCTATATATATTTATATGCACACATTTTACCATTCTTATTTACATATCTACATCAATATACATTTACACTTAGCTGGTACTTTTTCTCCAAAGCGACTTACAGCTGGGTTACTGGAGCAATTTCGGGTAAGTGCATTACTCCAGGACACTACAGCTGAGGTGGGATTTGAACCTGTGACCTTTTTGGGTCCAAGGCCAGCAATGTTAACCACTACACTGCCAGTTATCCCCCACAATATTTTGTTGTATTTTTAAAGGAGAATGGAAGCAGTGGCCAGCAGCAGGAAATAACCCAGCAATAGAGAGCAGTCCACCCCACAGACATGTCTCGCTGGGCAAACGCACAGTTCGTGAGGAGGGATTCGAACCCGTGACCTTCAGGTTTAAAGGCAGCAGCTTTTCCCACCACGCAACCAGCTGGTATGGTATATGACTGGATATATATATCTATGCACTTTTCTACCTATACTTACCCCAGTCTTGTTTTACCCAAGCTGATAACCAATTACCATTTGACTGCCCATCCAGGTTTTAGAAAACCACTGTCTGGACCCACCAGGTGAAGTGATTTACCTGTGCAAATATTTCCTTCAATAAAATGATAAAGAGCTGAAGTTAAGCAAAAACCAGCATCACCCGTGGTCCTCAAAGTCCATCAAGTGGCGAGCGCCAACACTCCCTCTACTCACTTTCGGCAACCGTTTGTCCTGGTCAGGCTCACGGAAGCCCAAAATCACTGGCTACAGGGGTTGGTGGGGTACACCCTGGATGGAACTCCAGCCCATTGCAAGGTAGCCTCTCTCTCTCTCTCTCTCTCTCTCTCTCTCTCTCTCTCTCTCTCTCTCTCTCTCTCTCTCTCTCTCTCTCTCTCTCTCTCTCTCTCTCTCTCTCTCTCTCTCTCTCTCTCTCCTCTCTCTCTCTCTCTCTCTCTCTCTCTCTCTCTCTCTCTCTCTCTCTCTCTCTCTCTCTCTCTCACACACACACACAGGGCAACTTAGCATTGCCAATTCACCTGTACTGCTCATCTTTCGACTGTGGGAGGACATGTGATCATCACACAGACTGAGCTGGAATCAAATCCACGCCCCAGCAGCCCAGGTGCTGAAAGGTAGCGGCACAACCCGCTGCACCACTGTGCCACTGTCACGTATCACAGCAAAAAAAGGTATGCAGCAGAGATGCGGTAGAGCGTGCAGTAAACCGTGGCGCAGAGGAGCAGGGGCAACATCACCTGAGCCAAGTCCCGTAGGGTCTGTAGCAGGGTTTCAGTGTGTGCTCTCAGGGCCTGGAGCTCAGCGTGGTCTTCGCCGCTCTTCTCCTGTTAAAAAAAAAAAAAAAACACTCATCAGTGACAAATATGACTTTACTTCAGATCACAGGACTCTGATTTAGTGAAGTGAATTTCCTACAAGGGACATTTAAATCACTTTCAGAGGCTATGAAACCAATGGCCTGAGTGAGATCAGGGTAACTGCTCTTGCTGCTCTTTCTCTGCTTGCCCTCTACACTCCATCTCACAACTTGGTTCTTAGAAAAACAAGTACAACTAGAATGTTCTCCGGTGGCTCAAAAATCCCAGGCCACGTTACAGGTTACTCTGCTCTTTACAGGAGGTCCTTGATTTACGACGGGGTTTTGAGCCGACGACCTTGTCAAACATCAACTTCTTCGTAAACTACAAACACCCTCATGCTATGTTATGGAAATCATAAGGATATATCAACAATAAACATGCATGAAAGCTACAATGTATAACACTGTTGTTCTTTGTTAAAATGACTAATATAGAATAATATAAATACAGTACAGTACCATAATTATACTGTCACAATGAACTTTCATTTTCACTTTCACTTCTCCCATATCCTGCTTTTGCTTTCATATTTCTACCCATTTCAAATTAAAAGTTATCTGAATAGAAGGAACCATGCTGTAAAAAAAAAAAAAACAAAAAAAAATTAAAACTAAATCACAGTTGCAGACACAACGGCGTTAGACAATAAGAAATTCGCTGCCTTGCGGCAGAGTGGCCAGCCGATGCTGTGGTACAGCAGAAGGTGTGGTTGCTGTTAGACATTAGACTCAAAAATAATACAAGGTTCAATTCGTTGATGTTGTAAGTCACGAACTGTATTTTCATGCCACACCTCACAAACCGAAACGCTGCCCTTCCAGTAAATGTACCACTACATTAATTCACTTACCAGATGCATTTGTCCAAAGCGACACACAAATTATTATTAACCAGTATTTAGTTGACACCTTTATGCATGCAGCTTACGATGCTAGAATCAGTGCGCTGAACTACCTGCCCTCATTCACCCATTTAAGCAACAGAGCAATGTAGCACACACACACACACACACACACACACACACACACACACACACACACACACACACACACACACCATGCTACAAACAATAGACTCACCACTTGACCTGGAACAAGTGTATATATTTGCAAGGTGGGAGGGAACAGGAGCACTCAGAGGAAACCCACACAAACGCAGGGAGAACATGCAGACTCCACACAGACTGAGCTGGACTCAAACCCACATCCTAATGCACGGCTCAGGTTCCGCGAGGCACCGGCACGACACGTTGCACCCCCGCACTGCAGTAAAATAGCAGCGCAGAATAATCAAACCGCACGGTCACGGTCATACTTGAAATTCCACTGGAATACGCTTGTTGACTGCTCTTCAAATGCATAACATCGACTGTAAATTGTTTTTGGAGAAAAATTTCGATGTGAAATTTCCACAGGGCTCCCACCTGCAGTCTCTGGGTAAGCGTAGCCACGGTTCGGTCCTTCTCCTCCCCCTGGGCCTTCAACCTCCCACCTTCACGCACAGCATCGCTCAGCCTGAGGACGCAGAGTGACCAACACCTGTTGCTCCAAGTGTGCAGATAGCGACAGGGATGGGGTAACGGATGACAGCGACAGAACTCCGGAGGCACGGCCCAAGACCGCTGCGGACCTGGCATTAAGCTCCACCTTCTCCGCATCACATCTGGCCTGCAGCGCCATCATCTCGGCCACCCGGTCTCGCAGCTGTTGCTCCAGCTGCGCACGCTGTGCAGACTCTCGTTCCAGCGCCACGGCCACGCCCCCTTCCCGGCTGCGCAGGTCCGCAGCCACGCTCGCGCAGGAAGACTGCGCGGAATGGGAGACCCGTGCCAGCTCGTTGCGCATCTCCGACAGGTCCCTGAGCGAGAGCGGAAGAAGCAGAGCGGAAGCGGTGATGAGGACAGCGAGCGGGGATACGCTGTCCCGACTGCGTCCTCTCAGTCAAAACCGCCGGCTCCATTACTCTTCTACCGTATCTATGCCTTCGCTTACCGCTCAGTCGCATTCTTCAGCTCGAAGACGTGCCTCCTGAACCCGACCACCTGTCGCCAAAGGGTGAGCAGTCGGCTGTGCTCGCTGCTGAAGTAACTGTGGAAGGACTAGGAGGAGGAGACAAAAACAAAGTCATCTGAAAAGAAGGCACATCCAGAGTACCTGGCTTTCATGGTACCCACAATATAATACCCCATGGTACCAATGGGCGCCTGGGTGGTGCGAGAGGACGTGGGTTCCATCTCCACTCGTTCTGTATGGAGTTTGCATGTTTTCCCCGTGTCTGCATGGGATTCCTCCGGGTGCTCTGGTTTCCTCCCACTGTCCAAAGACAGTTCAGGTTCACCCATAATATGTGAGTGAGAGAGAGAGTGTGTTCCACTGATGTATGGATGAGTGACCCATTGTAAGGCATGTACAGCACTAGCAGTGTAAGTCACCTTGGTGAATAAGGTGCGTGGATCAAGATGTGTCTTACAAGGTGTCTCCGGATCAAATTCAAGACCGTGGTTATTGCCTACAAGTGCACCAGTAGAACTGCTCCTATCTATCTACAAGATTTGATCAACCGCTGCACCCCAGTTAGACTGCTTCGCTCGTCTACTTCTGCCTGCTTGGTGGTCCCGCCCACAAAAGGTAAAGCACGGAGGTTCTGGGTTCTGGCTCCGTTGTGGTGGAATGACCTCCCCCTGTCACTCAGAACTGCTGAAACTCTGTCCACATTTAAAAAGTGTCTGAAAACTCACCTCTTCCAGACTCACTTCACCCATGATCTCTCAAGCTCACGTGACACGTAAATAAATGTTCGTGCACGACAACTTTATGCTCACGCCCGGATAAGCCTTTACCGGCACGTCGCTGTTAACACTACAGAGAGTCCATTGGAAGTCGCTTTGGAGAAGAGTGTCTGCTAAATAAATAAATGTAAGAAAGGATAAACACTTATGGTTAGCCCCACCTCCTCCTCCCTCCTCCAGTCAGACTCCCGCTGCTCCAGTTCCTCCCTGGCTTTAGTCCAGTCAGCGGTGAGTCTGCGAATATCCCGACTCAGGGCCTCATTGGCCTGTCCCGCTTGTTCCAGCTGCTCCCTCAACATGGCATTGACCGCAGACAGGCTGCTACTCCTGCGTTCGTCACAAGAGAAGCAGAACGTTTTCACATTTCGTGAGACGGCAAACATCACGGGGATGGAATACACCTCAAGAGCCTCTGTACTGCTTTTTTTCCCTCCGTTAGACAGGACCCTGTTATATAAGGGCTGAGCGCACTTACCCTCAACTGATACGGTACATTTACAACATTAAGTAACTTACAATGTGAGGTTATTGTCTGATTTATCCCTTTACGGAGCTGGAAGAAGAATTCAAGGCAAGTACAGGTAGCCCACAAATCGCATGACTTATGACAACCCCGACGTCCCCTTATTATATAATTTTCAATTCCGACAGTTGGTCATAACATCTAACAACAGCCGCTCCACGTGCGGTAAAACACCACCGAAAGTTTTGCTTGCGATTCCATTTACCTTTTTAAAAAAAAAAAAAGGCCAGCTAGCGAAAACGTGACTATTCTGGGGATGCGAAACAGAAAAAGCGAAAGAGAACGGATTAAAAAATTAAAGTAAAAAAAAATAACAGTGCGGTAATTATAACACTGTAACGCGTTTACATCATTTTTACTCTATATTAGTATTAAGATGAATAATGTGGGAAATTACTGAACAAATAACAGAACCGTATTATACAAAGCAGCGTTCAAGCAAATTATGTTTTTCCCGTACCCTTACGGTCGCTATAATAGAGCATCAGGGGATCTGCGACTTGCGGAACCCTGTCGTAAGTCAAGGGCGACCTGTACAAGAGCAGGAAGGGAGACCGGAACCTGGGTCCTTCAAGCGCCACGGAGAAGCTCTAACCACCGTGGCACCTGCTGCCTTAAGGATTCCACGATCCCGCCCACGATCGCCGACACTCACCTCTGCTGCTCCTCCTCCAGGCGGATGAGAGCGGTCTCCAGATCGCTGCCGGGTTCCTCCTCTTCTTTCCGAGGGCTGCCCTGGAGCAAAAGACCTGTCCGTCACCCACACATCCTGGCCACGCAACGCTCGGGCTCCACAGACTGAGGGCAAACAAACACCTCCATCTGTTGAGGGTCTCGGTGGGCATCAACTGCACCGGCTGCCAGTCATCAGGGGTTTTTGTGACTTCATTCTCAGGATCCTTTTATCTTTATCCCTTTAATTTAACAATCGCTTTCATGTCCAAACGGACAGTTATACATTTTGTTGCTGCTGGTTTCAAAATCTCAATAATTTCGACAGGCAGTTGAGCTGCTATCTGAAATACATTTATGTTTATTTGTTTAGCAGACGTTTTTCTCCAAAGCGACTTCCAATGAACTCTATGTAGTGTCATCAGCCCACACCCCTTATTCACCGTGGTGACTTACACCGCTAGATACACTACTTACTATGGGTCACTCATCCATACATCATGGAACACACACACACACACACACACACACACACACACACACACACACACACACACACACATACTCTGTCACTCACACAATATGGGTGAACCTGAACAACATGTCTTTGGACTGTGGGAGGAAACCAGAGCACCCGAAGACTTGCACTGGTAGATACACTACTTACACTGGGTCGCTCATCCATACATCAGTGGAACACATACACTCTCTGTGTCACTCACACCTGAACAACATGTCTTTGGAGTGTGGGAGGAAACCAGAGCACCCAGAGGAAACCCACACAGACACAGGGAGAAGGTGCAAACTCCACACTGACCGAGCGGGGATCGAACCCACGTCCTCTCGCACCACCCCATATAAATATTTCCGCACTCCTATTAAGCGGTGCAATCACAAATCTCACAACTGCTAGGTTTTGTAACTAGAAAATTTTATTTATTTATTCTATCCAAACTCGATGTGCTTTGCTCCCAAGAGGTCCTTTCCCCAAGCAGGTTAACTGCTCAAAACATATCTAGTTTTACAAGAATCTTAGCGTCACGTTTCGTTTGTTGCCGACAGAACTTGCCTATAACGTACCGCTCTGCGTTCACTCTCAGTATAACGATTGTGTTCAACTTGTGTTTTTTTTAAATGTTCCACCTTTCATAGCTGATCATGCCGTATTTATTTAAATGAAACACAAACTGCGACTTATTCGGACATTGAGAGATCTGTGGAACTTACTATTTTAATGGTGAAACATTAATTCCCCCTATTTACCATGTTTACCACCAGCCCTGCCTCACTAAACCACACACAGACTGATTTGTATTGCATTTACATTTACGTTAATTCACTCAATTGATACTTTCCCCCGAAGCAACTTATAATGATTTACGCGTTTATACCGCAGGGTCATTTTACTGGAGCAATTACAGGATAAATACCTTCATTAAGAGCACTACAGCAGGAAATGAGATTCAAACCTAGCACCACTCCCTCCAGAGGTGAGAGCTCTGCACATGCAGAAGCACACAGAGATGGCAGAAACAGCGCACATAACGCAAAGGATGCTTATTTGTTTATATGAACATGTCTGATATGTACAAAGGAGGTTCTTAGATCAGTTCCTGGAGGGATGAGGACACAGCGAGACGACAGACTATATTCTATAGACTAGAGAGAGGGGCAGCACGATGACACAGCACCTGGGTGGTGCGAGAGGACATGGGTTTGATCTTCACTCAGCCTGTGTGGAGTTTGAATGTTCTCCCCGTGTCGGTGTGGGTTTCCTCTGGGTGCTCTGGTTTCCTCCCACAGTCCAAAGACATGCTGTTCAGGTTCACGCACAGTGTGCGACTGACAGAGAGAGAGTGTTCCACTGATGTATGGAATGGTGATCCAGTGTAAGTAGTGTATCTAGCAGTGTAAGTTACCGCGGTGAATAAGGTGTGTGGGCTGATAACACTACGTAGAGTTCATTGGAAGTCGCTTTGGAGAAAAGCATCTGCTGAATAAATAAATGTAAATGTAAGACTGGCTGAAGGGCAGTACTGACGCTCAGTTTGTGCTGTTCCAGTTCAGTGGATTTCTCCATGAGACTCTGCTCCAGGTCACCACACCTCTTCTTGTACTGCAGCACCTGAGGAGGGAAAGATCCCTGGAAAGGTCAAACGAACATGAACGGGACCCAAAGGCTCCCACCCGGGACCTTCAGAGAAAATGCAACGGCGGGAGCTGAAATGAAATAAAAAAATAATTATGAAATTACAGGGAAATACGGAGTTCCGCCTATTCTCCTGTATTACCAAATACGGAACTAAGAGCGCGGATTAACCGTCAAAAGTTGGGCGAGAAGTTCATTACGTTGTTTTGCGTGACCTTCACGTAAGAAAACGGACAAAATATTTTAAAGATGTATTACAAAGAGAAAAATGGTGCATACGTGCTGTAAGTGGCGATTCAATAAAACGAGATAAAGACGAACGGAGAGGCAAAGGGCTCACGCCGTCACGGGAAAACGAGCGCGTGCATGGCAACCTCGCAACACGCTGCGGGGCTACCTTGGCCTGGAGCTTCTGAACCAGCTGGGCCTGCCGCTGCTGGCCCTCCTGGTAGGCGGTGAGCTTGCGCTTGTAGGCCGCCTGCTCCTCATCCAGGCGTCTGCGCAGGTCCACGTTCTGCTGCGCCAGACTGCGAGACTCCGTTGAACTGAGCTCCCTCTCTCCAGACTCCAGACGTAGGGCCTGCTCCAGCTGAACAGACAAGAAGTTCTGTACAGACCAGACTCTGTCAAGTCCTACAGCGCGATAGAGACCTTGGAAAAAGAAAGGATTCGAAATAGGAGGACGACACCCCAACGGAGAGGTGCACATTTTGGGCGGGAGGGTATGACGTCCACTGCGGAGGCACTGAACAACCCTTAGTAGAGTCCATTCCAGCAAAGCAGGTGTAAAATCTAGACACCCTTCCTAGACCAGGTTTTCCCCCACAAACTTAGATGTCAGACACCTTAACAGAGATACCCCAACAAGGACACCGGACAAGCTACGGGCATCGGTAGCTGCGATGGATGGAAGCGTACGTGGGTCATCCCATGAAGATCTCCAAGGTATTCCACAAAGTTGGTCTTCACGGGATGGCCACGGGTGAGAGAAGCTCACTGGGGAAAAAAAACCCAAGCAGCGACTGGACCCGAGAGAAACCCAAACCCTGTCTTTTCAGCATGGCAACGATCTAAAGAACGTTTCAAGGACAACAATCGAGCGGCTTAAAATTAAGAAAACATGTCCTGGAGCAGCGCATCTAGAGTCCTGTCCTTCAAAAATCTGCGGAGACGCCTCAAATTTCATGTCCATCGCCGATGGAGCGTGGAAGAATGAACAAGCATTGACCCGTCTTTGTTTGCAAAGTTAATACAGACTTATCCATAACTGCTGCCAAAGGAAGTTCACCCAAAATACTGACCAAAGAGGATTAATAGGTATAGATACCATATCCATCTTTAATACGTATGGTCTATATTTTTTGGGGTATATGTGAAAATTAATGTTTGACAGGGAAAGACAAAATTCCCAGCTGCGAGATTCCTGCATGAAAAAGAGATGCGGCCGTAATATTTTTTGCACCGTTATGTACATTTTCAACTGTTCTAAACATCTGCTTAAGAGCTACACCTACAAACATGTTAAAATAAAGAAGTACGTGTATTATTATGCGACACGGCCTCAAAATACACGATTTTCACGTTTCCCATAGAGACAGAGCACAAAGGACCATGGAGATGATACGCACGTAACTCATTAAGACTCACTCCTTACGGGCCAATATTATTCTAATTATTATCAAATATTTTTAGTTGCAATGATCGGTCTTGTAACTAACAATATTTAATTTGTTTTAAAGGGGATGCGGATAATCCGGAATCGCTTTCATCATTCCGGGGAATTTACACGCGTGCTGCGTTTCAATACATGATTCGAACGAGCCCCCATGGGTAAGACGGGATGAAAGCTCTCTCCATGGTAACCTGTCGTCCCCCCCCCCCTCCCCTCCCCCCGGGACAAACACAAGCACTTTTCTCTGGGTACTTCAGCCGGCCACCAAAAAGCTGTTCTCCGACCTGTTCCTCGCAAATCTGCTGCACCACAGCGATGTCGCATGGCCTTTTATTATTTTGTACAATTACATAAATGCAGCACCTAAAAAATCGTTGGCAGCAAACTTTACCTAAATATACCAACCAATACCAACCGATGTCAGCAACCGCTTGCCCCGAGAGGGGTCGCGGTGAGCCGGAGCCTATCCCGGAAACACGGGGGAGGGGACATACCTAAATATACTTTAACATAAAGATCTAATTTTATTCTCAGATCTACATATTTAAATGCGTTGTACTACATCAGTTCCACGAAGAGAATTTCTGTCACTGCAGACTCTTGTTAGTCAAACTAAACCACGCGATTCCAAACCGAATTCTGTCCGGCATGACAACGCGCCCGCGGTTGCGCGCTCGGGGTGTCAACGTCCATCACCCCCACCCATCAAAAGGCCTTATTCTTTTTCTCAGCACTAGGGATTCCGCGAAAAACATTAGAACCCTCCTCAGCCTCCCATTCAGCTTCCTTGTTTACAATCGCCAGGGGTGACAACCGCCATAGCAACCTGCCACTTCGCATTCCCGGTCCCGTCGCCAAGGAGACCGGCCAAGCTTCTTCCCACAAAGAAAAGAGCATGGAATGAAAGGGGAAACGAGGAAACTGTCCTTTGACTCTGCAGATATGGCTAAAATTTATATGCATGTTATCTTTATAACACCGTTTTGCATTTCTTGCCTTCCTCTAGAATTTAAGCAATAATCCTCTAACATTACCTCAATAGGGTACCTTCCCCGATCGGCTACACGGAGTCCAAAACCGCGCGCGTCCCTGAAAGATGCCGAAACCCTTTTGTGTGCGATGTGCACATACGTGCCCCCCCCCATCCCTCGCCACCTCACCCTCTCGCTGATGGCACTGTACTTGATGGCCAGCTCATCGCGCTCTGCCCGGCTGTGGGCCAGCAGGTCCTCCAGCCGGCCCAGCTCCCCCTGCAGCACCCGGTTCTCCTCCTGGAGCGACAGAACCGAGGACATGGCGCCGGCGGCTGGGGAGAGAGCGTCGGGCACAGATGACTTCAAGCGGCCTTACTGCTCCGATCTACTACCGCTTTACCTTCTTGAAGGCCACGGCGCTCGGGTGGGTGCGAAGGGCAGCACAACAGGTCGCTGCAACCAAGGCTTCTCATCGGGTGACCACTCACTTTCGTCGCCCAGGTTCTTCGTGACGATCTCTCGTATTCGCGCGGGCAAGGTAGCCGGCGGGGCGTCCTGGGCCGGGCCTCTCACCGTCAGGCGCTTCTCCTCAGACAGCACGTTCTCCTCCAGCTTCTGATAAGCGGAGAGGAGACATGGCAAAGACGGAAGGATATGAGCCGCGGAAAGGCGGCAGCAATGTCGCGGGGCGCCCGGTCACCCGGAATCGAGGCCCCTTGCGCGAACGCCGCTTCGCCGGCGGACGAAAATATTAGCGAGAAGAACACGGTGCCGCGTAATGGGCGTAGACCTCACGGTGTCGGCGTGGGTCAGCAGAGCCCAGGCAGGGCAGACAGGTGGCAGCTCAGCGGCGTGCCGCCGTCTGCCGCGGAGCTGTGTATTTATAACGGAACACGACTGTGATTTGTACCCAGGCACACGCGGATTCGCAGGCACGTGCCGGGATCCGCACGCGCACGGCTCAGCTGGAGAGCCACGGAAACACGCACCCTTTCAGGATGCGCAAGGTGGATTGCGAAGCCCGGCCGATTCAACTTAGGTAGTCATTCATTACAGCTAGAGGTAGATGAGGATGCAGAATTGCCAGAAAGTGGTGAAAAGTGACCTTTGCAAAAAAGTACCTTTCAACAGCCAACACCTCACTCACTGCGCACCTAGTGTGAATTGACACGAACGCATCCCAGGACGAGGTGCGATCAGACAAAGAGATGCGCGAGAGCGAGCGGACAGCAGGCAGCACCTGTATAACCGCCTCCAGCTTGGACTCGCCGCCCGGGCGCTCCGAGTCGCTCATCGAGACCCCGGTTCGGTTCGGTTCGGTTCTGCTCGGTCCGCCTCCACGCAGCGCTTTCAGCGCGGATTTCCCGCGGAACGATGAGCGAAGACGGCGATGTGGCCCCGCGCGACGGGAGGCGGAGCGCCGAGGACACGCGGCGGATCCGGTTTTCGTGGCTCGCGGAGACGGCGCGCGCTGCAGATGAGTGACTGCGAGCTCGGCGGCGCTCAGACGGCGACTGAAGGACAGAGATTGAGGACAGGGCGATTAGAGCACTTAAATACACCCCTCCCCCAACACACACACACACGCTCTCTCGCGAACTCTTCCAACTCTACTTGCGTACTAATCTAATGCGATTTTTTTTTTTTTTTTAAACTAACATTACGTTACGTGGAATTATTGCAATAAGAGCGTGATTATTATTGGGTGATTCGTTTCAGCTGCCGCGCTTCCCCCCCCCAAATCGCTTTGCGAAGTTACATTTATGAAGCTAGTTTTAAAACGGTTTACCCGCTTTTTACCGGTAAAAGGCTCAGGTATGATGCATGTGTTACAGCGATGATTGGAACCCGTGCTCTACCACTAGTCTAAGGCGACGGCTCTAACTATGATCTCTGCTGTTTTTGTGGAAAAAGGCAGAATATTACTTAAACTCGGGAAAGCTGCACATCACTTAAGCACATAAAAGCAATATACACTGATGTGGCCACATTCGCATCCGCGGGACGTACGTGTACATGGGGAAAATATGAACGAAGCACTTTGTGGGGTAAAACTACCGTGAAAGGAAGCCCGGGGCATCGCGCTCAAAGTGCCTTTATGTCCGCGTTTCTATGGTGATTGTCAACTCCAAAAAAAAAGGTGCGCGAGACCGCTTTGTTTCACTTTTTGTCACCTTCGCAGGTTTCCTCTCCATCAGAAACCGTGAAAGAGACACATGATACAACCCAACTGCAGAAAATATATATATTTTTTTAAATCAGTAATACTTCTGTCATTCCCTTTCAATAACCACTTATCTAGGGTCGTGGTGATCCGGAGCCTATCCCAGAGACAGAAGACACGAAGTTACTCAAAGTACACTCTGGACGGCAGGACAGTCCATCACAAACACACATACACACACAGATAATTTATATTCTCCAGTGCATCCAAATCACTTATTTGGATGGTGAGAGGAAACTAGAGCACCCAAAGGAAACCCACAAATGGAAAAGATGCAATCTCCACACAGACTGAGCTGGATTCAAACCTATGCTTGAACAGCCCAGCCACTGTGAAACTGCACCACTACCTGCTGCGCCACCTAACTATGCTTTTCGGACTTTCAAAAACTTTTTTCTTATGGCAGTGGATATGATGTGTAACATCATATTTTTATCTGCTTCACAAGCCTTCACAGCTCCACCTTATGTTAAATATGTGAAAAAGAATGTGAGGATAGGTAAACTGGAGTTATACAGAATTTCTATGAGATGTACAGTGAGAAAAGCATCTGCTAAATCAATAAATGTAACTGTAAATTTAAGATGCCAGAAAAAGGTGCTAATATGAATAAGAGAGAACCTGATTGGTTGATCTAACTACCAAGAGCGCAGATTTAGAAGACTCAGTCCGGATTAAGCTTCAATCAAACTCCTTAAACAGATTATGACCATCAGGCCCTCTCTTCGAACCATATTACACAACTAATATATGCATTTAGGAGATTTCAGTGTCTTTTTAGGGGCGCGGTGGCGCAGTGGGTTGGACCGGGTCCTGCTCTCCAGTGGGTCTGGGGTTCAAGTCCTGCTTGGGGTGCCTTGTGACGGACTGGCGTCCCGTCCTGGGTGTGTCCCCTCCCCCTCTGGCCTTACGCCCTGTGTTGCCAGGTAGGCTCTGGTTCCCCGCGACCCCGTATGGGACAAGCGGTTCAAAAAGTGCGTGTGTCTTTTTAAA
Source organism: Scleropages formosus (assembly GCF_900964775.1). Taxonomy (NCBI): domain Eukaryota; kingdom Metazoa; phylum Chordata; class Actinopteri; order Osteoglossiformes; family Osteoglossidae; genus Scleropages; species Scleropages formosus. The sequence continues at coordinate 55,554 of NC_041807.1, forward strand.
TTTTCTTTTTCAGTATCTTTTGTTATATTCAGCACTGAGTTTATAAATTCTGCCGGATTCTGTATAATCTGAAGTGGACTATAATTTAATTTGAGGCAAAGCATCCGTCCGTGGTGGTGCAGCGGGTTGGAGCAGGTCCTGCTTTCCGGTAGGTTTGGGGTTCAAGTCCTGCTTTGGGTGCCTTGTGACAGATGGGCATCCCATCCTGGGTGTGTCCCCTCCCCCTCCAGCCTTACGCCCTGTGTTACCAGGTTAGGCTCTGGCTCCCTGCGACCCCTGGATTTGACAAGCGGTTCAGAAAGTGTGTGTGTGTGTGTGTGTATTTGTTCACCTGGATACACTCACATTGGCTTATGCATCTGAACAGTGAGGGCAAAAAAAAAAAAAAAAAAAAAAAAGCTGCCAGTTACGCATGAACACACAGAATATGAAATTATGGCCATTGCTGGATCCGATTCAAACTCTTAAACCTGAAGGTCGAAGAAAATGTGGTCCCCCCTGAGAGTTTGAAACATATCGAAAACTTTGTTCCCACTGATAGGAGATGGTCCTACATACATTTATTAGTACTGTTTTTGAAGACAAGAATGTTTTTCCATCCAAACACATTTTCTTCACCGTTCTATTTTCTAAAATTACTTCACGTGGCAGAGTGAAATAAACCTGGAATTCCACACCCAGCTGTTAGCTGGAAGTAAAATAAACCCAGACCGAAGAGAAACAGAACAACAAAGCGGCTGCTATCAAACAGTTACTTGTTACTCTTAGTACACATGTCAAACACTTTGGATTAATTTTTTAAAGTATTCATCTAAAAAATGGAAAAATTGCAAAATGCATTGCACTTGACAGGCATCTACGGGGGAATTAAATTATGAGACGCTATCTATGGAATTAAACTTAATTTATATTTGTTATCCCCACACATACAGTTTAATGTCACTTCATTACAAATGAAGTACAGTACAAGAATGATGGAACACAAACATGTCTTTCAGGCTGTGACAGTCTCACAGACTAGCTCTTGTCACCTCCCACAATTCCACAGGGCATCTTCTTGACAGCTAATTGTCCGGGACCCGAGCAGCAAGGTGCAGATTACCTCCGATATGGAAGACTGCCCCCCAAGAGGAGCCGTTGTTCCTCGGAAAGGAGTGACCACTGTCCAGGGGTCAAGGTCTACAGCAACTGTCTAAACTAACACAAAGCTGGAGATAAATCCACCAGTGCTGTATAGTACAACTGGTTCCATGTAGCACAGATAATGAACTGTGAGAATTACTGTAAAATGTACCAGGGCAGGTGACTGATGGGGGGGGGGGGGGAGTGTGTGATGTCTGCAGATTTCACTAATCCATATCTGATCCCTATACAGGTACAGATTACACCTCCTGACATTAGACATCCTTAAGAAGCAATGATTTCTCACAAGGCACTAATCACACACGCTCACTTTCACTACCTGCTTGTCCTGGTCAGGGTTGCAGTGGTCTGGAGCCTATCATGGAAGCACTGGGCAGATGGGTGAGATGCCAGTCCATTATAGGGTGGCCCCACACCCACACACGGTTTAGTGTCGGCAAGTCACCTGAACTGCGTGTATTTGGACTGTGGGAGGAAACCAGAGCACCCAGAGGAAACCCTTGAAGGCACAGGGAGAATATGCAAACTCCACGCAGACTGAGTCATATTTGAACCTATGCCCAAACAGCTCAGACACTGTGAGGTACCAGTGCTACCTGGTGCGCCCCCAAGACTCAATTACTTATTCTACGAACATCTTTGACTCAAAAATATGTTTTATTTTCTGAAAACAACATACTGTTTAGCAATTTTTCATATCATAGTACATGACGGTCAGTCATTGCTTGCGTTTCGGGTGAATTAGCGACTCTAAACTGCCCGCAGCGTGTGTCGGTTAACGAGTGTGTGACCCCAACCAGAGTGTGCCCTTCCTCGAACCGTGTGTTTCGGGGATAGGCTCTGGACCACTGTGACCCTGTACTGGAAAGGCACTTGATTCTGATATACATACGGTTCGTACAATTTTATAAGACAACCATTATTCTGTTTCTTCAAGATAGATGGATTTATTTTTCATTTCCGGGGGTCAATAAAACGAGGTGCAGCCTTTCCATTTTATTCATACACTGTGGCCTTTATAAATCACTGCTGTTCTCTAATCTGTCTTGGAAAACCAAGCTCACATCTGGCTCCATCCCGTATCTCATAAGCTAATCTTAAAAGAGCTGGGAGTGTAGCTGTCAGCACTGCTGCCTTTGAACCCAAAGGCTGTAGGTTCGATTCCCACCTCCAGCTGTAGTGGCTTAAACAAGGTACTAACCGTAAATTGCTGAAGAACAATTACCTGGCTGGGTAAATAATCCTAAATCGCTTTGGAGAAAAGCTAAATGAGTAAATCATAAATATAACACCCAGGGCTGAACAGAATTGATGAACTTAAGCCCGCTCCTTAATTTATAATTACATGTCATGCAGAAAACACTCCATATTACTGTTCATAATCTGGGATGCCGATATACCAGTATTTGTGTGAGTACAGGACTGAGGTCGGGACGGAATTCTCATTCGTGAACGAGCAGAAAGCGAATGAAAAAAACGGGTTCGTTCCTCGGACCCGCTCGTTTCCTGCGAAGCCTCCGTGTCCCAATCTAACGGTCACACCAGAAAATGTGAGCGTTTAACTTTTTTTTTTTTTTTTTTGCCCACAAATCCACCGCTCGCGTATTCGACGTCACCGGTAACGCGCTGGATTCGATCGGATCCATGATCGAGTGAATGGTGACGAATTTAAAAAAAAAAAAAAAAAAGTAGATAAATAAATGAACGGATCTACGCTGCCGCGGGGTTGTCGCTGCTGTGTCTCTCGTCTTTCGTGCATTTTTGCCACAAAACGCGCTTCCTGCGGGCGCCGCGAGCTCTTTTCCGCGCAGCTCGCTCACACACGCGCGCGCACGCACGCACGCACGGCACGACGAAGCGCGTTTCGCTTCCCACACGAGCGGCGCGTGCGCCCGGGGGCTCGAGCCTCAGCCGACCTCTCACCTTTGACTGCGCCGCCGTCAGCAGCGAACGTTCGCCGCTTCCTCCTCCTCCCTCGGACCCGTGCCGCCGGTGCACGCGCGCGAGCGCAGATTCATGGCCGCAGAAGAAGCGCGGCGGGGACGCGGGATGCCCGCGGTGCGGTTTGTCGGCGCCGCTTCGTCCGACTCCTCCGTTCCGCGCCCTCTTTCCGGGGGAGGGACTTGTGCTTGAGCGACGTTGCTCTCGGAGCGCGCGCGCGTTCGCTGCCGGACGCCGTGGGAGTCGGGCGCGTGTCTGTGGGGATCTCGCTCGCTCGCGAACCCTAAGGCTGCCGTGCTTGAGATGGCGTCCACCGTCAGACATGTATGCTCCGAGGAGCGTTGGGAAAACCACATTTTTATACCGCACTTTAGCGAGAAGGGTCGCTGTGTGTCCACATTTCGCGGCGGCGCAGAGGATAGCGCTGGTGCCTCACGTGGGTTTCCGTCCAGCTCCGTCTGTGTGGAATTTGCATGCTCCCACAGTCAAGAACATGTGTTTGGGGTGAATTAGTGAGTTACTGTAATGAATTTGTGATCCAACCCACAGTGTGCCCTGCCTCCTACCCTGTGTAGGCTCTGGACCACAGGCTCGGGCACGATGGCTCAGTAGGTTGGACTGGGTCCTGCTCTCCAATGGGTCTGGGGTTCAAGTCCTGCTTGGGGTGCCTTGTGATGGACTGGCATCCCATCCTAGGTGTGTCCCCTCCAGCCTTATGCTGTATGTTGCCAGGTTAGGCTCTGACTACCCGTGACCCTGAATGGGACAAGCGGTTCAGACAACGTGTGTGTGCATGTGCGCTCTGGACAGGGACTTGGTTATGATGTATGGGCCACTCATCCCTGACTTCAGGTCTCAGTCTGTGTGAACCATTATTCTGTTTCTTCATTAAAATGGATTTATTTTTCATTCCCAGGGGTCAGTAAAATGAGGTGCAGCCTTTCCATTTAATTCATACACTGTGGCCTTTATGAATCACTGCTGTTCTCTATTCTGTCTTGAAAAACCAAGTTCACATCTGGCTCCATCCTGTATGTGAAAAGTTAACTTTAACACCCAAAGAAGCTGGAATTAAGAATTTTAATGCGACCTTGATATGACTTGCCCTGGTACATTTTACAGACACAAAACTCCATTCAGATGTTTTATAATGTATGCACTGCAATAAATACAGCGGATCAGTTATTTGTTGATGGAGCAGGCTGCAGGTTTTTTTTAAAATGAAGCTTTATAATACATTTTGATAGGCCTAAAAATGAATTTTCAGGTTAAGACAATTCAGCGACTAGTTATAGTCAAATCTTACTTGGGTTTAATTACTTTACCTAATCGGCCTTATTTTTTACTTTTTATTTTTTAACTGCTGAACTGCTCGTTTTCTAACATATTCTTATGTTGATTTAATCTCTGCCTCAGGTCAGACGATCCAGCGCATCCAAGAACAACTGAAGGTGGCAATCATGAAACCGAAGAGGCTAAACCATTGTTATGCACATTGTTTTACCTTATTTCAGGGGTGGGCAGTTCATTTCTTGGAGGAACCGGATTCTGCAGAATTTACATTTCAATCTGATCGATTTTCACCGAAACTCTAGATATGGTTACTGGTTTCATGTTCAAATTAACTGAAACTGCCCACCTGTTTCGAACTATATCCAGTGACACACACACACACACACACACACACACACACACACACACACACACACACACACACACACATTTTCAGAACCGCTTGTCCCTTACGGGGTCACAGGGAACCGGAGCCTAACCCGGCAACACAGGGCGTAAGGCCGGAGGGGGAGGGGACACACCCAGGACGGGATGCCAGTCCGCCGCAAGGCACCCCAAGCGGGATTCGAACCCCAGACCCACCGGAGAGTAGGACTGCGGTCCAACCCACTGCGCCACCACACCCCCAGATACTCTAGTGACACAATATTGTTAAATAAGTTTAGCTTGTATTTCCTGTACTCTTGCAGTTTTAACATTCCTTCTAATTTAAGATGTTATCCCTACATGTATTCATTTAGCTGATACTTTTCTCCAAAGCAACTTTTAATACTACTTGCCTTACAATTATTTATACAGCTAGGTAATTTTACTGCTGCAATTTAGGATAAGTATCTTGCTCAAGGGTATTACAACCAGAGGTAGGATGTGAACTTGCAACCTTTGGGTCCAAATTAATACATAAATGATTTTAGTGGTAGCCATTATAACACCCTTTAACAACAAATAGTTCATTTATTAAACAGGGTATACCGATACTGGCCAGATCTTACTGCTCAAATATCTTTTGGGGATAACACTTTAGCCGTGGATGGATATGATGGTCTTTGTGTACAGGGTATCCGTTTTTGTTTTTTTTGGTAACACGAACAAGCCTGTGACTCTTTGCAATTTATTTTCTGTCATTTAATGTCTTTTACCTCACATATCTGTTTGTGTTATTATTCATTTCATTTTTTTGTAATGACAGTATAATGGTTAGGGCATCTTACCTTTCGAGTTAGAGGTGACAGGTTCAAATCCCATCAAATGCTCTGTAGTTGCCCTGTACTTACCCTAAATTGTGCTGCTAAAAATTATCCACATGTACAAATAAGTCTAAGTATCTTAACATTGTAAATCACTTTTGGGGAAAGAAAAAAAAAATCAAATCAACTCAATGGATGAATGTAAGTTTGATATTATGAGTTCATTTTATTGAACTCTAATAAGTTGGTCTTTTAACTACTTTATTTCATCTGACTATCATATGATTGCCTTCTTCACTCACCTTCTCGGTGTTGACCAGTTGCAGTTTCTCCATAGATGAGGCCTTTCTCATATAACAGGAGCAGCAGTTTGCCCCCTCAATTTTTTTTTTTTTTTATTATTAATTGTAGAAGCGGCTCACACATGTGAAACGCAGCGAAGCTAAGCGGAAAGAGGGAGACCCAACATATCTGCTCCACACAATAGCAGCACAATAAAACACTAGGGACACCTTGGAAACAGAAGCCATAATCATAAGTTGTCATTGTCATTCCGTTACTCCTCCTACCAAGACCACACCTCCCTCTCATATACACACCTTAGGCTGTCAGTTATATTGAAATAGCAAAAAAAAAAAAATCTCTCTACTCGAGTTTCTGTTGAGTCTGTGGGACTGTTACAGATCCACAAGGAATGCTCGACTTTGGCCACAGCACGTTATTAGAAAGTGGGAAATGACGTTGAAATTCCGTTGATGGATACTTGTTTTAGTTGCCAAGTAAGTCAGTGTTGCCCAGTCGTTGGCCTCATGAATCCCAATATATTCTACTGTTAAGAGAATTAATTAGATCTGAATTAAATATTTCAACTGAACGAATCCCACTCCTGAAATCATGATAGCTGAGGTCACTATTGTTTTTTCCATTTACATTAATAGAAATTTGTGCAAAGCAATAAGTTCACATTTTCTTTACTGAATTGAGACCAATAAAAAAGCACAAAATAATAAACAGACAATCCTGTTTACTTACAATGAAATTTTGATTTTTTTATCTATATAAGTTGTTTTACATAAAAGTCCACAATTTGAAGGAATCCTCTGAAACCCCATAACAACCCACCCTTTATAAAGGCACCATGGTTAAAACTGAACAAAATTCAGAAAATACAGACAAAACAATGAACAAAAAAGACTGCGGCTTTCCCAAAATTGAGGCGTGGTTTATATGTCATCAAATCAAGCAAAACAAAAAGAAACCATCCATCGACTATCTTGCCTTGTCAGGCCAGTTATCAGATTTAATTCAGCATGTTATCAAGTACCCCCCCCGCCCCGCCCCGACCCGACCCCCACATCCCCACTTCTGCCGTATGTACCAAATCACTGCCACTTGTGAGAACAGGAACTTGCTGTAAAGCAGGCACCAGAAACCAACAAGGTGGCCATTAAATTGCTATGACAAGAATCTACAGCTGATTAACCAGCTTCTGCTGAGCAGATTAAGGAAGTGGAAATGCCACTACTTAAGATCTGTGCAGAGTGGCCACTGGTGCAGCAGCTTCAGCTGTATCTATCGTCTGTAGCACCTGCACACAAGAGTTTGCTTCCCAGAGCGTGCTATCCTTTGTGGAAATTCACACTGGGGCTGTGTGTAAAAACAAGGACACATTACAGATTCCTTGTAATCCAACTACTTCATAGATGCATCATTACAGGTACGCTTTAAACTACATTTCAGTTTTCTGTTTAGAGCGAGAAGAGGAGCAGCAGGGAAAAAAAAAAAAAAAAAACATCCAGGGAGTAATAATAAGGTTATAAAGGGAACGAGAAAAAGAAAAGATTTTAAAAACAACACTAAAATTAAGGCACAGGGAGAAAGTCAATTCTAGAACAAGCGATGACATCTCCACATAGTGGAGCGTCACTATGGAATGCATGACTGTATCCAGTTTTCCCAAAGCTGGCAGAGAGGGAGAATGTTACATTCAAAATTACCATGGTTCAAAACACAGCTGCTCTTCAATACAGACAGCTGTCTAAAAAGTTGAACAAAAACCACAGTAATGAATTAGCAAATCAAGTTAAATGTTAGTGATTTGTTACAAGTATTTCCAATTGCATAGAAAAAGTATAGTGAGAAAGAACTAAGCCTGAAGGCTGGTAATAGTGTGTGTGTGTGTGTGTGTGTGTGTGTGTGTGTGTGTGTGTGTGTGTGTGTGTGTGTATGTGAGAGAGAGCATTTGCATAGGTCTAATAGTATGTTTGTGTCTGTAAGTATGTTTGTAAGTGTTAGATGGCATGCCTGTAGTGGAGACAGTACACTGCTCAATTGGTCAAACAGAACTACAGACAGATAATCTGTCTCAAACCTTTCAATTTCTCTCTCATCCCTGGTTCTGCCCAGGTGATGCAGGTGGAACAAGAGGAATGCCTTGGTCACGGTGCGGTGTGTGTGCATATGTCCATCGTTCAATTAAAACTGCACCCATCCCGAATGGACTGTGTCCTTACTGGAGCTGCAGAAGGGGGAAATGGGGGGGGGGGAAACAAAAACTGAGAAACAAACAAACAACAAACAACAAACAAACACAGAAAACCACCCATGAAACAAGCGGGGGCGAGTGCCGTATCTGGCCGCTAGCAGAGCCAGGCTCTGTAGAACGTGGGACGTGTTTAGGCTTGTTGATGCTTATTGTCCAGTTCAAGCTCTATATGCACTCTGTTAGAATTAAAGAAAGGAAAATGAACCACAGTATATACATGAACTGTTGCACTGCAGCAGAACTCATCATTTTAACTACCCTGCTTCTGCTATGTTCTGCTCAGAGCAGAGGACGTTCATTATATGGATTTACCAGAACAGAATCTGTGAATATGCAAAACTCTATTCAGGAATCCCCCCCCCCCCTGCTTTTTGAAAGTTCTGAACTGTATCTCAGAGCATCTGTGTTTTATCTCGATTTATTTTGTGCACCCGTTAGCAAGGCGTGCCCTAAGGTATCAGAAAAGCCTAAGACAGCTCGTGAGCGTTAGGCTCAGCGTAAAACTGGACGTAATTAAGCGTTTCGATCGTGATGAACAAAATGAAGACACTGTGCATGCGTTGAACTTGCCCGCATGCACCATTTGTACTATTAAGTTTTACTTGTTATTTGGTATGATTTGGTAGGTTATTTTTTGGGTCTAGGAATGCTCAAAAATTTTCCCATATAAATTAATGGTAATTGCTTCTTCGCTTTACGCCATTTCGGCCTACGAAAAATTTCATAGGAACACTCTACTTTCGGATAGCGGGGAAAACCTGTACAACTACAAACATAAGTTGTCACAAGGATACTAGATACATCAAAAGAAAATTAATCCATGCTCACTGTATAAATTTATTTAAAGTGTGTTTTTTTAATTTTATTTATTATTTAACAGTAAGCAGCAAACTTAGCTAGTCCTTTGACCTCAGCACGGTTCGGAAACAACCCAACATTAATATAAACTTTACAAGTTATTAATTTACTTATGATTACAAAACTTATGTTTTGCTGCCAAAATAGGAACTGTTATTGCTGTCTCTCTCGAAGAGAGTTACTTTCACTTAAATACATCACTAGCTGGGTAAATTCGCAAAGAGAAAAACTGTATGCCATAATGACAGTAAAAAAAAAATATTCAAATATTTTTTGACGATTGGACGCGCACTTTTGTCCGCATACTTGACTGACCTGCTAGGAGCAGTAGTGAAATCCCCCCACAAATCTGCTGTTGGCTTTGTAGATGGAGTTTCATCCCCAAAATCTAAGAGAGCAGCTGAGAGAAAGAAGACAATGAGAAAGCAGTCAACTGTTCCTAGCCTGTGCTAATAGTCTGATCACATGCATTAGGGTTCAAGATATCGACGATATTAGCAATTTACACTAATAATTTCTCAGGAAATTACAAAGAGGACACACAGAACAGGCTGGTTGTTGTGGGACAGGTGGAGATACCTGTGGGAGCCTGAGCAGGTGCTACTGGTTTTGGGACTCCAGGTGGGGGTAGAAAGGTTCCTCCCTTCACTCCTGGTGGGGGTGGGAGTAGTCCACCACCCACAGGGCGAGACTTTGCAGATCCAGGTGACTGGGGCTCTTTCTTCTTAATGTTCTTGGGGCAAAAGAAGAAACGTGTCATTTGAAGTGTCTGACCTACCTGTTCCTCAACTCCTAAGCCCAACTCACCCCAATGTTTATCTTGATGGTCTGCCCTTCCTTGAAGCCCAGGTCCAGTTTGGGAGCTGCACTCTGAGTTGCCTCCTGTTTTGCTAGTTCGCTCTCCTGTCTGACCCACCTAAAGCGAAGGGAAAAGAAAGCTTAAATAAATAGTGAACAAATACAGAATTTAGATAAAAACAAACTGAAATCCACTCAAAAATAGAAAACATTTGAACTAAATCAGCACTTCCCCTATGCACATACTACACACAGTCTGAATTTCCTCACTTTGAGCATTAGTAACACACTACAGAGTACTGGCAGAGTGCAGATGTCACTCACTTGAAATGGTCCTGCAGAGCTACGTTGAAGTCGAAGGAGTCACCGCGATCTGCAAAACCCAGACCAATGAAGGCATGGCGTCCTGTAGCGAAGAGTAGCAAGAGAACCTCAAAACAATGAGCTCACAAAGGTGAAACCCACCACACCGACACAACACACATTACATAGACTTTGCAATCATATTCCAAGTCAAATTCACACAAGGTTTTCCAAAAAGAAAAGATCCAGTGAAGATTTTATGTATCGTTACAAATGTTAGGGGCATGTTCAAAAATGGTGTGAACATCATTATATTTATTAATTTATTTAACCTTGCAGTGTTAAGGTATTTGACCATTTATACAGCTGGGTAATTTTACTGGAGCAATTTGGGGTAGATCCCTTGCTCAGGGGTGCTGCAGCTAGAGGTGGAAACTGAACCAGTAGATCCAAAGGCAGCAGCGCTAACCACTATGCTACAAACTGCCCCCTAGATATTTGTCCATGCACAAGTCTTTACTTTGTTAGTTTTAGCTTCACATACAGCTTCAACACATAATATTTCCAGACACTTGGAAACCTAAATGAATGTGGAGACACGTGATGATTTCCAGCCCAGCTCTCCTTGCATAAACACATCACCGTTTGCATTTATTCATTTCGCTGACGCTTTTTTCCGAAGCAACTTACGACGTTAATCGACTTACGATTATTTATTTACCCATTCATACAGCTGGGTAATTTTTTTTTTTTTTTTTTTTTTTTAACTGGAGCAATTCAGGGTAAGTCCCTTGCTCAAGGGCACTACAGCCAGAGGTGAGATTTGAACCTGTGACCTTTGGGTCCAAAGGGAGAAGCTCTAACCACTATGCTACGAGGGAAGAAAGTAAAGGTCGTCGGACAGATAGCATAGGTGCATTAGTCAACATACAGCGTGGGAAACCAAGGTTAAAGCTGAAGTCTTACCATTGCCGTCCTCTATCCGCACCACAAAGTACCGGCTGGAGTCAGTGACGGCTTCCACCGAGGAGCCAGGGTACTGCTCAACAGGGGCCTGGGCAAACAGCTCTCCTGAGAACCAGGGAGCACAAGAGCAGTAAGCATGCTTCACGCTCTCACACACCAGTCACAATCATCACATCAAGCACAGTGTTATGATGAAAAAAATCAATAAACAGCTGCACTCCCAGGGTCGTGAGGAAGTGTAGTGCGTGTTCTTTCTTTGGGGAATCCAAATGACAGAGGTCATTCAGGACAGTACAGCACCGGTCAAAAAACTGAGGGCACATGCTGGAAACTAGATTTCCCACCCCGAAAAGGTATCCAGTCAACAAATTTCAGCAAGAAATGAGTCATCATGTCTTCCCAGCTCTTCCGCAGCAGTTCCCAGAGGCGCAGGAAACTTTCTTGGACTCTTCTTTTCAATTCCAAACCCATACAAGTACTGTCTAAGTTCCCCGTGTATACTCACACTTCTGAATAGTGCTGCATAGTCTTAAAGAGAAATTCCGACCAAACTAATCTTTTTGTTTAATTTTTTTGGACACCATAAAATTTCCCATATATTCACAGGAAGTTTTCCTGCACCTTTAAGAGAGAACTGGACCCGTGTTTCTGAAAAAAGTTTCGTCCCGAAGGAGACGCATTTCTTCATGCCTGATGAACAAAAGTGGCTGTTTTCTAGCAGTTTCAAACTTCTAACCCTGTTCTGCATGAACGCATGGGTGTAGCAGATGGGATATTTGTTAGGACTGTCACCTTCCAATCCAAAAATGTCCCCAATGTGACTCTCAGTCACAATGCTGTTGAAGTACCCCTGATCAAGATACTTATGCTAAATAAATACAAGAAGTATGCTGTATCACTTCAAGGCATGTGGTATAAAGGAGTATAACTAAATAAAGGTTAATAATAATTACTGGGTCTAAACAGGTGCAGAGGAGTCTGGAATATAGCAAAAGGCTCGCAGGAATCTATGACGCTGCTATTAACATATTCAATCAGGGATTTTTTTTTTTCCCCCCAAAATGTACCAGTGTTATCGCTCACAGAAAAAAACATTTTGAGATTTCTGGGGAAGGGAAAGAGCATAATGAAATCATCAGTGCTGGTGGAGTTCCCCATAAGCTCCAAAAAGTGGAACTACACAAAGTTCAGCCGCAGCATGCCGGCGGGGTCTAACCAGACGTCTTGTCCTCCAACTTAATAAAGGCCACTTTTCCCTTGGCGGTGATCCTTAGTCTGCCGCTCCAGGCCGGCTCCTCCAACTTCCAGTCAGCCGCCCTGAGGAAAAAGCACACAAAAAAGTAAGAATCCACAATGCAACAAACACCACCTGGCAACACAAACCATAAATAAACCATTCCAATCTCAAACAATACCCGACAACAATAGTGCTCTACCCTTCAGTGATAGTACAACAGGCTTCTGCAGAAATGTGAAATATTCATAAGCTGGGAATGTACGGAAAAACAATCAGATGTAATGTTAATTTGCTACATAGCAGATCCTGCCATTAAACTTACAGCTCAATATTTTACAGCCACGTATATATGGGGGGGGGGGGGGGGGGGTGCAGTGGGTTTGACTGGAGCCTGCTCTGTGGCGGGTCTAGGGTTCGAGTCCCACTTGAGGTGCCCTGCGGAGGACTAGCGTCCCATCTGGAGTGCGCCCCCTCCAGCCCTGCGCCCTTTACTGCTGGGCTAGACCCCAGCTTGTCGTGACCCCACTCAGGACAAGCGGTTGTAGACATTACGTGTGTGTGTGTGTGTGTGTGTGTGTGTGTACAGTATGTACACATTCATACATACCCGGGATTATATTTCAATAAAGAAATTCATATTCATTTTTCATTTCCCCTTCTGGATATCCAACATTGAAATCAGTAAATCACTATGCCGCCTACAATTAATTATTACTATTATTATTAAAGTGGAAAAATATGGTTTGGCTGATTGTTACTGAAATGAGAGAGCAAATTTCTGCTTACAGTTAAGCGTTTCAGTTTAGCATTATTAGTTTTATTCAACAAAGTGAAACCTTTTAATAGATGAAGGGCGTATGATTTAAGGGTTTTTTGTAGAGATTACAGCTAACAGTCTGCACATCAGCAGCTGCACTGTGGAAGCCTCAGATAAGGAGGCTTCGCAAACACGTTCTTTCCACCGAGAACTTTCCATTTTGCATTCTATGTTAAGCCAGAGCTGAACCCAGCAACACAGGGTGCAAGGCTGGGGGGGACACCCAGGATGGGACGCCAGTCTGTTGCAAGGCACCCCAAGCGGGACTCAAACCCCAGACCCACCCAAGAGCAGGCACAGGCCAAACCCTCTGCGCCACCATGCCCCCCACATAGCTAAAATAAAGGTTTGAAAACTGTAAAGTGTTATTAGAAAAACATAAAACAGGCAATACTTGTAGTCTATACAAAATGTACAACCAATCCCCTAATACCCCCAAGTATCAACTGACTGCAATTTACAACGATTAACCCATTTATACAGCTTGGTATTTTTACTAGAGCAATGTAGGGTAAGGACCTTTCTGAGGGGTACTACAGCCAGAGGGGGGAATCAAACTTGCGACCTTTCGGTCGAAAGGCAATAACACTAACCACAACATTACTGGCTGCTCCCCGAAAAATTTGACTGACTCTAAAAACCAGGCACCATGAGTCCCCTGCTGCGGTCGCAAGCCATTGGCACATGGGGCTCAACAGTGCCACCTAGTGGTTAGTCTTGGAACCTACTGACTACACATTAGGACAGCTTTCATGGGCCACAGCTTTACATTTATTGATTTAGCTGAGGCTTTTCTCCAAAACAACTTACAACTATTTACCCATTTACACAGCTGGAAAATTTTACTGAAACAATTTTAGAGTAAGTACCTTGCTCAATGGTACTACAGCTGGAGGTGGGAATCAAACCTGTTGCATTTGGGTTGAAAGACAGCAACCTTAACTACTTCATCAGCTATCTCCAATTCAAACAACTCGGTAATTTTTCCTGCAGCAATTCCGCACACATCCCTTGTTCAAACGCACTGCAGCAGGAGGTGGGATTCGAACCTGCGACCTTTGCATGTGAAAGGAGTGCTTTAACCACCACGACACTCCCACCCCAGTCACAAACCATTCTGAAATGATTTAGTTTGGGTTCCTTGGATCCATAACAAAACTTTTTTGCAATGGGGACAAATATAAAGGCAGCAGACTGTCCATCGCGCACAGAATGTGCTGGAATGGCAGCTGTGAAAAGCCTGTCTCTGTCCGACCTCGTCACGCCTACGGCGGTGACGTTCGACCTTTTTTGTCCCAGTTCGGACACCGTCCTTCTTGTCGCAACAGTTTCTGTCAATATAGCATTTCGACAGCGACTCATCGCAGGAACTTCTCATAAAACACTTCAGTCGAAAGGTGTTTCAGACATGCCTCGTTAAACTCTCCCGATTCGGTGTGTTAACAACTATTGACAAAAATCCCGAAATTTAAGACTACCCTTTTTCATCACAAACATCTATTCATAATTCAGCTGTAACAAAAACATGATAAATTCGTCAATGTTTCATTTTACGCGGTAAGAACAGCCAGTGTACGCACACCTACGTGCAGGAGCTACGAATTACCAACTTCGTTCCCGGACTGAGCAAAAGCCACTAATCTCATTACTGAGTATTCGCTGTGTAGGAGGAGGTGCTTACTAGTTTCAGTTTAACTGTAATAACCACAAAATCAACCGGGTAAGCGGCAAGCACACACAGAAAAAGCTGCCGACTCGTTATGTACGTTTGTTTACTTTACGACACCGTTATTATGGATGAAACCTCGCGCTTCCTGAAACCACCCACCATGCAACTATTAGGTTCATTTTTACTTTTAATTCATTAAAGGGAGGACAGGAAAGGCGTGAAACTCGAGACTTGAAAACTCACCGATACCCCCGATTTGTTGCCCGGGGAGGGATCCGGTAAACGTGAACCTCTGGTTTGACACAGATCACAGACTCGTAAGTTTCTTCTGCCATCTTGGCGCACTGTGTATGTGGCTGTCAGGCGAATCATCGCTGCGCAGTAACTGCCCCAGGAACGGTTATGTTCTTCAACATAACTCCTGAACAGCCGCTGCGCAGATTCAACTTTATTTTATCTGCACCTGCGCCATTCCACGCAAAAGAAAATTTTGTTTAAAATCTCTAAAACAGCATCAGAGGGCCACAACTGGTTTTTCCTGACAGAATTACATCGTTTGAGTAGCGTTTTAGGTATCGCCTCTTCATCGAAACTGCTCGGCCTTTATGTTCTTGAACATCAGTACTGACTAGATGCTGCGCAGATGGCGTTGTGTGTATTGTATCACTTTTAGATGGACTGACCATGCCACAGCAAGAAACTTTCTGTATAAGGCATCATATTTGGTTTAGCTATGGCTATTAGAAATTTCATTGCCCGCCCTGTACAGCAGTCTAGACAAATGGCACAATGCATTCCTTATTTGCAGTGGATTTCTAGATGCCTTCGCTTCATTTCTAAAGTTGGCCAATCAATGTTGAACGTTCTCAAACTTTTCCTGCTGATTCTTTCAAATACACCCAGTCTGTCAGCAAAAATCCCAGCCAAAAATCGTACTTCACAGTATTACACACTTCTACGGGTAGACTGTTTATTAAATATGATATCTAGAACATACAGAAACATTTTCCGAGGAGCCGACAGATCCAGGACGCTAAAAGGTCACCAGATGATGGCAAGCCACTGGGTTCAGGCCATCTGCAAAGGTCCAATCTTGTCACACATGCAGAATGGACAGAAACGAAAGGCAAAGACACGGATGCGTACATTCCGGACAGACAAGACGAAAACAAACACATAAGTGCACATGGGAGGGAGACCAAGCAGAACGAAGGCTACCGCAGCCTGCTCTGGTTCATATAGATGCATTGCGAGGTTTATGCTGCCCTCTTCGCAGTGTTCCATTTTATCGAGTCTTTCCGCAATAAAAATCACACTAAGCTAGGTTAGAAAGCCGACGCAAATGTCACGGCACTTGATGGGACAGTTTTCACTCGCAAAGCTGAAACCTTTCCATTCTGCTGCCTTCCGATCACACAAAACAAAACATTTCTCAAAAGCTGGGAAAACATGCCAATGACAGAAAACATTTTCTGAAACGCTACGGGAACATTGCCACACACCAATGCTGTCAAATACTGTGAAAACTGAATTCTACCACACCTTCCAGTCTTTGGAGAATAACTAAGCTTTCTAGGTGATATTTAAACAATAGGTAGATAAACGATTGCAACTAAAAGCACACATGCATAATTTAGCAAAGTAGAAAAATTAAACTACTCAAAAATACGCACATTATTTTAAGCCATTTTTCTTTTCAAAACATTTTATTAAAGGGCATCTTTAAAGTATTTACAGGCTGTTTTCTGTGTTCAAGCTCAGACAGGAAAACCCTGGCATCCGTTCCTTCTCAATCCCACTTGGAGGCTACAGACCGACATCGTGCTCAACTCCCAGAAGTACGACAGCAGCCTCCGACCATACCGATTCAGGGCTTCCAGCTGTCCATCAAGGTCACACAGGTTCAGGGGGAGAGAGGTGGACAGTGTCCAAGGAGGTGTGGACACCCCTCGACTTAAAAATACCATTTCTGTCAAGTATCCTTACAGTCCAATCCCTGTGGTATACATCGCTAAGCAAGAGGAACCCAGAAAACAGTTGGATTCTGATACATCTAATTATTAAGGCCTCTGATACATCTTGTAATGTGAAGAACAGAATAAATTACCCAGTTTCATGATTTGCAAACCCATTTCTCGACTGCTTTCTGAAGTTCTAAATGACGTTTCGCAAGCTGCAGTCAAACGTTCCAAAATGATGCATTCTCCGTCTTTGGTTTACCCATTACACACACTATAAACCTTTAAATGGGCATGCTGACCGCACACATTTAGACGTTTTCTGCTTTTACATTTCCGCACACCAGTCCAGCTCTCTCCACCCTTATTCAAGCACTTTTTTCCTCCTCATAATTGTAATCCAGGTCCTAACAGTACTGTACACACTGGAAGAAACATAAAGATGCTCTGTGGCACAAACTTTAGAGACAGGGATGAAAGAATTATTACACCGGAAATGTTAACAAGCCTCTCCAAATAGACGTATAAATCTACAAAAATGCTAAAAAACACTTTTGCACAGGTTCGTCCTCTCATTCATGGGCATCCACCAGAATAACACATTTGGCTTTCCTTGACATTTTTTCTGTCCAAAAATCATAATTCTTCAACGCTTGCACAAATTAAAAGACTTTGAACTACTCATAAAAAGCCATTTTAAAATTTATTTCACTAACCCATTGACTTTTATAGCTACTTTTTCTTTTTAAATAGAAATCAGCACAATCTTCAGCAAAAAAAGCTAACAAAAGGTTTACAACTGTAAACCAGAGCTGTACATAAAACCGACTTTTCCAAATTACACCTCTGAGCCTCTTACCATAAAAAAAAAAAAAAAAAAACACGCACACACAATTATAATCACCAAAGTAATCAAACTGAACTTAAAACTGAAATAGGCAATATCGATAGTTATTACACTGACAGGTTGACAAGTTGACAGTGTGCAGGGGCAGTGATCCTCAATGACATCAGTTTTATTGCTTGAGAAAAATGGCACCCAGTGCCGGTGTCTCGCTGCGATCAGCTCTCTCCTTACAGCTGCTGTATCCCCGTCTTTCCGTCTTGTGCGCCGAGTCTGCGTCTCCTTTTGCGTAATTCCCCCTTCATCTTTTACTCGGTAGAGCTGCCCGTGCTTGAGGTCCCGGTCGGTTGCAAACCAAAAGGGAAGGGTCGGGGAGGCCGCTGGGAGAGGACTTAGAGGCGTGTCACAGTGACCCAAGTCCTGAAGAAGCAATGGCTTCGTCACAGTGTCGACTGGGTGGGGGGGCAGATGAGATTTGCCCCTCACTTCTCAGGAACCCCCCTCCTCTCAGTCACACGTACTAGACAAGGAACTTTTGTGGCTGCAGGGTAAAGGTAACTTTCAGAAGGGCGAGGGAGGAAATATGCTCTCTTTATAATTGCACAATATTCCCAATCCTTTCTTATTATCAGCATTACATTTTAGACCATTTCAAACCCTAGCTCCATTCATTCCCAAGGCAAAACTGCTACTCCTCTCCCCCTCCCCGCTTTCCTCTCTATCTGCGCTGGCGAAAGCCCTGTGTACCATCTGGGCCAGTGGGCTGGCGGATTGCGTGATTGTTCAGCCGACAGTCCTCCAAAGAGGGGGGGGCGGTCATCCGCACTGGCCTGGGAAACAGAGGGGGCAAAGGCAAACGATAACACATCAGAGCAAGAAAGCGATGGTCTGCAATAGAACGGACCTGAAGAGTAGATAAATATGAAAGGTTTACAAGCACATGAACCGTTTACCTGTCTGTGCTCGGCCTATCCTGAGGGATGTCATCGGGACTGGCGCTGCCCAGGATTCTCCTCCTGGCCTCCGCATACTCAGCCTCCCGCTGAGCCAGGGACTTCACCTGCGGCATGGGCCGAGTGGAGGCTGCAGCAGAACCCAGGGAACCATTGCTCGAGGGCCGCTTCAGTATTCGGATCTGGGGTGGGGGCGCAGCAGGGAGCGAATCGTCCTGGATCACAACGGCTGTCCTCATGGGCGAGCGTCCAGAGCTGCTGCTCGACTTCCTGTTCAAGAAAAGTTCATGCTCCGGAATCAACCAAAAGAAAAAACAAACCTAATGAGAAAAGCACTTCCAACATTTAGGCGCCAATCTGGTATTGCAGAGCCATCACAGGTTTGAAAAAAAGTGACAAGTAAATAGCAGAGCTGCTGCCTAGTACTTTAAGGACCTAAGTTCAAGTCCCCTCTCCTGCTGTAGTACCCCTGAGTAAGGTACTTATCCTGAATTTCTACAATTAAAATTATCCAGCTGTGACTATGAGTCAAAATAAGCAGCTAAACATTGGCACTTTAGAGGAAAGTACCAGCTATATCAAGACAGTTATCCTAAATTAAATATTCATGCAAGCATCACTCACTTCTCTTTCTGGCTGATTTTCAGCTTTGCCTCCAGTCTTCTTTCTATCTCCTGCAATAAGTAAGCAGAAGTGTAAAGCACAGTAATTTACAGAGTAAAGGCAAGAGAGCTGAGTCAGACTTCAACGGAAGCTATAATTATTCAAAGGCCGAAATATCAGTCCCACATATCCTACATCCTGGTAAAAATTCTAAACACACCGTACATAAATTCCACCCCTACATGCAAAACTCTGCAACAAGGCTGCGGTGAACCAGCAGATGTAACCACAAAGAATTATAAACCAATCCATTTTAACCTTTGCCTTTTTTTTTTTTTTTTAAATTTACAATCACCGCTGCTCAAGAATCAGCTAAATGAATAAATGCACATTTCAACATCCCTACTACAAACGCCAGGCTTCGCAGCATTCTTTGAGACCCCAAGCCCACTCCATGACATTTCCACAACCAGGCCTAAGAATCACGAAATACACATTTGAGGGAGACGGCATAAAACGTGCACACATCCTCCCAAAGGAACACATAATCTAATCATATACAAAGACTAAAATATTTACAGAAAAAACATTTTCATACACAATCACTGTGTAAAAGAATAAAAATTACAAATATGACTGCTGATGGAATACTCAGACGAAGCAGGTGTAATCGCACTCTGGTACAGCGGTACGAACAGGTAGCCGAGGAACTGGTGAATCAGGAAAAATGGCACGGTGGGCGGCACAGCAGCACGGCACGTAGTGCTGCTGTCTCACAGTGCCTGGGTGGTGCGAGAGGATGTGGGATCGATCCCCGCTCAGTCTGTGTGGAGTTTGCATGTTCTCCCCATGTCTGTGTGGGTTTCCTTCGGGTGCTCTGGTTTCCTCCCACACTCCAAAGACATGCCGTTGAGGTTCACCCATAGTGTGCGAGTGAGTGAGTGAGTGAGAGCGTGTGTGTGTGTTCCATGATGCATGGATGAGCGACCCAGTGCAAGTAGTCCACCTAGCAGTGCAAGTCACCGCGGTGAATAAGGTGTGTGGGCTAAAAACACTACACAGATTACTTACCTTGTTATTACTATAGGAATAACATTCCACCTGAATAGGTAAATCATGGTAAAGTTCTTAAATATTGAGAGCTGCCCTGGACAAAGCTGTCAAGCACATGAAAGATAAGAGGAGCTCCGATTCACTGGATTTCTGTGCACAAAATGAGCCTTAAAAAGACCTGGTTTCACGTTATAACGTTAAAGAATCCAAAACAACTTGGGTCCAAGCAAGTGAGTACCAGACCCAAACCGCTGAGATTTGAGCCGACAAACTCAACTCCCAGCAACATGACAAAACATTTAATCGTGTTGCTGTTCTGACGAACGTAATTGTCAAGACAATATATAAAAAAATGCGGCGAAACGACACAGAAACGTCACATTGCCGCTACATGACGGCCAATGCTGTCCGCACTCGGTTCGGTTCGGTTGAGCTCGAGGCTCCTCGGTTCGCACTGACTCATGGGATTTTGAACTGCGCATATCGTTGCAAAGTTTCATCCCCATTTCACTTTTCTCGCCTTCTCTCTCAGTCAGCGCCGGGGGGCTTCGCACCGCTGTCAACGCGGCGAAAATAGCCGAACTGAGCTGCTAGTTTCTAAGTGTGTGACTGAGCGGCGGCGGCGGCGGCGTGTGCGGCTTCCAACGGTTCCGAGCGCCGCCCTTTCGCAGCTTCCACCCATTCGCTTCACACGACGTACACATACATAGGAACACGCACACGGGTAACATGTCTGTCAAACTTACTCCGGGGCTCCACATCCCTTTGCTTCGCTTCTCGTACTGAAGCAACATCGACACCTCCCGTTCGCGCGGACGTTACGCTGCGCGTTCGTGTTGTGTCTGCCGTACACGGAGCAGCAGGAGGACGGGCACCAGCAGCAAGCCGCACGCAGCCGGGGAGCAGCTGCCCCCTCAGCCCGAGCCGACCCGCCACGGCCCGGACAGCCGGGGGCTGGGTGCGGGAGAACAGCACAGCAGCAGCCGCCGCGCCGCCGGAACGGGCCGCTCGGCTCGGCGTCTTCGACACCTCCATCCTCAGCACTGCAGTCCCGTCGCTCCACCACGTCGAACGCGTCGCACGTCGGTCGTCTGCGCTCAGCTCGCGCTCGCTCGTGTCTCCATTTTCCATCGTGAATCAACCCTCCTAAAATAGCCCGTCGGTGCAGCCCCCTCTAGGCGGTGGCCTAGTTCCCGAGCGGCACCCCGGGGTATCGGACGGGCCTTCCCGAGCGAGCGGTGGCCTCAGACTCAGTCGCTCCTCCTGTTTTTACTCATTCACTAGGCTACGAGCGCCGCGCGCCGCCGAAGCACCACCACCACGGCACGTCCACGGCTGTCCGGCCAGCCGTTCTCCTCCGCGCGTCCCATCGTGCCTTACCCCGCTGTCCGCTGCTTCCTCCCAGCTCTCAGCAACCTCCTCATCTTCCATGTTACAGTGTCCCAGGCCCGGCCACACTCACACTCACACAGATATACACACACATACATAGACATGCACACTCGGGCCAGGAATGCCCGCCTGCCTGCCTGCGCGCAGACGCGAGCGCGCAACGACACGAGAAAGGGCGGAGTTCCCCTTCGATGGAAGCGCGAGGGCGCGGGAACGCGCAGCTGCCGAAAGCTCTGCCTCGCTTTCGCTCCAGTCACTTCGACGTTTCTCGTTACATTCTCGCTACCGAAGGATATATTCTAGTTTGATGGTTAATTGTATTCTAATTTCACTTGACAGAATAGAATTCACGCTAAATGTAGATTATGTGCATACTCACTATTAAACAAAATCATTCTTCTTCTTATTATTATCTTTTTTATTATTTTATTTTATTTTTTTCATTTTATTATTATCATTATTATTATTTAGCCTGATTGTCCAAGGCGAGTTACAGCAAGTTCGTACCGTACACATAACTCCTTAAAATCAATTCTAAAACAGATTACAAATACACATATAAACTGCTATGTAAAAAGATGAAATTTGTATAAGTTTTGCTGAATAACGATTTAACGTTGATGTCCATGATGTGCATGATTGCTACATAAGTCTTTTTAAGTATGATACAAAAAATTATCTGATTATTATGAAAAACTATGTTTATTATTATTATTGTTGTTGTTGTTGTTATATAACAATAATAACAAGTTTTTAATTTTTTTGTTAATTCTTTTTGCCTTAGTTAAGACTTTAAAAACATACTAATCTTAATTCGATTTTACCTGGAAAAATAAAATCAAAGATACAGCTATAAAAGTATTACGTAAACACTGAGATCATCTAATCTCAGTTTAGAAGAAATCTTATAGGTGGTTAAGGGCTTGTGCTTGCAACCCACTGCTGCCGTGAAAAAGATGCTAATTTAGATTTTTTTCTAAGTAACTGATTTTTTTGCAATACAGATCCAGTAATAGGTGAGTCTGAAATTGTAGACTGTTTGCTGATACTGCCCTCAGAGCTATAAAATTACAATAATATTAATAATAACATGATAAACATGTCATGATTAAGAATGATAGAGCTAATTGTGAACTTAGAAAGGTCAGAAAATGCTCCAGGCATTTATGTACAACAACTTAAAACAGTGGTGAACCCTGGTCCTTGTCAAGATGGATCACGTGCAAGTATTAATGTTTTTTTCTTTTTTACTGGGTATGTGATCGGTGTTGTAATCCATCACTGAGGAACAGGAACCTGTTTCTCCCTACCTGACTTGCTGCCAAAAATCCCCACATTATAGCCGGTTAAGAACTCCAAGGGACCGATGAATGGATAA
The DNA here is from genome assembly GCF_900964775.1 of Scleropages formosus. NCBI lineage: Eukaryota > Metazoa > Chordata > Actinopteri > Osteoglossiformes > Osteoglossidae > Scleropages > Scleropages formosus. The sequence goes on from NC_041807.1 coordinate 78,492, forward strand.
ATATATTTATCATTATACATTCCAATAAATCAGCTGCGCTTTGTCATTCATATACAGCCCAAAGGACATAGTAAGCTTTAGAAAGTGTAGGTAATTGTTAATGTAAGCAATGCACATAAATTTAATGCTTTCTTTTTTTGCACCCTGATATAAAAATTGCACCTACTGCTATATTTTTACTTTAAACCCAAAGAATGGAAAATCTCAACGTAGCACCAGTGTCATGAGGAAATAGCTGTACATTTATGTATATTTAAGTCAAATGATTATCATTCATCGTCTTAAATCCTGTCCATTTTATAAGCTACAGAAAGTAAAACGCAACGATTTTATTTCATAATCCTTCTGGATTTTTTCCCTTTTGGGTGTGCTAGGGGTACCAGAGTGGGTGCATGAGCATAGTAGAGTGATCAATGAGGGCTACTGGAGTGGGTATGTGATGGGAATTAGAGCAGATTTGTGGGGGTTATCACAGTGTTGTGTGAAGAGTATTAGAGTGTCTGTGTTGGGGTTATCAGAACACTGTGTGAGGGGTATCAAACTGCTGTGTGAAGGCAGTCAGAAGTGAGTGTGTCAGGGTATCAGATGTGTGTGTGAGGGGAAGTGAGATGAATATCAGGGTATCAGATAGATGTGTGTGTGAGGGGTATTGGAATGAATGCCAGGGTATCAGACGTGTGTGTGTGTGAGGGGTATCAGGAGATCCACCCCGATCTCGTTCAGCAAATGTACCGCTCTGTCCATTGAAGGGTAACGGTCTTATTCAGTTTACTATGCTGGCCAGGGTACTCTTATTCAGCTGAAAACTAAAAGCTGTCTGTGTATTGAAACACATCATATACTTTATCTAAATTGCCCAGCTGAAAATCAAATACGAACAGGACGTTCATATGCAAAATGTGTCTGATTTTTAATTTTTAAATATTTCATTGGTAATCGGAACACTTGGGGCTGTGACCCCTAAGCTGGGAGAGTGGCTCCAGCAGATCCCGGGAGCAACATCCGAGATCTCTGTCCAGAAGAGCGCGGTCCTAGGAACAGCTAAGATACTGCGCAGAACCCTCAAGCTCCCAGGCCTCTGGTAGAGGACCCAAGCTTGAAGGAGTAAGACCGCCCGTAAAGGGGCCAGTGGGGAATTTTTTTTTTTTAAATATATTTTATTACAGTTGAAGCTGCTAGGCTTGTTTGAACCTTGATGTTGAGGCTCACTTCGTTACGCATGTGTCTTCTAGCATTGTATTACAACTGATTCCTTGTCCTTAAGTGGAAACCCTCTGCGTATGAACTGGTCATTTAAACCGCCAAACCGTGTGTTTCTTTGTTTTAAAAACAACAACCAAGCTGCCAACAGGTACTTCAAGTTCATAGCTCCTCGGGCATGTGAGTCTCTAACCGATTGTCATAACTTTCCGATTTCCGTCGAAGTTCACACGTTTCAGGACACGCCCTGCGCAGCAACAGCGCAGCGACTGAGGCGCGCAAACACCGACTCGTACGTCCCGAGCGGACGCGACACTCGCCGTAGCCCTGCCCATTTGCGTGCGCGCCCCCGCAGCCTGACGAAGTTGTGATGTTGCCTGTGAGGAAGATGGCGAATGTGTGCAATATGGAGATTCAACGCAGAAATTAAAACAGTAGCGGGGAGGGCGGAGAAAAAACAGCAAACTTGGAGTGAAGGGAAAAGGTGGATAAAGAGGGGGCGACACAAAGGCTAGAGAAAACCACGGAGAGAGAGAGGACTTCGAGAGGGACGTACGTAACTAGCCTGTAGCTAGCGCTGTCCGCAGCTGGCAGCTCCGCCTTACCGGCAGGCTGGTACATGGCGGTTCAGGTTCGAAGCGGGTAGGTGGGGTGTCTGGGTGGTGCTGTAAAAAACCAACCGCAAGATTAGCCCTTGCAGCTTGCTGAGGACCGACTTGGGAGAACTGTCTCTGAAGGAGCAGAGAACGGCGGGAGTCAGAGCTGGACTGAAGGTATCAGCTGAGGTGTGAGTGAGTGAGTGAGAGAGAGAGAGAGAGAGAGCGAGCGCGAGCTAGCGAGCGCCTGTAACTAAACCAAAAACAACATGGTTTGATATACCTAAAGAAGCAACTGTGTGTCAGGGTTCGGGTTTTTCGCCTTGCAGCCTGAAGGTTCTCGGTTCAAAAATTCCACTACTGCTGAAGATCCCTTCTAAGTTGAGATTCTACTCCTCCTCACCTGTCGACACCGGACTAACTAGTAGGATACTTGTTGTAAGTGGGGTAATAACTGTAATATTTATTGCCTAACACTTTGCCTGGCTGAGGATTTTGGGTTTACACTGTACAGTAATAATTGTGACAGCTCGACATTAACTATGGTAATCCATCCATGTGCAGCCACATCTTCTAGCTGCACATCTGACACACAGTTTATATTGTCTCATTGTTATTTTGTGAGCTTGTCTTGCCATGTTTACAAATCTCACGCTATCCATCCAGGCATTGTCTATTTTTAATGGTAGCATCTGATTATGTACCCAGAGGCATAAAAGTAAAGTATTTTTAAATGTCATGCTTGAACTGGCAATGAATAGTTACAGTAACAGCATTATTTGCAGTAAATAAATTCAGAAGAATGTGGGACGACATTATAGCTTACTTCCAAAAATACCTTTTTCCAGAAAGTGCAGCAATAAACGGCATCTGTAACTGAAGATTGTTGAGAGCTGCTGAGATGTGGAAGGGGGAGAAAAGGATATGCTGTACCGCGTGCAATAATAAACCGCACGGCCGACGTGCAGATCAAATGCATAAACAAAAACCGTGCTCGCTTGTCAGGGGATAGGGTGACAGTTATGTCACCGTAGTGAAACTTGCAGGCTGACCAGCCCTCGCTGCTCCCTTTACCAGTATTCACATCTTATTACTCTGAGGCTTTATGCATATTTTCATTTAGCTAACACGTTTCTCCAAAGCATCTTACAGTGTTAGGCTACTTACAATTATTTATACAGCTGGGTAATTTTTACTGGCACAATTTAAGGTAAGTACCTTGCTCAAGGATACTACAGCAGTAGGTGAGAATTGAACTGGGGACAGCTGGTCGTGTAGTGGTTAGAACTGCTGCCTTGGGGCTCAAAAGTCACAGGTTCAATCCCCACCTCTGGCTGTAGTACCCTTGAGCAAGGTACTTACCCTAAATTGCTCCAGTAAAAAAATTACTCAGCTCTTTAAATGGGTAAATGATTGTAAGCAACTGTGACCTTAGCGTTGTAAGTCACTTTGGAGAAAAGCGTCAGCTAAATGAATAATGTAAAGAAGAAATGTTGTACTAGATCTTCAGTGCTTAATAGTGTCAGATGCCTTCATCCAATTCAAAATATAATGTTGGATGGTCAGCTTTACAATGATTTTTGGGACAGCTGGTAGCGTAGTGGTTAGAGCTACTGTCGTTGGACCTAAAGGTCGTAGGTTTGATCCCCACCTCCGGCTGTAGTACCCTTGAGCAAGGTACTTACCCTAAAATTGCTCCAGTAAATTACCCAGCAGTATAAATGGGTAAATGATTGTAAGCATATAAGAATTGTAACCTTAACATTTTAAGTTGCTTTGGAGAAAAGCGTCAGCTAAATGAAGAAATGTAACCGGCAACCTTCGAAGCCACAGGCAATAGTTCAAACCACTGTGCTACCAGCTGCTTTCTGTGATCTTTTTCACACAGTTTGCTAATGCAGATGCCAATACACTTTCGCAGGCATGACAGTGTAAATGGTTTTGCCAGTTTATGGTTACAAACAAAGTTGTGGATATTGAATAAATGTAAGAATCTAACGAGCGTTAAGCTTATACAGCTGAGTGTGTGTAATTTCCCCTTCGAAAAATTTTGTCCCTGACATTTATTTTTATATGACTTTTTATTCTTTTTCTGCACACACAAGGCAGCATGTCCTGCTCCTCAGACAGTGAGGATGACAGCCTCATTGCTATGGAGACTGAGGAGGGTGGAGAAGTGCCAGAACAGGCTCCTGCAGAACAGGGAGAGGTGGAACTTGACTCTGGGAAGGACAGCACAGCTATCGATGGGGAGAAGACAGACAAAGCGGAGGTGCCACTTGACAGGGCCATGGGGGAGCTTCCAGAAGAAGTTCTGGAGCACATTCTGTCTTTCCTCTCCCCTTACCAGGAGCACAAGACTGCTGCCCTAGTCTGCAAACAGTGGTACCGGCTCATCAAAGGTAGGTCCTTTCACTGCCTACATGTGATCTTTATTTTGGTAGCATAAGCTTTTGCCAAAAGGAACAACCATGATTTCAAAGTTTGATGTTTTCCACCTTATAACTCTATATAAGTTGCATTACCTTAATCAAAGATGCAGAATGTTCTGCCTTGGGTGTTACCCTGAAAATGCAGTTTCTATCTGCTGCCTACACAGATGTAAATGTGCCTGAAATTGGCAAAGGTTTTCAGGCTTCCTTATTGTATCGTTTGTAATTTGGTGACTTTAACAGAAGATGCAAATAACTTCACATAAAGGTATCTAAATATAGAAATACTGTTTAATATTCACTATGGCATATTCCTTTGATGTGTACCTTCAGTGAAAGAGGTTGCAGGAATTGATTTTCAACATATTTGTGCCTCCCTGTGTACTATGTAAAGCAAGAGCAAATTTTATGGGCTGTCAATCTCCTTCCCAGGTGTGGCGCACCAGTGTTACCATGGTTTCCTGAGGGCTGTTCAAGAGGGCAGCATCCAGTGGGAGAGCCGTACATACCCCTATCCAGGCACTCCTATTACACAGCGCTTCTCTCACAGTCAGTTATTTCTTTTTTCCTCCAGTAGTTGTCAAGTTCATCCTTCACTTGCTCCATTCCTTCAGTTTTTCCAGACTTCTGTAACCTTTTTTGTTCTCCTCTGACCACAGGGGTCTTTGCATGCTCACTTAATGTTATTTAGAATAGGCAAAGCAGTTTGTTCTTAAGTCTTATCAGTCAGTAGTGTCACTAACAGTATCTAAAACCTGCATAACTTCAGTTAAATTTACCTTATGAAATGTTGCAATACATGTGATGTGTCTCTACTTTAGGTGCGTGTTACTATGATTTGAACCAGTCCATGTACGTGTTTGGTGGCTGTACCCAGAGCAGCTGCAATGCTGCATTTAATGACCTTTGGAGGCTTGATCTCAACAGCAAGGAATGGATCCGACCTTTGGCCTCAGGTACACTCTCACCCTTGCTTGTTTTAATGATGCATTTCCCAGCAACTTGTTTGTTATCCTTTGTGTATGGTAGGTTATTGCGAGAGAGCCATTTTTGAGTAAATAAAAGCGATAGCCCACCCTTTGACAGCGTAACAGCTGTATTTGATGAATGGGACATTTTTTTTTTTTTTTTTTTTTTTTTTATAACTAAGGAGCCACAGTCTTACTGGACTTCTGTAGAAAATGATGTCACTGGGTAGCCATTGTGCATTATGGCTTTGGATGTGGGTTAGAATCCAGATCAGTCTGTTTCTTAAAGTTCTTCTGTATTTGTCAGTACATAATTTTAAATATTAAAGGTAGCTTAGGGCAATGGGCAGCATAGATGTTAGAATTGTTGCCTTGCAATTAAGTGACCCTGGTAAAAATTCAGTCTCTTTCTGTAATACCCATGAGAGAATTATGTACACTGAATTGATACAGCACAATCGAACAGCTGTATAAATAATTGCAAACATCTCATACATACCTTGTATTTTAAGTCACTCTGGAGGAAAGTGTCAGCTAAATTAATAAGTGCTAATATTTTTAAGTTGCTTTGGGCCAAGATAGCAGATGAATAAGAAATGATTATAAATTGTCATAGTAAAAATCTGGTATTGTGTTAATTTTCTTAGTTCTTTGTTATGGAATTCTTTAATGCTGTATTAAAGCCTGTTGTTCTATCAGTTTGACACATTCAGATGGAGAAGACATCTCCCCTAATGTATGTATTTAGTGCCCTTGTTGCTTTTCAGGCTCATATCCTTCACCTAAGGCTGGGGCGACCTTGGTGATGTACAAAGATCTGCTTGTTCTCTTTGGAGGCTGGACCCGACCCAGCCCGTACCCTCTTCACCAGCCAGAGAGGTTTTTTGATGAAATCCACACTTACTCCCCCTCTAAGAATTGGTGAGTGAAAGAGATGGTTCAGGACCAGTGGAGAGTTGCTTATGTGTCACTGCTGCCCTTGGAATGTAGTCCTTTCTCTGCTGTCCTTGCAGGTGGAATTGCATTGTGACCACTCACGGGCCCCCACCGATGGCAGGGCACTCCTCCTCAGTCATTGGCAGCAAGATGGTAGTGTTTGGAGGATCCCTGGGAGCACGGCAGATGTACGGTTCACCTTTGAACAGTCGAATTTTTAAAACTTTAATTTTAAGGCTTTTGTCTTCAGATCTATAATGAATATTTCCAATGCCTAATTGATGTGAGGTTTTGTAAAATATATATGTAAGAAAGAAGCACTGGCATAGTCGCCAGGGTTGCTAGAGAGGGCGGGTTTTATTCAACGTTCTGAGGGTCAGCAGACAAAAAGGGGAAGGGGAGGAACGGGACCACAGGGAACTGGTATCTCGGGGGGGGGTGTAATCGGGATCATGCTCTCTCTCTCTCTCTGACATCTCGGGTCGTCTCCGGCGTCAGCTCCTCAGTCACTCCCTCCCCTCACTGGTCGAGACGGGGAAAGAAATAGAGGCATCGATTAGGTTCAGCTGCTGTCGTTTTGTCCCCGGCTTCGCCCCCCGCTTCAGACCGCCCCGGTGTGCTTCAATATATAAAATAACTTATCAGTAGCCAAAGCAGAAGGTTCATTTATAGAGCTGTAATTCCAAACACCAGCTAAAGTATTCTGAGAATCTAGGGAGTTCTTGTGATTAAATGTTTCGCAAGACTTTCTTTGTAGTTGTGTTTCTTGCTTCTTCATGTTTTTCAGGAGTAATGAAGTCTGGGTGCTGGATCTTGAACACTGGTGCTGGTCTAAACCATCCATCTCTGGCCCATTGCCCCACCCCCGAGGCGGTCAGTCTCAGGTGAGCATTGCACCTGATTCAGTAGTGCACTTTTCTGCTGCTTCTGCAGCACACTGGCACAATAAAATATGTGTGATTAGGCTGCTGCGTTTATCCTGGTTGAAAGTTTTTGCCCCATTAGTGGCAGATGCTTGAGAACCCTCATCTGAGATCAAACTCTTTCTACTGAGCAGTGCAAGTATAAACGAGACCTGTATAAAAGTACAGTAGAGTAAGTTCCATCAACTCGGTTAATTCACAGCAACTGCTTGTGTGGTTTTCACAGGTGGGGTGGGTAGGGAAGTGTTATACCATTGCATTCTTCAGTACACGTTTTTGGACTGTGGGAGGAAACACTGATCAACACAGAGAGAACACACATTTTGCACAGGCAGCTGGTTTTGAAACCAGGAGCTGCGAGGCACAGTACTACTCTGCTGCACCACTGAAATATATAATGAAAGTAAGAAGAGTTATGATGCCAGAATAGTTGTGCATTAACAAGTAGCAGTTTGCAAAACGAACTCAGCTTGCAAATTCGGGGATTACACAAACCTCCCGTCGAGCAGAAGTGCAAAAACTTGCTTGATCTTGATTTTCAGGATGGGTACAGACCGTGAAAGCGGGGCCTCACGATCCGTTTGGCTTTTTGGATTTCAAGCAGGAGGTGTCAGAAAAGTTACTACACAGATAACTGGCTTATGGCGGCGAAGTGTTCATAGCGACATCACTTTTTGATTCTTTGATGTCTGCTATTATCATTGTGAAGCAGAATTCACCAAGCATTGGATTGTTCACCCTCTAATAGGGAACGTGAGCCGCGTTTAGACCGTTGTGAGGCAGGTTAGTTTTACCCTACTGATGATGTGTTGCTGCATGGTTCGAGTCCTGCTTGGGGTGTCTTGCGACGGACTGACGTCCCCTCTGGGGTGTGTGCCCTCCCTCTCCAGCCTTGCGCCCTGTGTTGCCAGGTTAGGCTCCAGTTTGCTGTGACCCCACTCAGGACAAGCGGTTATAGGCATTGTGTGTGTGTGTGTGTGTGTGTGAGTGAGAGTTTGCAAAACACTTAAGCTCTCGTGGTAGATTTCACTTTGTACATTTTAAATGAAATGAGAGCTTCCTTCCTACAAAAGTTTTGCATGTTTGGTGGACAGTATATTGAAAAGTTAGTTCAAAAGATAACGAAACGAGTAATTTCACGGCGGTCAACATCCTAGAAAATTTTGTGAAGGCAAATCTCAGACAGAGATGGATTTCAAACCTGGATCACAGCAAGATGTGCCTCTTAACATGTCCATACCATACCGAAAATACTGGGAAAAGGAAGAAGTTACCTAATATTCCTTTTATTTTACTGTTCAGGAACACAACTGTTTGTTTTACATGGAACTAATATCATATGGTCTTAGCGTTTTCTGAACTCCTATTGAATACTTTTTACTTTCCAAGTGTAAGTATGGTTTTACGCTACTGCTTACATGAATGTATTAAAAAGCTCAGTTAAAAACAAACAACAAAAAAAATTGTGTCTTACATATCAGAATTTAGACCTTTGTATTTCACAGGGTTGACCTTCATTTTGAGTTACTCGAGACTGTGTGACTGGATAGTGCCTGTGTTTATGAGGTCCCTTTCTCCCTTGTAGATTGTGATTGACGATGAAACTCTGTTGATCCTGGGAGGCTGTGGAGGCCCCAATGCTGTGAGTGCCCTCTAGTGTGTGTGTGTGTGTGTGTGTGTGTGTGTGTGTGTGTGTGTGTGAGAGAGAGAGATAGTATGTAACACAATCTGTTTGTGTCGATGTGTTTCATCATAATCTTTGTGTGTTTCTGTGTTCATGTAACAGCCTCGGTGAGGGTATGCTGTGTGCGCATTTTTGGTGTATATGATTACGGCAGCTATAATCATTAGGTTTGTTCATTTTATTTTATTGCCGGGTAGGCTCCGGTTCCCCGCAACCCCATATGGGACAAGCGGTTCAGAAAATGTGTGTGTGTGTGTGTGTGTGTGTGTGTGTGTGTGTGTGTGTGTGTGTGTGTGTGTGTATTATTATTATTTATTTATTTATTTATTTATTTATTTATTTTTAAACTTTGCTGTTTTTTCCATCTGCTTACCTTTGCAGCTCTTGAAGGATGCCTGGCTCCTGCACATGGGCGCCCCTGTGTGGTCATGGCAGCAGCTGCGGGTGGAGAATGACGATCACGGGGCTCCGGAACTATGGTGTCACCCGGCCTGTAGGGTGTGTCAGCTCAGTCCTTGCTCTGTGGTTCAGTGTCACAAGGCCCAGGGTTCACTTAGCATGAGAACCGCATGTAATACTCTTTGTGACTTAAACAGTTCAGGAGATGCGGCGCAGTGCCATGACACACGGTGTGCTCAGAGCACAGAATGCACGTCACATCTGTGTCGCTTGTTTGGAGATTCAGGGATAAATTGAGTCACCTTGATTTTTGTAATGCTTTTTGACTCAATTTTGATGAGGTCACTGCACAGAAGCATCCCCTGTCTGTATTCTGAAATTGTAATAAGAAAACTTGGTGGACAAGTGAACATTTTAACTCAATATTCCTGATTTCCTTGCAGGTGGGCCAATGCGTGGTGGTGTTTTCCCAGGCACCCAGTGGCCGTGCCCCACTTAGTCCCAGTCTAAATTCCCGTCCGTCCCCCATCAGCGCAACTCCTCCTCCCCTGGGTCCTGATCCGCCACCACTACGCTCCCAGTCCCCAGTGAGGAGCGGGGCAGCAGGTGTGGTCCTAGGCGCAGCTGAAGAAGTGCCCTGTGTGAATGGTCGCTGGGGGACTCTGAGACCACGTCCTTCTGCCAGAGGGAGTGCCATAGATGGGAGTCCCTCCCCGTCCCAACAGCTTTCACCCTCACGTGGTCCTGACAGCCCCCCGTTGCCTTCCCTGCCTCCTTTGCTCAATGGCTTCTCCCCTTCCCCCCGCACCAGTCCCGCCCAAGCCAGCTCACCGCCCCCCCGCCCGCACCCCATACACCTACACACTCATGTACCGGCTGACTACAGTTTGGACTGCCCCCCTCCCTCTGCCTCGGAGCATGCCAACACTAACGGCTTTCACACCCCTTCCAGTTCGCCTCACACCCCACCAGGGGCTGTGTCACCGACAGCACTGCGCAGGGGGCTGGAGGCCGTCAAAGCCCTTACGTCGTCCTCAGTGCCGTCTTCATCCTTGCCACAGTCTCGGGGGGCTGCTGCAGGGGGACTAGCCTCTACCTCCTCGTCCTCCAGCCCACCGCAGGCCAGCCAGGGGGCTGCAGCAGATGGACACTCCATCCCTCCAATCGCCCGCCGCCTTGGCCACCACCCCCCTCAGAGCCTGAATGTGGGTAAACCCCTGTACCAGTCTCTCAACTGCAAGCCCATGCAGATGTACGTGCTGGATGTGTCTCGGGCCAAAGTGAACGGCATAGTCACGTGGAAGGTGTATGGGAGTGGAGGGGCCCCACCTGCTGTCATGGGGCCCCCAGAGACAAGCCTCCACACAGTGGTTCAAGGCAGGGGGGAGCTGATCATTTTTGGAGGCTTGATGGACAAGAAACAAAATGTAAAGTACTACCCCAAAACCAATGCCTTGTACTTTGTGCGTGCCAAGAGATAATGCAGAGGAACAGAGGGATGACGTCGGAACGGTCTCCTCCAACTTCTGATAGGCCAAGCCTCATTTCGATTGTGTTCCAGAGCAGGTGTCTCTTACAAAAAGACAAGCATGGTGGACTCGAGCAGCCGTGCTCATTCTCATGTCATTCCCCAGCCACCCTCGTGCCCCTTCCTCCTCCACCTTGCCAAGACTCATTATTAGTCCAGTTCTGACCAATGCAGTACAAATGTGAAATATCCCAAATGTGCCAGGGACTTTCTCAATGCATTCTGGATGTTAGGACTGTTATATTGATTTAATACATAAATAATAGCTTGACCCATCTTAGAAGAGAAATCAAGGTGGGAGTAAAATAATTCATCTTCTTGAGACTTCAGTGGCTTTCCTTGACTCTCTCAAACATATTGAGAAAGCTGGGACAAGAGAGTGATCTGTGTTTGTCTTTTTTTTTTTTTGTTCATGAAACACAAAAAGCATTGTTTACAATGAGGTGTGTGTGTGTGCGCGCGCGTGCGTGCTTGGGTGTATATGCCAGCCAATTTGCCTGACTATTGTGCCCTACATCAGGGTGAGTACAGATATGTGGGGGTTTAATTTTATATTATATGGAAAGGAAGTCATTTTAGAAGGATATGAAATTAATGGTTTGGGTGTATGCAGTTCAGTAATTCAGTATTGCAATTAAAAATAAAGGTTTTTGAACTGGAGTTCCTTCCTGCTCTATCTGCACCTCAAACAGATGGACACAGATTTTCCTGATGGAAAAGCACTTGAGCCCCAGACTGTTGAGGAACAGGTATGTACTGTAAATATTTGTGGTACAGTGCTGCGTGTACTTAGTTTTCAGGTGCCTGAGTGGATTTTTGAAGAATGAGGAAACACCCTTCCCATGTATTAGAGTTCTTTAGCATTTACAGTGAGCTTAGTGCCTTACCCTGGTGAATTTTCCTGGGTGTCACTTCATGTTAGCCAGAAGTTGAGAGATTACATTGAAAATATAAAATATTGTAGTAATTCTGGAGTAACTTGTTTAGTAAAGATATTGGGCGTGCATCTCAGGCACACTTGGGGTCCTTAGCCCTTTGGTCACGTGCTCTGAATACAGGTACATGTTTTAGCAGGAAATTTGTTTATGTAATGCAACTTTACCTTTCCCCAAGTCACAGTTAACTCTAAGTGCGATTGAACAACGCAGGAGACAAACGAACAGGGAGAAACATGAACGTACAGGCAAGTATAAAAACAATCAGGCAAAACAAACACAAGAACTAAAGCGCACAAGTCAGCAAGAAGTGACAGCCTCCGACTGCTTTAAATTCTTCTTCTGCCTAGATCTTTGTTAGCGGAGAGGTTTGTGTTGTCATTGATAGTTATGATTGGCAGGATAGGGGGTCGATGGTGCTTGGACACCTGTAAACAATCACGCAAGCTGCCAGAAGCAACAGCAACAGTTCGGTGTTGTTCTCGGCTTAAATCGGTCGTACAAGGGAGACCTAAAAAAGGAGAACAGTGTCCCCCACTGTTGCTGTAGTACCATTGATCAAAGTACTTAACCTAACCTGTTTCAGTCAAATATTCACCTGTATCACTGGGTGTGGTCTCTTTGGATAGTAGCTTCCTTTAAGGACAATAATGCATTAATTTTGCAGTGGCATATCAGCATTTAACCATAGGCTCACCATGTTATTCCACTGGGTGGTGCTATGGCTGTGGAGTAATTATTTGGTCAGCTTTTATATTTATGTTAGGCACAAGTGGTCTATTAGTCATACATCATAAGATTGCAAAATGACGTCCGAATCTCTCAAAATTACTTCGATTTGCATTCATTGGAATTATAGATCTAATGTTAACTCTTTCTAGTGGAAGTAATAGCCGTTTGACTCAATTACGTATTTACTGATGCGGCTTCGGATAGGGATCATAGCAAAATTTTGCAAAGCATGCTGTTAGAGGCACTATGTAGTCTGATGGCCACATTGGAGAAAAGCATCTACAAAATGAGTGAATGCTATTTGCATAGGAGAAAATGATCAATTAATAATTGTATTGAACGGCATTTAGCTGATATATTTACCTTAAATAATGTTTGTGATTGATCGACACTGTCAATGTGTTTTTTTTTAATCAAAAAAGCTGAGTCTACATGCTTTGCAGAGTGTAAGGTATGGTTGGCAGGGAATAAAATACTTGTTTTCAAAGTAAAATGACCACGACTGGACAAAAATGCATACTACAAGTATGAAGGAACAGTGCATATTTTCTTAAGCTGTTGAAGCAGTTTTTCCATAATATGGAAAGCCATTATAGAAAGGTTGAGTGTGTTTCCAAGAGTTCCATTCCTGAAGATGCATGACACCCCCCAATTCAAATTGTGTCTTGTATTCCCGAGCATTCTCCCTAAAATGGTTCAAACCGGAAGGATGCCACACTGAATACACAAAGAACTACTGTGTATTCTGGATTTGCATCTCTTTAGACTATAAAATGGGGTCATGTACCAGGGGAAATAGGGTTATGTATCTCTTCGCTTAACTGCAGCATTACTTGATAGTGTGTTACTGCATATTTTTGTGTTATGAAATACTAAATACTGTGTGTGTGGCCTAACAGACTTAAATTTACTTATTTAGCAGGCGCTTTTCTCCAAAGCGACTTCCAATGAACTCTATGTAGTGTTATCAGCCCACACACCTTATTCACCACAGTGACTTACACTGCTAGATACACTACTTACAAGGGGTTACTCATCCATACATCAGTGGAACACACACACACACACACACACACACACACACTCTCTCTCTCTGTCACTCACACACTATGGGTGACCAGCATGTCTTTGGAGTGTGGGAGGAAACCAGAGCACCCAAAGACTTACACTGCTAGATACACTACTTACAATGGGTCACTCATCCATACCTCAGTGAAACATACTGTCTCTGTGACTCACACTATGGGTGAACTTGAACAGCATGTCTTTGGACTGTGGGAGGAAACAAGAGCACCTGGCAGAAACCCACACAGACACAGGGAGAACATACAAACTTCACATAGACTGAGCAGGGATCAGATCCATGTCCTCTTGCACGACCCAGGTGCTGTGAGACAGCAGCACTACTCGCTGTGCTATATGTTGCCCACTTTTTGGTCTAATGAATGGATGTAAATGGGTTAAAGAAAAAAATAGCATTTACACTGGCTCTCCGAATCTCCGATGACTTGGTTTTTCCTCCCCTCTTCTACAGAAATGTCAAGAGCTCCAGAAGAGTAAGATTTATTTCAAGATTTTGCAAGGGGTGACACACTGACTGATACACAGAAAAATTACAGTGCATAACCCCATTTTACACAGAAACGATCCCCTGGTACATAACCCAATTTTATAGTCTAAAACTTTCCTGAGCAACCTAAGGATGAATAAACTGACAGCTGAAACTGAAAGAAAAATGCATAAACAAATGTACAGATAAAGGTAAATATATAAAGAAAGAGTCAAAAATATTAGCAAAGGCTTTCAGCAGGAAAGGTGAATTTCAGGTTGTAGGGGTAAGCATATCTAAGCCCTATCAGAGGTTTAGATGAAATTTCTTGCCAAACCTTCATTATTAATGTAACCCCAACCTTAATCCAATACTTAGCCCAAATCCCCTCTCCTAAAGCCTTACCCTAATTATTAGGGTGATGCTAACTTTTTTTTACCTTCACAATAACCCGTCTCTGTAACGAACTTTTTGTGACTCTCTTTCCCTAAACCTTTGCCTCACCTTAATCGTAACCACAACCATAGCTTCAAGGGTAGGTGACCCACTATTCTACGGTCCTGTCCTTACAACTAGTCTGTTGCCAAGTCTGACCCTTGGCTTCATCCTAACCCTATCTTTGTGCCAAATTTAGTGAATAAGTGACCTTATTCCCAGCCGCAGCTTTGGTTCCCGCAATTGCTCAGCTCCACTCTTCGTTTAGTTCTTCGTTCACTCGTTCATTTAGTTTGAGCCGAACCATAACCGAAACCGTAATTTGTCGCTGGGCAAGCCTTGAAGAAAAGCCCCTCACAAACAATACTCCCAAAAGCTGGAGACAGCTGGTAATGTAGTGGTTAGAGCTGCTGCCTTAGGACCCAAATATCATGGGTTCAATCCTTATTTCTGGCTGTTGTACCCTTGAGCAAGGTACTTACCCTCAAGTGCTCTGGTCAAGTAAGTATATTAATGTTGTAAGTGGCTTCGGGAAAAAAAGCATCAGCTAAATGAACAAAATGTTAGTTGTGTGTAGTGGGTTGATTCTGAGAATATGAAAAAGCAAATTGTGCAGTTTTGAAACTCAGAGTTATTTAAAACATGAATCAGTGTCAGGGATACAGGGTGATACCCAGGTCTTTACTTTGCTGTTGATGATGCACTTGTCCTCTTTTGGGATTTTGTAACTCTTTTCTTCATTTTAAGCTTTCTAATATGTGGAGCATGGGGCATGGTGGCGCAATGGGTTGGACCGGGTCCTTCTCTCTGGTGGGTCTGGGGTTCGAGTCCCGCTTGGGGTGCCTTGCGGCGGACTGGCGTCCCGTCCTGGGTGTGTCCCCTCCCCCTCCGGCCTTACGCCCTGAGTTGCCGGGTAGGCTCCGGTTCCCCGTGACCCCGTATGGGACGAGCGGTTCAGAAAATGCGTGTGTATGCGTAATACGTGGAGCAACTGGTGAGACCGGACCGTGATTAAACATGTTGTATGTGAAAACTGAGATCAACTTTCTGAGTTAATGAACATCAATGTGTTGTTCCAGGATGTTCCATTTGGGGATCCAACAAAAATTAGATGCTGAACAATAAATACTGGCGTAGCAGATGTCTGGCACTGTGGTCGTGTAAATGACAGTGACATAAGAGATACTGATACTTTTAAAAACATGAACAGTACTATGCTGTTCCTAATGGTGACTGGAAGCTCCTTGCACAGACGTAGAAAATTTACCAACTCAATAATAATAATAATAATAATAATAATAATAATAAATTATTATTATTATTACTCATTTAGCAGCATATTTGTGTACTATTTATGACATTTGTAAGTCACCTTTAATAATATTATATCACTGCTAAATGATATAAATATTTGTATCAATGAAAAAATTGTATAAATATAACTGTATAGAAAAACATTCAGGTAAATCATCATTTTTACTGTCATATCGAGTTTGTACAGCTGGGATTTAAACAATCATTTAAAACGAAACGTTTTTAAGGAAGACAGCAGTACTCGGTGCTCCGGATTGATAAAGGATGAAGGAACACAGATTTGATTGACGAAGAAATGAGACACAAACGGAGAAGGACGACGGCGGGAGATCTGGGAACCCTTCCTTGGCGCCACCTAAATCTGTCCGACGTGTCATGATGTTGACATTTACAGAAGCTGCACCTGGCCCCGCCTCCTCCTTCTCAAAGGATTAAGATCCCGTTCCCGTGAAACCAATCCAGCGGTCAGCAGCATCTGACCTCCTTTCCTCTTGATCTGCTCTGCTCTGCTCTGTCCTCCCCCTTTGCAGTGACCCTTTACCCACTGAGGATCCACCGCGGCCGAGGGATAGCTGGCGGCGAAGCTGATTGGCCGAGAGCGGCGCGAGACAACGGTGTGGGGTGGCGAGGGCTCCGAGGCCATTGGCTGACCGGTAAATCCATGGGCTGGACTCTCACAATGGACTGGACTGAAAGAGTCCGCAGGACTCACATGTTTACCACCAGCACCGACTTCGCGGCGAGGAAAAAGAGGAAGAAAGCAAAGAGTGAGTAAATCCGTGAGGTCCAAGAGACGTGTTCCATCGGGCTACGACATGCGTTCCCTCTGTTTCCCAGCCTGCCGAGTTATATTGACGTTATTTCTTGCTGTCCATTCATTGTGTCTGGATTGTTTATTTGTTGTCGGGGATTGTTGTCTAAGCGCTCATCTGTGTCGGAAAATCGTTGCTTTGGAGAGCATCGGTACGGCTCGGACTCTTCTGGAATCCAGTATAATTTCTGCATGGACAGTGCGTGCTAGTTTGTGTGTGTGTGTGTGTGTGCGCATGCACAGCGACTTAGTTTTGTGAGTCCGGTGCAGTAGCAAGTTGGTGTTAGTGTGGCAAAATGGGTGTTGTTCTGTTTATTCTTCTCTCATTGGAGAGCTGTACTTTGGCTCTCTTAGAGCGCATGTGTACACACGCACACACACACACACACACACACACACACACACACAGAGCCGTGCGCGAGCTCTTTCCAGGTTTGATTGTGGTTTGAAAAACAGAAGTGTTTTTTTTTTTTTTTTGATACCCAGCCGCTCAAAGTTTTGTACCGGGTTGGTTAAATACGTGAGCCGCTAGTATAGCGGTTAGAGCCTCTGCCTTCGGACCCAAAGGTTGCAGGTTTGCCCCTCACCTCTGGCTGTGTAGTACCTTTGAGCAAGGCACTTACCCTAAAATTACCCTGATGGGTAAATATTTGTAAGTCACTTCGGAGAAAAGTTGTCACCTAAATGAATAAGCGTAGTGGAAGCTCCATCGAGAACCCCATTCCCTGGGAGAGCGTGACATGAGATGCGGAGCTTTGGTTCTGGCAACAACAAGGGATGTCCTACATACGAACAGAGGGGGCATTATTTAGAAAGAGTCGGGGGTTTCTTCAGCCTTACCCCCTACCAGGAGATAAAAGAACATGGGTGCAAAGGTCAGCAAAGCGAACGGGCTCTGGCTTGACGCGGATATCAGGCCGCACGTGAGGGCGGACAGGAATGCTGAAGAAATTCCTGAAGTTGTCGCTCTTTTTTTCTTGCAGCGGTTCTTCAAGTTCAACCTCTTCCTCCCATGGCCCGTCCCGGATGGCTGTGAGCCTTGAGCCGAAAGACTAGGATCTCGCGTCCCCGTTGTCGAGCGCTTTCCGGGCAAAAGCGAAGTTCGGAGCGGACCCGAGATGCCGGGGGCCCATCTCCTGGAGTACCCGGCCCGGGATCCTCATTTCGGCTCGCAGCTGTCGCACCCGGGCCCTGCGCTGTGGCTGCCGCTCGACTTTGCGCTGGGCGCGTTGGCTTGCTGCGGCGCCTGCGTGTTCACGAACCCGCTGGAAGTGGTGAAGACACGGTTGCAGCTGCAGGGTGAGCTGCGAGCGCGGGGATCTTACACGCGGCATTACCGCGGTGCCCTGCAGGCTCTGTGGCTGGTGGGTCGCGCCGACGGATTGCGCGGTCTGCAGAAGGGGCTCACGGCTGGCCTGCTCTACCAGGGCAGCATGAACGGCGTCCGCCTGGGATTCTACTCCTACATGGAGGCGGAGGGTCTCGCTGCAGTTCCTGGGGGCAGCCTGCTGGCAGGGGCCATGGCCGGGGCACTGGGGGCCTTCATTGCCTCACCTGCTTACCTGGTGAGTGTTGCAGGAGTACGATTGTAGAACGGTTAAAATATACTCCGTCTTCACTTGATACCTCCAACAGCTCTACAAAGAGCTTTTGTGTTGGATTTTGTGGGTAGACTCATGCAGAACCTTGCAGAAGTATTGTTTTCAGTATTGAGAACATACGTATGTGAGATGGATTTGTGTGTCTCGTTTCAATTTTTACAGTAATTGTTCTTTTATTGGACATCGGTTTAAAAAAATATTATGATTATCAGGCTATTTCCACGCATAATTTACACTCGCTAGATTTGCGGACAATGTGGTGGAATACTGGTTAATGCTGGTGGTGTACCGCTCCAGGGTTGTGGGTTCGAGTGTCCTGCGTACATGTTGGTTTCCCATGGAGTACTCTAGTTTGTTCCCTCGGACCAAAGAAATGTGACTCTGGCGAATGTGTGTTGGACTGGTGTCCCTCCCAGGATGTACTCTACCTTGCAACCTGTGTTCATGGAAAATCAGATAAAGTGGTTAGTGAAAATGCTTTCTTTGGACTCTTGGGAATCACAAGGGAATATCTAAGAACGTCCACAGGAGGTTAACTACAGGCTTCCGTCACATAATGAGTGTAATTTGCTCCTGAAAATCTGCTCACGCTGCGATTTGTCAGATACACCCTAATTACCATTGTTTTAAATGGAAAAAAGAAAAATCAGTTTTTGAGTCAAAAGGTTCACCCGCTTCTCACTAAATATGAAAAATTCCTGTGTTTTCAAAGAAAATGTCATTCCAGTCCACATTCTCAGAACTACTCTGAACACCTTTAAATCCATGGTTAAAACCCACATGTACAAAACCATCCATCCATCCATCCATCTTCCTCCGCTTTTATCCGGGGCCGGGTCACGGGGGCAGCAGTCCGAGCAGAGTCCTCCAGACTTCCCTCTCCCCGCACACCTCCTCCAGTTCCTCTGGGGGAACCCCAAGGCGTTCCCAGGCCAGCCGGGAGACATAGTCTCTCCAACGTGTCCTGGGTCTGCCCCGAGGCCTCCTCCCAGTGGGACAAGCCCGGAACACCTCCCCAGAGAGGAGTCCAGGAGGCATCCGGAACAGATGCCCGAGCCACCTCAACTGGCTCCTCTCGATGCGGAGGAGCAGCGGCTCTACTCCGAGCTCCTCCCGGGTGACCGAGCTCCTCACCCTATCCCTAAGGGTGCGCCCAGCCACTCTGCGGAGGAAACTCATTTCTGCCGCTTGTATCCGCGATCTCATTCTTTCGGTCATGATCCAGAGTTCATGACCATAGGTGAGGGTAGGAACGTAGATCGACCGGTAAATTGAGAGCTTCGCCTTACGACTCAGCTCCCTCTTCACCACAACAGACCGGTACAATGACCGCATTACTGCGGACGCCGCACCGATCCGTCTGTCAACCTGCCGCTCCATTTTTCCCTCACTCGTGAACAAGACCCCGAGATACTTAAACTCCTCCACTTGAGGGAGCAACTCCCCCCTAACCCGGAGGGGGCAATCCACCTTTTTCCGACTGAGAACCATGGCCTCGGATTTGGAGGTGCTGATTCTCATCCCCGCCGCTTCGCACTCGGCTGCAAACCTCCCCAGTGCACGCTGCAAGTCTTGAACTGATGAAGCCAACAGGACCACACTGTCCGCAAAAAGCAGAGACGAGATCTCGCGGCCACCAAAACAGACACCCTCCGTTCCCCGACTGCGCCTAGAAATTCTGTCCATAAAGATAATGAACAGAATCGGTGACAAAGGGCAGCCCTGGCGGAGTCCAACATGCACCGGGAACAGGTCTGACTTACTGCCGGCAATGCGAACCAAGCTCCTGCTCCGGTCATACAGGGAACGAACAGCCCATAGCAACGAGCCCCGAACCCCATAATCCCGGAGTACCCCCCATAGGATGCCACGAGGGACACGGTCGAATGCCTTCTCCAGGTCCACAAAACACATGTGGACTGGTTGGGCAAACTCCCACGAACCCTCCAGCACCCTAGTGAGGGTATAGAGCTGGTCCAGTGTTCCACGGTCAGGGCGAAAACCGCATTGCTCCTCCTGAATCCGAGGTTCGACTATCGGTCGGATTCTCCTCTCCAGTACCCCGGCATAGACTTTCCCAGGGAGGCTAAGGAGTGTGATCCCCCTGTAGTTGGAACACAATCTCCGGTCCCCCTTCTTAAAAAGAGGGACCACCACCCCGGTCTGCCAGTCCAGAGGCACCGTTCCCAAACTCCACACGATGCTGCAGAGGCGTGTCAGCCAAGACAGCCCCACAACATCCAGAGACTTGAGAAACTTGAGGCGGATCTCATCCACCCCCGGAGCCTTGCCACCAAGGAGTTTTTTGACTACCTCAGCAACTTCAGCCAGGGTAATGGACGAGTCCACCTCCAAGTCCCCAGCCTCAGCTTCCTCTACGGAAGGCGTGTCGGAGGGATTGAGGAGATCCTCAAAGTACTCCTTCCACCGCCCAAGGACATCCTCAGCTGAGGTCAGCAGCGCACCACCTCCACTGTAAACAGTGTTCATGGAACACCGCTTCCCCCCTCTGAGTCGCCGGACGGTTTGCCAGAATCTCTTTGAGGCCGACCGAAAGTCTTCCTCCATGGCCTCACCGAACTCCTCCCAAGCCCGAGTTTTTGCCGCGGCGACTGCCAGAGCCGCGCTCCGTTTGGCCCGTCGGTACCCGTCAGCTGCTTCAGGATTCCCATGAGCCAGCCAGGCCCGATAGAACTCCTTCTTCAGCTTGACGGCATCCCTTACTTCCGGTGTCCACCACCATGTTCGGGGATTGCCGCCGCGACAGGCGCCGGAGACCTTATGGCTGCAGCTCTGAACTGCCGCCCTGACAATGGAGGCGCGGAACATAGTCCATTCAGACTCAATGTCCCCCACCTCCCTCGGGACCTGGTTGAAGCTCTGTCAGAGGTGGGAGTTGAAGACCTCTCTGACAGGGGCCTCCGCCAAACGTTCCCAACAGACCCTCACTATGCGTTTGGGCCTGCCAGGTCTGTCCAGCTTTTTCCCCCGCCATCGAATCCAACTCACCACCAGGTGGTGATCAGTTGACAGCTCAGCCCCTCTCTTCACCCGAGTGTCCAAGACATATGGCCGAAGGTCAGAAGAAACGACTACAAAGTCGATCATCGACCTCCGACCTAGGGTGTCCTGGTGCCAAGTGCACTGGTGGACACCCTTATGCATGAACATGGTGTTCGTTATGGATAAACCGCGACTAGCACAGAAATCCAATAACAACTCACCGCTCGGGTTCAGATCAGGGAGGCCGTTCCTCCCAATCACGCCCCTCCAGGTATCACTGTCGCTGCCCACGTGGGCGTTAAAGTCCCCCAGTAGAACGACAGAGTCCCCAGTGGGAGCGCTTTCCAGCACGCCCCCCAGGGACTCTAAAAAGGCCGGGTACTCTACACTGCCGCTAGGCGCATAAGCACAAACGACAGTGAGAGACCGTTCCCTGACCCGAAGGCGTAGGGAGATGACCCTCTCATTCACCGGTGTGGACTCCAACACATGGCGGCTGAACTGGGGGGCTATTAATAAGCCCACACCAGCCCGCCGCCTCTCACCTTGGGCAACGCCAGAATAGTGGAGAGTCCACCCTCGATCGAGAAGAGTGGTTCCAGAACCCAAGCTGTGAGTGGAAGTGAGCCCGACTATATCTAGACGGTATCTCTCAACTTCCCGCACCAGCTCAGGCTCCTTCCCCGCCGGTGAGGAGGTGACATTCCAAGTCCCAAAAACCAGAGTTGGCGCCCGAGGTTTGGGTCGGCCGGGCACTCGGCCCCGACCACCGCCCAAATCGCAATGCACTGGCCCCCTTACGGTTTCTCCGGCAGGTGGTGAGCCCACCGAAGAGCGGCTGCACGTCATGGCTTCGGGCTGAGCCCGGCCAGGCCCCGTGGGCATAGACCTGGCCACCAGGCGCTCGCATGCGAGCCCCCCCCAGGCCTGGCTCCAGGGTGGGGCCCCGTTGACCCCATACCGGGCGGGGTAAACGGAAGCCTTGATTTTTTTCTTCATAAGGGGTTTTTGAACCGCGCTTTGTCTCGTCTGTCATCCAGGACCTGTCTGCCATGGGAGACCCTACCAGGGGCATATAGCCCCAGACAACATAGCTCCTGGACTCATTCAGGCACTCAAACCCCTCCACCACGGTAAGGTGGCGGTTCACGGAGGGGATGTACAAAACCATTTATCACATTTGTGTTTTCCATTTTTTTCTGTCTCCACACCCCATTTGTTGCTTCTCGTTTATCTTACTGTTATTTTCTTTCATGTTTTTTTGCTCTTCTGTTCATTCTGGGTGTCACAACAGCACAAGAGTAATACTAGTGCCTCCCAGGTCCTGGGCTGTGGGTTCCAATATAGTTAAGAGTCCAGTTGAGTCTGCATATTCTCCCTGTGTTCATGTGGGTTTCCTCCCACAGTTCAAAGACGTGTTTCAGGTGGACTGGTGTTCTGGAGACCTTTAAAGTCGGTCTTAAAACCCTCATGTTCCAAATTTATGTTTTTCCTTTTTCTATCCCTTTACCCTTCATCATTTACCTTACTGTTATTTTCTCCTTTTATTTTGGTGATTTATTATGTTGTTCTTGGGCAGCATGGTGGAACATGACATTACATTTATTTATTTAGCAGATGCTTTTCTCTAAAGCAATGTGCATCTCATAGAAAATCCAATATGTGCATTAGATCAGCAGAAAGAGAGACTTAGATGCAAATGCATGATTGTAAAGCGCAGGTTGTTGCGTGAAGGTTTATCCATCGTTTAACACGCATCATCTCAAAGTTATAGTGCATGAACATTACACCTTACATGAACTTAAGAGATCGTGGTCAAAGTGAGTCTGGAAGAGGTGAGTTTTAAGACCCTTTATAATGTGTTTAAAAAGTTTCAGCAGTTCTGAGTGAGAGGGGGAGGTCGTTCCACCACAACGGAGCCAGAACCAAGAACCTCCGTGCTTTACCTTTCGTGCGTGGGACCGCCAAGCAGGCAGATGTGGAAGAGGGTACCAGTCTGGTTGGGGTGTAGCGGATAATCAAGTCTTGTGGATAGCTGGGAGCAGTTCCACTGATACTTTTGTAGGCCATAACCAGGATCCTAAATTTGACCTGGGCAGCTATGGGGGGCCAATGCAGAGAAACAAGTAGAGGAGATGCATGGGAACACTTTGGCAAGTCAAACACAACTCGTGCAGCAGCGTTCTGTATCGGCTGTAGAGGTTTGATGGCAATAACAGGAAGGCCCGACAGGAGAGAGTTGCAGTGGTCCAGACGGGATGTGACCATGGCCTGGACAAGTAGTTGCCTGCAGATGTTATGCAGGATGTATCTGCAGGTCCAGGTTGTGGTTCCAGTGTGCTGAGAGAAAGATAGACTTAAGTCAATCATCACTCCCAGACTCTTAGCCAAGGAGGTAGGAAAAATTAGTGAGTTGTCCAGTTTGATAGAGAACTAGCAACAGGAAGACAGGCCAGCTGGGGGGGGAAGGATCTCTGTTTTGGAGAGGTCGAGTTGTAGGTTGTGATCAGACATTCAGGCAGAGATGTCCGACAGGCGGGCGGCGATGTGCGCGGAGATGTCCGATGCTCCAGGTGGAAATGAGAGGAAGAGCTGGGTATTATCAGCGTAGCAGTGCTATTTGAATCCATGGGGGGCAATGACAGGGCCAAGGGAGGAGGTGTAGATTGAGAAGAGCAGAGGACCCAGTGCTGAGCCCTGCGGGACACTGTTAAGAGAGTTAGAGGAAAAGAACCGGAGCCCCGCCAGACCACTTGATAGAATCTGTCTGATTGGTAGGACTCAAACCATTTTACGCTGGGTAGTGCTGTGCCTCAGCAGTCCTGTGTCATGGCTTTGGACATAGATTTGAATTTGGCTCAGTCTGTTCAGTTTCCATACTCTCTCAAGTCCAAACATGTGTTTCACTTGAACTCGTGACTCTAAATTACCCTTAGTATGTGTATGGTACAGTGAGTGAGTGTGAGTGGACTAGTTTCACGTTCAGGGTGTAGCCTGCATCACCATGTATGCTTCAACGAAACGCTCTGGACCCCTACGGCCCTTAAATGCTTAAATGCTGCTTGTCGTTTTATTCAGTTGTTTTATTGTGCTTTTTTTAAAATGCTGATATATATTACAAACTGCTTTATCGCTGTAATGCACATACCTTTCATCTTTGCTGTACGATGCTTTGAGAAGCTACTTGTAAAGATAATGTATAAAATAAAAATTCTTATTTGACTCTAGAAAGAGAATTCTCATAATAATTTTATTATAATCACTTCTAAATATTGTGAACAGTCTTCTAAGCAGGGGGTCTCCAGCTTTCTGGTGGGTCTGGGGTTCAAGTCCTGCTTGGGGTGCCGTGCGATGGACTGGCGTCCCATCCTGGGTGTGTGCCCTCCCCCTCCAGCCTTGCATCCTGTGTTGCTGGGTTAGGCTCCAGTTTGCTGCAAGCCCGCTCAGGACAAGCGGTTTCAGCCACTGTGTGTGGGTGTGTGTGTGTGTGTTCTAAACAATTTGTAAAGTATAATTTGCAACATATGGATAATAGACTAAGTACAGCTGAAAGTACTGTTAATAGAGCTGCTGCCTTTGGATCCAAAGGTTATAGGTTCAGATCTCCCCTACTGCTGTAGCACCCTTGAGCAAGGTAATTATCTGTATTGCAGTTAAATATTGGCTTGCAGTATACTGTAAATGGTTAAATAATAATAGGTAGCTCAACGTTGTAAGTTGTTTTGGAGGAAAGTGTCAGCTAAATGAATAAAAGTAATATGTCATATGTGAGGCTGTAAAAGGACAGTTGGAAGCATAGTGGTTAAAGTTGCTGCCTTGGGATCCTAAGGTCACAGGTTCAATCTCCAGCTGTAGTACCCTTGAGCAAGATACTTGCTCTTAGAAAAGAAAAAAAAAAGTTACTCCACTGAAATTATGCAATTATATAAAGTGGTGACTAATTGTAAGTCAGTTTCGAGAAACTTGTCACCTAAATTAATAAGTGCAAATACTGCGCAGTCAGGAAAATTTTCCTTATGCAGACAGGCACATGGCTGGTGTGTGAGTAGAAGTCTTGTATACTGCTGTACATCACTGTAGCTTGTATTTTGAATAGAAATTCTGTTCCCATAAGGCATTTCTCAAAAGTGTCGTTTGATACCTCCCTATGAGCTTTGCAGGTATAAGCCCTCATCATATGTTTGTTGTGTGACGGAAGCCTGGGTTTTTGTTTAACATTTCATTAACTTAATCTGAGGCACCCACGACTTCTAATACAGTAAAATCATGGGTAAATAGCATGTCCAAAGAGACAGACTTGTTTTCCAGTAAACAGGTCAAAGTTTCTTTGAAATGCAGTTGTGATGTTAGCCTATCCCATCTGTCCATCCGTTCATCGAACTGTGTTTATGGGTTATATATGTTCCTGGAAACATTATATGTTGCAGGAGTAGGCTGGGTAAATCAGAGCAGCTAAATATACCTTACCTCACCCAAACTTATCTTTAGTTCCTCTCCTCGCCTCCTTCACAAAGTCTTCTCCCATTTGTGAACTGAGAGAGGGAAGATGACACAGACCTGTGCCTATTTTAGCTGCCCTGTACATGTTAGTAGGACACAGAGAGGCTTCCTTCAGCATGCTGGCTCTGATGCCCTGAGTCAGGTTTCACACGTGAAAAGCTTGAACTGTGGACGTTGTCATCAGCAGTCCATGAGCTGGTGGGAGGGAATGAAACTGATGCCAGGCTGAAAGACTTAGTGTGAGAGGACCAAATGCAAAGGATATAAAAACTTACTGCTGGCTGCTTTCTGACACAGTCTTTGGGTGTGGAATCTACTCAGAAGGTTTTTAAAGACTCCTTGTGTGTGGTGTTTCTGCAGGAGAAGAGAATGGTGAGATGTTTCTAACTGTGCAATCCACCCATCTTCACAGGTGAAGACTCACCTTCAGGCCCAGGCGGTGGAGGCTATTGCTGTGGGTCACCAGCACAACCACCAGGTGAGGAGGAAGGAGGGAGCCACCTGACAGGTAGCAGAACCTCAGTGTAAACTTCCTTACTGTGCCCTGCTGCTCTGCATCAAACACTGCACTAGAGACCCACCGTTGTGGGTCTTATGCGTTCAAACTCCTGCTTCTTGAAGGGGCTACCTGTAATGTATATGACGGTTGGCTCTTGACATGTCAGTTTCATACCTAACACGGAAACAAAATGTGCATAAATTTTCTTATGCATATTTTTGAGATTTCCAAAACCACAGTTTTGTATTTGTTCTTTTTAGTATTTGTAAAGCAATTACAAAGGAAAGAAATATAATACGAAAGATCATCAAAATATCTACATATTAAATAAACCTAACCACAGTTGTTTCTTCTTAAAAATCAAAAGCATGTCCATTGTTCCACCAATTTCATGTGCTGTGGACATGTAACCTTGCATGCTTCATTATTAAACTTTGTAAAATTAAGGAATTAAAAAGACTACTGTGTTGAATTCACATCCAGCTGTGGATCATCGTCACGCACACCCACAGGCTCAACGACAGCACCTGTTGCCAATTACCACAGCCCGGTATAAAGGCATTGCCATCATGGCAATGGGTGCAGAATCTACAACGCCCATCCGTTGGCTTGTGCAGTCAGCGTTTTGTTTTCCCAGTACCCCTTTCCCTGTTCAACGCTCCTGCTTCTCCTGGCTTTTTGACCTCGGATTGTGCACCGGTTTCCTGAGTATTGCTTCGCACCTGAAACCACGCTCACACCTCAGAAGATACTCGCCTGTCCCCGACTTCAGTCTCTGATTGCTTTGGGATTTTGGCACTGAAACAACAGCACCCGCACTTGGGTCCAAACCCTATCTCCCATCTCCTGTCCACAATCGTGACAGAAGATTCCGCCATTATTGACCCAGCGGAGTTGGAGCGCCTGCAAAAGGCGGTGTCTGCGCAGGGGGTCCTGCTGGGCTCTCACGATCAAATGCTGTGGCAGATCCTGGAGACCCTACAGGCTCTGATGCCAGTGCAACTGGTCCCCAAACCCACCGAAGAGTCCACCATTGCGACTGCGTCGGCTGCAGCCGAAGCCACCGTCGCCGAACCCACAGCACTCCCCACGTCATCAGACGCCACTATAAGCACACCAGTGACAGACACCCGGTTGGCCACGCCTGAAAAGTATGACGGTCCACCTGAAAAATGCCCGGGGTTTCTCATTCAATGTGAGCTCATCTTTGCAAGCCAGCCTCACGTATTTCAGAGGGATGCCAGCCGAATGGTGTATGCTATATCATTATTAACCAGACCCACTCTAGGCTGGGCCACCACCGTCTGGCACAAAGGAAGACCCCACCATGTTTGAGAGATTCCGGAAGGATTCCCAGGCACTGTTTGACCACTCTCTCTCAGCTCACACAGCCAGCGACCGCCTGATGACAATACAGCAGGGCAGTCGGACCATAGCGGCGTATTCCCTGGAATTCCGGACCCTGGTGGGGCACAGTGGCTGGAATCAAGCCGCCCTTCTGGCATTCTTCAGGCGTGGGTTGCACCCACGGATCCAGGCCGAACTGGCGTACTGGGGTGAGGCTTGGACTTTGGACTGCTTCATAGAAATGGTGGTAGTCATTGATCACCTCGCGCAGGACTGATTCCCACGCCCCGGGCTGCCCCTGACAACCAGGAGGCCCCAGGGCAAATGCACCTGGGACAAGGGTGGCTGACCCCTGAAGAGAGGCAGCGACGGCTCCGGGGCCACCTGCGCCTGTACTGCAGAGAGGCCGGGCACTTCAGAACAGACTGCCCCTCTAGACGGCCCTCCACGAAACCCCGCCAGGGAGCTGAGGTGAGTGCCCTACGCCGCTCAGATACCCGGTTAATGGTGCCAGTTAGAGGTGTCTTGGGGTTCCACTCGGGTACAGGTGCATGCCTTGATAGATTCTGGGGCAGCCAGCTGCTTTATAAATGCGGCCTTTGCTCAATGGCAGGGCATCCCGGTGCAAGAGTGTGGAGTAGCCCTGCGAATCAGTGCTCTGGACAGGCAACCGTTGGGCTTGGGTGTGGTGGAGAAGCAGACTGTGCCATTGCGAGTACGAGTGAGCTTATGCCATATGGAGGACCTCACGTTTTTTTCTGATCCGGACCCCCAACTTGCTGTTAATACTCGCGTTCATGTGGCTGACTCAGCATGACCCGGTGTTTTCCTGGAGCTTGGGGAACTGGTGGCCTGGGGACTGCAGCGCACAAACCCCTGCTTAGCCCTTCCTTTCCGGGTCACCTCTGTGGAGAGCCCTGACATTGCTAAGGCCTATGATATCCCTGCGGAATATCAAGACCTCACAAAGGTCTTTAGTAAGAGCTGAGCGGCTGTTCTACCCCCGCATAGACCCTGGGATTGTGCGATCGATCTGTTGCCGGGCACCACTCCCCCTCGGGGTAGAATCTATCCATTGTTGTTACCAGAGCAGCGGGCACTGCAGGAGTACATGACAGAGGCCTTGGCCTCTGGGATCATTCGGCTGTCCGCGTCACCAGCAACTGCCGGGTTCTTTTCCATCATGAAAAAAGACGGAGGGCTGCATCCCTGTATCGACTACCGTGGTTTGAACGCGATCACCATAAAATACCTGCATCCCCTGCCTCTCATCTCCACGGCACTGGAGCAAGTCCACGGAGCACAGATATTCACGAAGCTGGACCTGCACAGCACATACAGTCTGGTCTGGATCCGGGAGGGCGACGAGTCGAAGACTGCGTTTAGCACCTCCCTGTGTCACTACAAGTACACAGTCATGCCATTTGGCCTGTCCAACGCGCTGTCAGCGTCCCAGGCATTTGTTAACCATATGTTGGGAGACATGGTTAACCACAGAGTCTTGGTGTACCTTGATGATATTCTGATGTATTTTCATACAAGAGATCAGCACATACAACTCATGCGCCAGGTTCTGTGGAAACTGCTAGAAAACAGTCTCTATGTAAAAGGGAAGGAATGTCTATTCCATCAGAAGCAGGTCACCTTCCTTGGGTTCATCATGAGAGCCGACAGACTGGCTATGGACCCCAAGAAAGGCCAAGCAGTGCTGGACTGGCCCCAACCCACATCCGTGAAGTCCCTGCAGTGTTTTTTGGGGTTTGAAAATTTCTACCATAGGTTCATCAGAGGTTTCAGCTCGGTGGCCGCCCCCCTTATGGTTCTGCTGCGGGGAAAGAGAATGAGGCTGGGGTGGACAGAAGATGCACTGAAGGCCTTCCAGACCTTCAAGGAACGGTTCACGACAGTGCCGATCCTATGACATCCAGACCCCTCGCTCCCGTTCGTGGTGGAGGTAGATGCCTCAGAGTTAGGAGTCGGTGCAGTTCTCTCCCAGTGACAGGGTACACCAGCAAAGCTCCACCTCTGTGCGTATTTCTCACATAAGTTGACCCAGACAGAGCGTAACTATGACATTGGTAACTGGGAATTTGCCCTGGAAGAGTGGCGACCCTGGTTGGAGGGTGCCGAGCACCCTTTCCTTGTTCTCACGGACCACCGAAACCTTGAGTACCTGCAAACGGTGAGGCATCTGAATCCACGCCAGGCGTGCTGGGCACTATTCTTTACCCGGTTCAGGTTCACTGTGTCGTATAGGCTGGGAACGAACAACACCAAGGTCGACACCCAGTCCCGAGTCTAAGATCCAGGCCCGAGGGTACCCAAACTCATCCTACCCGAACAGCTGGTGCTGGTGCCTATCCGATGGCAATTTAAGCAGGAGATCCAGGCAGCCCAAGAAGGAGATCCGGGGCCAACGAACAAGCTGGCAGGTAAGGAGTATGTTCCTGTCAGTATTCGACCATCTCTCCTTCAGTGGGCACACGACTCCCAGGGGCGGGACACCCAGGCCATCGACGGACCCTCTCCCTTCTCCAAGGGTGGCACTGGTAGCCGTCCATCCAGGAAGATATACAGGAGTACGTAGAGGCCTGCGAGATGTGTGCCCAGGCTCCGGTCTCAAACCAGAAGCCCACGGGGTTGCTCGAGCCCCTACCAGTCTCAGTGCAGCCCTGGTCCCACATATCAATCGAATTCTTGTTGGAAGTCCCGGTCTCCCAGGGTAATACTGCTATCGTCAGCGTCCTGGATTGGTTTTTGAAGGCCTGTCGGCTAATCCCGTTACCGCAGCTCCCATCTGCCTTGGAGACCGTCGAAGCCTTATTTCATAACGTATTCCGCCTCTATGGTCTCCCGGAGGACATAATGTCCAATAGAGGTCCGCAGTTCATGTCGCGGTTGTGAAAAGCGTTCTGGAGGAAGTTGGGAGTGTCAGTAAATTTGACATCCAGATACCACTCACAGGCTAATGGACAAGTGGAGAGACTACACCAAGATCTGGGTGGGTTCTTAAGGAGTTACTGTGGCCAAAAACAACATCAATGGGCCTGGTTTCTACCGTGGGCAGAATACACCCATAATTCTCTCCCACACACCTCTACCGGACTCACCCCGTTCCAGTGTTTCCTAGGTTATCAGCCTCCCCTATTCTCCTGGCATTCCGAATGCACTAACATCCCAGCCGTAGATCCCTGATACTGGAATAGTGAAGAGACATGGTGGGCGGTGACCGCTCATCTGCGTCGAAGTGTGCACCGATACAAGCAGAAGGCCAATCGTCACCGTCGCCACATCTCCTTCCGTCCTGGCCAGTTGGTCTGATTGTCCACCAGGGACCTAAAATTACGACTCCCATCCAGGAAGCTCAGCCCGCGGTACATCGGCCCCTACAGGATCATCTAACAGATCAACCCTGTCACGTATTGATTGCACCTGCTGCCGAATCTCCAGGTCTGTCCTTCCTTCCACATCTCCCTCCTCAAACCATATACAGTGTCTTTCCTCCAGGTTCCTCGTGGACCGGCGCCTCCCCCACCTTTGCAGATGGATGGGGCTCCAGCATACACGGTTTGAAAGCTCCTGGACTCCCAGTACCATCGCAGACGTCTACAGTACCTGATGGATTGGGAAGGGTATGGCCCAGAGGAGCGCTGTTGGGTGCCAGCAGCGGACATCCTGGACCCCGAACTGATCTCGGCCTTCCACAGGGACCACCCGGATCGCGCGGCGCCCCAGCCCCAGGGGTACCTGCCCAGACCCAGAAAGGCGGCTGGAGCCGCCCATAGGGAGGGGGGTACTGTCACGCCCACACCCACAGGCTCAGTGACAGCACCTGTTGCCGATTAGCACGGTCCGGTATAAAGGCAGCGCCATCACAGCAACGGATGCAGAATCTACAACGCCCATCCGTTGGCTTGTGCATTCAGTGTTTTGACTTCCCAGTACCCTATTCCCTGTTCAACGCTCCTGCTTCTCCTGGCATTTTGACCTCAGTTTGTTCACCGGTTTCTTGAGTATTGCTTTTCCCCCCGAAATGACGTTCGCACCTCGGAAGATCCTCACTTGTCTCCAACCTCAGTCTCTGGTTATTTGTAATTTTATTATCTCAGCTATCCTATTTTATAACGTTTCTATTTGCTATGGAATCAAAATATGCTGAATTACATGTTTAACATTCACACACACTAGCTGAAACCGTTTGTCCAGAGCGGGGACACAGCGAACCAGAGCCTAACTTGGCAACACAGGGTGGAGGGCTGGAGGGGGAGAGGAGACACCCAGGACAGGATGCCACTCCATTGCAAGGCACCCCAAGCAGGACTCGAACGCCAGACCCGCCAGAGAGCGAGCCACGCCACGCCATGTCACACCATGCCATGCCCTCTGTTCAACATTTAGTTTCAAGTAAAACACATCCAGTCAGAACAGTATTGTGGAACTACCTTCCTTCATCTCATTTTCACTGTGTTTACAGTTTTGGATCTGACGTTTGTGAGTGTTGGTGATGAAGATGAAGAAAGTTGCATGTTTATCGTATAAAACAATTAACAACCATCATGCAATTTGTGGAGACCTGTATTTCTTTTCAGTCATTTTAAAATAGTTCAAATTTTAATGTGGATCAGAGAAAAAAAAAGTCTTTTTTTTTAAATATATCAATATCCAAAACTAAACCAAGGAACATTTCTATTATTAAGCTTTTATTGACATTCAAAAATGCCCAGAGAATGATCATTGCACATGCTTATGGGATGAATCGTCAATCAAGACTGAATAGGAGGTTATGTAGATTACATATTTTTATATTCAGTAATTTTGCAAGAATTTTAATGGATCTAAAAGTTAATAAAAAATAATAAACATGTTAGTCTAGCTTAGGCTGGAGTCCCATCCAGAGTGTACCCTGCCTTCCAAACTGTGCTTCCAGGATAGGCTTAGAACCCCCAGAACCCTGCAGTGTTTATTTATAATGAATGAATAGTATTGTTGGAGAGTATTTTTAATTATTATTGCTTTAGCTGAAGTTTTTACAGGACCGAACTTTGTAATAAATGGCTGGACGTCTGTTTTGTATTGCTTTTACGGATGATTAACAGGATGGTAAAAGTAATTTTGGAATTACAAAGAAATCGGGAGATGGACAGACTTCTGGAGTTGTAGAAAGTTAATGAAATAATTCTAGAAAATGATCACATCTGGTGTTGAATAGGCCTCTTTAATATATGGAGAATTTTTGCGTCATTATTTAGTATTATTATTATTGTTTATTTAGCTGACTTTGCCCGTCACAACTTACAATACTAGGTTTCTCTAGTGAGTAACTTTCAAAAATTTGTTTGTATTTAGCTGATACCTTTGTACAAAGTGAGTTACAATGCTAGATACACTAAGCGACTTACAATTATCCATCCTTCCGCACAACAGCAGTGTAACACACACAATCACGACACATACACAATAAGTGCAGTTTAGAATCGCCAGTTCTCCTGAAACACATCTTTGGACTATGGGAGCTGGAGGATACTCAAGTAAAGATGGGGAAAAACATGTAAACTCCACACAAAAGAACCTGGATTCCAACCTAGATCTGAAGCAAGAGCCCACTGTGCTACCAACTTTATATGTATTTACCCGTTTATACAGCAGGGTAATTTTACTGGAGCATTTCAGGATGAGTTCACTAAAGTAGGAATGGGATTTTAAACAGAACTTACCGATTCTAATATAAACTTTCGAATTGCATGGCTACAGCCCTAATTAATATGTTTGCTACTACTTCTTATTATCTATTAAACCCAGAAGGATATCACTCATTCATTATCAGAATGTGTATTATCATGTGGTTTTTTTTTTTTTTTAACAAATAAGGCACGTATGGAAGAATAAAAGGACTGCAAACAACTAAAATAATAAACTTGCTGCGTTAAAAAGGGTACGTAAGCCACTTTCCCTTGTACAGAATGCCGTTATGTGAGGCCCGAGTGTACTGGTATTTGTTTCTCACGTTGCACCACACCTTGTGCAACACTTATACATGTTTTCTGTGTCTTCCAGGGGGTGTCGAGTGCATTTGTCAGCATATATCGGCGCGAAGGTGTGATTGGCCTGTGGAGGGGTGTGAATGGGGCAGTCCCCAGGGTCATGGTGGGCTCAGCATCACAACTTGCAACCTTTAGCTCTGCCAAGAACTGGGTCTCACAAATGCAGGTGAGAGTGTGAGAGGGCCTAGGGCAAATATGCTTGGATGAACCCTGTGTAGCTGCTGGTGACTGCTCTAGCTTTTCACCAACAAATTTCAGAAGAGAACCAGACTTGAATCAGTAACATATGAAATTTCCATCCTTAAAAGTGCACTTTTATTATGCTTTTTCCATAGTGGTTTAATCCTAACAGCTCCCTGGTGGCCTTGACAGCTGCGATGATTAGTGGAATCGCTGTGACTATTACCATGACTCCATTCGACGTCATCAGCACCCGACTTTACAACCAGCCTGTGGATGAAATGCGTAAGGTGAAGAGTTTTTTTATGCTCCCTAAAACTGATCAGATGTGTTAACTTTTCTTGTTACTTTGCTGTTGAGCCAGCTGCCTTTATTGTCCCCCTTGTTATGCTCAGGTAGGTGTAGCTGACTGTCATGATTCATTTAGGACAGGGGCAGGTCCCTGGTAGCTGTCCATCTCAATACTCCCGCTTCCTACCTTGGGTTTGACTCCCCAACAGCTCAAACCTCCTCCTTTTTTTTCTGTCACATTTTTAAATGCTAGGAAAATTTTATTTTTTCTAACACAGTTTTGGAAAAAGTGTACATAGATAGATAGATATACTTTATTGATCCCACAAGGGAAACATATAGTTTATGATTATATTTCAGTAATACATTTTTTATAACAATATTAATTGACTTTAATATTATTGTGTTTTAGAAATTACCAGTTAAATTGACATGAAGCTCAGCAACAGATTCACTTGTATCAACTATCCACTGCCATCTTCTCTAGGGGCGGCTCTACCAGGGTTTCTTCGATTGCCTGTTGAAGGTGTGCCGTACTGAGGGGCCCATGGGCCTTTACAAGGGTATGGGTCCAGTGTTCCTGCGCCTTGCTCCCCACACTGTCCTCAGTATGCTCTTCTGGGACCTCCTGAGGCAAAGGGCCTTACAGTACTGCCAGCCCGAGGTGAAGGATTGACAACTTAGTCTGTAGTCCTTTCACACCTACCAGGAGGACTGACTTAGGGACGTGCGGACTCCTGCATTCACTAAGTCAAGTCAGGTGATGGGCGGTATGAGGGCAGATAGGACAGAAGGGATCAAGTGAATTAATATGACTGCTAGGGAGGGGCAGAAGGTATATTTGTGACCAGTAAAGAGCAAAGCTCATGATGTACACTTTATAGAAGTCAGTTTTTTAAAATTTTCCTATAGATTTTTGGTGCTTCTGGATGTTCATGACAGGCCAAAAAAATCCTTGCACCTTCTTGCCTGATACATTTACATTTATTTATTTAGCAGATGTTTTTTCTCCAAAGCGACTTCAAAGAACACTATGTAGTGTTATCAGTCCACACTCCTTATTCACCGCGGTGACTTACACTGCTAGATACATTACTTGCAATGGGTTACTCATCCATACATCAGTGGAACACACACACACACACACACACACCCTCTGTCATTCACACACTAGGGGTGAACCTGAACAACATGTCTTTGGACTGTGGGAGGAAACCAGAGCATCTGGAGGAAATCCATGCAGACACCTAGGAGAACATGGGGAAAACATGCAAACTCACACGGACTGAGCAGGGATCGAATCCATGTCCTCTTGCACCACCCAGGCGCTGTGAGACGGCAGTGTTACTCGCTGTGCCCCGTGCTGACACCTGTGTTAAAAATTCTCGCAGATGAATCTGCATACTTATTTACCTATGTAATGCTATAACAAAGTGAACATACGATATTATGTTGAACACTGATTAATACACTGCATATTACAAAACAATTTGTCAAGTGAGTTTATTGTTACTCTAATACATATTGCCAAAATTCAGTGTAATGGCAAAGATTGGAAAAAAATAGTAAAGCTTATCTATTAAGTAAGCAATATTTTAGCACACATGACCAGTTAAAGCAATTTTTGTGGAACTGGAGTGCAAAGCAGCATAGCCTATCCAACCACTCTACACCGTTCTGTCAGGTTTCTGGCAAGTTCTCCGCTGCTGGTATATTTCCAAGGGGTTCCCACCAAAGCCATAGACTGCATGACTATTGCAAATGCCGGTTAAGAAAATATGGCAATGTTGCAAAAAATATGACACCCTTACAGGCTGCAGCTAAGTTATCACAAGCATGAAATGAATCTCCATGTGGGTTACACTCACAGTTCAGTTAGAATAAAGACAATGTTGTACACACAGTAACCTTAGGTTAATGAATATAAAATAAAATTGCCATAACACTCATAGGACATACCATGGTGTTGCGAAACTTCAGTGAGCTGCCAAAAATGAACACTTTTTGATCCTCTTGAAAAGAAGATTGATGATTTTGAACACTACAGAAATAAAATCTCTACAGAAAACTGCAGAAAAGGGTGTACTACTTGGACAAGACCAGTGCTATGCAGGAGAGCAGTGTATTCAGTTTTCGTTGATGAGATGCAAAAGGCTCTGTTAATGAATGACATAAGAGATGGAGGTGGTTTGCCGAAAATTCTCAGGTATCTCAGCTTCACACAATCAGTGCAAAGTGCCTCTGTAGTAGCCAACACTATGGAGGCTGTTGGACTGATGTACCTTGGCCGTGTGTGGAGTTGTACTCTTGAAGTACCTCCAGTGTTACTGCTGTCTTCAATATTTTTGTTACCATGGGATCCAGTTGGAAAAGTCAATGCCTTACTTAAAAAAATAATTCTAACTACCTTCAATAACTAATGTAAATTCACTGAATGCTGTGTAATAAAAATAAATAAAAAACAGGACTGATTTGCTCAGATGTGCAGCTGTTGGTATAGTTTTATTTGAATAATTTTCAGAGGTAAATGTTTGATTGTTCAGCAGTTAGTCAATCGGTTGATAGTGTTTTGTAGCTCGTATGTGACAGGCTGCTTGAGAAGAATGCCAGATGAATAAAGAATTTATCATAATTTCATTTAATTTCTTTATTGCTGATTGTATACATTACTTCCTTGTGTTACGAACATTTCAGTTACAATTTTTTGAAAACACAAATACCTTCTAATTAATTAACTTATTTTTTAATAGTATTCGGAATGCTTCTCCTTTCAACATATCAGTTTGCTGAATTTGGATTTTGAAGTTGTCACCAAAACTTTGGCACATAGGCTTGACACTGTCTTCCCAAAAATCACCAAACCTGATCAAACTGGATCTGTTAAAGCCAGGTTTGGTTCCGATAACATACGTTGTGCTTTAAATATTGTAAACTTATTTATTGGAAAGCAAAACTCAGCTTTAATCATCTTGATGCCAAAAAAAAAGGCATTTGACAGAGTAGAAATGGACTTTGTTCATTGCTACCTTAGATAGACCTACAATGGGTAATAACTTCAACAAACTAATTCCGTCCATCGATCCATCGTCTCCAGCCGCTTGTCCCGAGTGGGGTTGCGGCATGCCAAAGCCTTACCTGGCAACACAGGACACAAGGCTGAAGGGGGAGGGGACACACCCAGGACAGGACACCAGTCCGTCGCAGGGCACCGCAAGCAGGACTTGAATCTCAGACCCACCGGAGAGCAGACCCTGGCCAAACCCACTGCGCCATTGTGCCTCCATAATAAAAAAATAAACCACTTTAAACCTCTTGCAATGCAACTGACTACTCATCTTAATTCCAGTTGTTGTTTCTTCTTTGAACTACCAAACTCTGCTGATAGAAATGTAGAAATTTTTGTTAACTCCAGATCCGAATCACCTTTAGATACCAACTATTTACTGCTGATTAAGAATCAAGAAGATTAAAGCGGACCTGGCTTCGTGGACCTCTTTACCTATTTCAGTAGGTTGGTACAATTAATGTTGTTTGATGAATGTTTAACCTCAGCTCCTTGCCCTATTCCAAAATCTACACTGTTCCTTATCAGATATATTTAAAAAAAAAAACAAAAAACTGACACGTTGGTCTCTAGATTTATCTGGAACAATGAAAGGCCCAGAATTA
Organism: Scleropages formosus; assembly: GCF_900964775.1. NCBI lineage: Eukaryota > Metazoa > Chordata > Actinopteri > Osteoglossiformes > Osteoglossidae > Scleropages > Scleropages formosus. The sequence continues at coordinate 116,065 of NC_041807.1, forward strand.
ACCTCTCTAAACTGTGACAACTGAAAGACAATGCTGGCGCTCATGTACCAAATATGAGATTTTACTATGGGGTTACACAAATTGAACAAACGACTAATTGTTTCCAAGCTAGACCAGATTTTCTGTAGGTAGGGATGGAGTCTGCTTTATGTTACCGAAGACTTAAGATATCTGCCTTTTATTCAGAAATTTCTCAAGATCCCATCTTTATCCAATAATATTGTTGTATTAAACATTCTTCTAGCTTTAAAAGATGTTCAAGATCATTTCTGTCTCTTATTGCTCTCAACCCAGACCTTCCCCCAAGTATTAGTCAAACTGGGCTCCAGAAATAGCTGTTTGAAGGGGTGTCGGATATATCATTTTATCTGTTGATCAATCAGTGGTGATTTTCAATGTCTTAAGAAATCATTTTGACCTACCCAGTATGGGCTTCTATAATATCTTCAACTACATTTTTTTATTACTGCCCTAGAAAAGGAAAATAGACAAGAGACGTGATTAAGTAAAGTTGACAAACAGCTTGTTACATGGAACAACTCCAGGGGCACAATCTCTGCAGTCTACAATGTTTTATCATGTGTCAGTTCTGGCTATTAAAGATGCACAGAGGTAAACTTAGGAACAGGACCCTGACTTGTCTTTTAGTGATGATGAAAAGTCTCATCTATATACAATAAAGTCTTCCCTACCTGCACCTCTGTTTGCCTCCAGGAACAAAATTTCAAGCTCTTTCATCGAATCAGCCTCAGTCTATTGGGTATACATGGGATGTTCCCAGGGACATCTCAGATATGTTTTAAGTGTAAAGCCTCTCCAGGGAATTATATTTATACATATATTCTGGGAACGTAACAAAGTACAAGTTTATTGGAATGGGGATCTACTTTCGTGTTAAATCACCAAAATTTCTTTTTCAAGGAGGTTGTGGTATGTAGGCTAATTGCTCACACATACTAGGCAAGGAGATATATTTTCATGTTGTGGTCTACGCCGGAAGTTCCTTCTGCAAACAAGTGGATAACTGAAGTTTTTCTTCAACTTGAAGCATTTGGCACTTCATTCACATGAAAATTCGAATGAATTCAGGAATTATGGACAGTCTTCTGGAAGTATTAGAAAATATTTTGCGATCATACCTGTGATAAATTGTAACATGTTTGACCTTGAGCACTTACTTTAAATAAAAAATAATACTTAATATAATAATAAAACATAATACTTTGTGGATTCACCATACTGAACTCACTTCATGAAGTATTTCAATGGAGGCAGTAATGCTGATGCTCAGGTAACATGATGATTCTTCTCAAAGAACTGCTACATTGCTCTGTGTTGTTATAACCTGGAGCAGCCTATTTAATCCAGATATTTTAAATAAAAAATAAGTATTACAAATGATAACCTATGTAAATAGCTTTAATGAGACAAATGCAGACTGACAGTCGAACAGACTGTCACTGTTAATATTACATTAGTGTTTTTCAATCCTTTCTGATTCTCACACATTATTACCACTGAAAATGTAGACAACCCCCAACTTCTTTTGCACTGGGATCCGTTCAGGTCCAAACTCCAACACAAGCACAGATTGACTCATTAAAGTTAACAACTCGCAAATGACCTTTGAAACTCTGGCCAGGAAAACGGAAAATAAACACCAGTCTCATGTGACCTGTAATAGAATATGTTTTGCAAGACTTCAATGAATGTCCAAGGGATGATTTTGAAAAGGAGAGCAACTGAGTTCTTTTGGTTACATCTTGTTGGAAATCAAGTAGAATTGTTATTTATGTCACAGTTTTATTTTTATTGTGGAATGTAGATTTATAGCTGCATAAATCATATGTTCCACTTGGACCCGATCATTGCTGAGTGAATACGATTAGTATTCCTGCCCTCAAAGGATATTGATTCGGCGCTATGAAAGAATGATATCCTATATACAAGCTTGGCTGCTGGCAATACCGGATTTTCTGGAGTTTGAAACAAATCCTTTGGATTGTTTGCTGCAAGGTGAGTTTTTCTTTGAATAGCTTGATCCATGTTTGTTTTGCTGATGTTTGGTGATTTTTCTAGTATTTAAATTGATTGATTCAATAAATGCTTTTTGCAGAAGTGACATGCAGTGATTACTATGAAGTACAGTATTTAACTGACACCTTTATCCAAGGTGGCTAACAATGCTAGATACACTACACTGAATTCCCTACAAACATTCAGCCATCTAAACACCAGAATAGTGCAACAGATTGATAGATACACATCATGGGCAATTTAAAGTCACTGGTTCACCTGAAATGCATGCCTCTGGGTGTGCATTTCCTCTCCCTTGAGAGGAAAACCATGCAAAATGGGGATAACGTGCAAACTCCGCAGAGGCCGAGCAGGGATCAAACCCCCAACCGGCTGTACGGTCAAGGCTCCGTAAGACAGTGACACTACCCGCTTCACCATTGTACCTCTGAAAGGTGTCATTCTAAATACAGTAGTAATATTAAGGTAGCCAAATTGACTAATAGGTAAACAGGTAGTGTGAATTTTTGACATTTCAGTTTGTCACCGGGCCCATGTCACGGACAGTTTTCATGTATCATTCAGGGCTTGTGAGCACATCTGGAATTTTTGTGCTGTGCTATCTGTTGAGGGTTGTCCTGTTCATCCAGGCTTTGAGGTGAGTGAACCTGCAAAATCACTGCCGATGCTATATGGAAGTTCTTGGCATAGAGACAAGATTTCAAAGCAAAAAAAAAAACAGCGTGTTGTTCAGTTCTGATAACTTCAGATTGATTTTCAGTTCACTGACAGATCGAAACGCATTTTAATGCTTTCTCTCCCTTGACCTTAAGCAACGAAGATGGATCAAACCTCAAAGAATGCACTAGACCGGCAGAGCTGAGTGCCAATGGCTGGTTGAGTGCAGCATTCCAGTTCTGTTGTTTGACTGTAAATCTGGCGCTGGTGGGCTCTCGGGTGGCCTCCCTCGTGGTTCTTGAGTTTTCTTTGAGACTTGTTTCATCTTGGGCTACTGCTGGACCGGTATGTTCCACCGGTATGAAGTCGGCACATTACAGCACAAAACACGGCAGTTTACTGTGAATCATGGCCAGGCCTCACCTGAAGACTTGGAGACCATATAGTTTATTTTTTCCGTCAGTGTTTAAGTCAGGAGTGCAAAGCTTTGTCCTCTTTCAAACTGTGTCCCCAGACCTCCCTTCCCAGTACTAGCCTGCAGATCCTTGTGCACTCCCAGTTCTCCCTGGGCTGTGCCCTAAGTTGCAGTCTCCGCTTCCTCCACGATGGGGCACCGAAGCGTTCGCTGAACCTCCTCCTGGCTGCGGGACCGAGCTTGCTGCTGGCCGGCCAGTGCGGCCGTCTATGGCGTCATGTGGCGACGCTGTACCCGCTGCACAGCTCCCAGTGCAGCTGCGGCATCTGCGTCAGCCTGCTGACCTCAGGCCACACACTGCAGGCCTTCCTGTGTCACTCTCTCAAACTGAGCTTCGGTGTTGCTGTCATTGCTGCAATCTCCACCCTCAACCATCCCTTCAAATCAGCATCGGAAGCCTTGAGGTTTTGGACACCACTGACTGTTTGCTATGCCCTGCTGGTAGTCTACGTACAAGGTGAGCAAGACTAAAGCTTTGTAGAAAGGAGGCAAAATGAAAATGTGAGATAGATTCTTCTGCCTTAGAAATGATGTCCACGTGTGAACTGGTGCCCTTCTCTGGAACGTCCTCTCAGAAGAACAGCGCCGCTGCTCCAGTGGCACAGCTGCGAGGCGGACGGCGGTGGTGCGGCTGGGCGGCCTGTTGCTGCTCGTGCTGACCGTGGGCCGCTGGACAGATGTACTGCACGTGCTGCTTTGTTTCCCGGGTGAGGCCTGCTGCCTGATCCCCTCCCAGGACTTACAGGCCTTAGTGGCCCAGGTGAGGAAGCCTGTCTTTGCGGTTGTTCGTCCATCGGCTGCTGCCCGCCTGCAAGTATCCTAACTCTGTCCTATCAGTCTGCATAGGTTTGGAGTGAAAAGGGGATATATGCTCTTCATTTTGAATTTTTTTACTTCTATAGCTCCAAAAATTCTGAATAATATTTACAGTTTAGCAAAGCAGCTTGTCCCCCAAATGTTAAAATGTGGTGCTGTGGCTTAAAGCACCTGTTTTGTAAATAGGAGGTCCTGAATTCAAATCCCAGTGGTGTTTGCAGGGGAACCCTTTTGGGAGAGCTGGTAGTGTATTGGTTAGAGCTGCTACCTCCAGATCTAAAGGATGTAGGTTTGATCCTGCACCTCCAGCTGTAGTGCCCTTGAGCAAGGTACTTACCCTAAATTGCTCCTCTAAAATTACCCAGCTGTATAAAGGGGTAAATGGTTCTAAGTACCTTAACATCATAAGGTGCTTTGGAGAAAAGCATCGGCTAAATAGACCCCTTCGCTTGTCTACTTCTGCTCGCTTGGTGGTCCTGCGCACGAAAGGTAAAGCGTGGAGGTTCTCAGTTCTGGCTCCGTTGTAGTGGAATGACCTCCCTCTCTCACTCAGAACTGCTGAAACTCTGTCTACATTCAAGAAGGGTCTGAAAACTCATCTTTTCCAGACCCATTTCGCCCAAGATCTCTCCAGCTCTTAGGGTGAATGTTCATGCACCGTAACTTCATGATCTTCCCCAGATAGGCCTTTACACAGCCGCTACTCCGGCATTGTATGCGATTGCTTGTTCGTGTACCTTATTCTTAAAAAAAAAAAAAAAAAAAAAAAAAAAATTTGGTAGGTGGTTATCAGGATTCATCTATCCTGCATTTTATGCACCTACTCGAGCGATGAACATCGGTGCATCAGATGGAAAGTAAAAAACCAGGTTTACTTAAGAATCACGTCTGCAGCCATGTCTCCTTCTCTTAATGTAATGCATAAATTGTACTTTTGCTGAAATGTACGCCGCTTTGGAGGAAAGCGTCTGCTAAATGAATAAATTTAAATATAAATGTAAATGTAAATGTAAAATTAAATGCATACCATTAACGTGTGATGATTTTTGAGCTACCTGTTACTGTCTTGTGTTTTAATTTTAGCGAACGGTGTAATGTTACCTTCCAGGAGTTGATTAAAGAGGCTTCCTGCAATCCCAAGCAGACTGCGAACTCAGACACCTACTCAGAGGAATCCCCCGAACTTGTCCACCTCCACAGAAAACATAAAAGTGCTGGGATCCCTGGGAGGGAAGGGATCTCCCAGATGTCTGGCAGTGATGCGCTGCCTCCTAGTCGAGATTTAAAAAGCCAAACCTCGTGTACAGTAACAAAACAGGAATTGTGCAGCAGGTACTGAGCATCTGACCGGACTCCTGTATGGACAGGTGGGGCAAAGTGAAGGTGAGTTGCATGGTGGGACGAGCATCGCTGATTCCCACGGTCAATACTGCACACAAGCAGAACATGCAAACTCCATAGAGATTGAACCAGGTGCAACCCCAGAACCTAGCGCCTGTGAGGCGCCAGAGCAACCCGCTGCACCATCATGCCACACAATTTAAATCAGGTTTAAAAAGTGCTTCCTACAGAGCTCAGGCTCATTTTGTCCAATTTAAGGAATGCCTGTAATTGTGAAAAGAAAAAAATCTGCAAAGATGTCTCCCCAATAGAAGTGGTCAATATTTCAGTTAAACGCCTTTGTTGGAGTGTAACTTTTGTATTGTGCTTCAGTGAAAAATGCTGTAGAGAGTTCCAGAATACAGAATGCCTGTTGAAACTGGTCATTTTCCACAGACCAGCAACACAGCCTAAAAGGCCTTGAGTATCTTTTGTTTTAAGAACACAGGACACTCATGGGTGCGTTAATGTCAGCGCAACTGTACGTCCCTTTTCAAATGTGTGCATATATCTGTGATGGAGAACACCTAGTGAAATTCCACAAAACAGAAATAAAACCTTTTTAAGTGTTATTGTGACTCATCGAGACTCCAGAGAACCTTGAATTGTCTGGAAAAAGATTAATTCCAACACCTGTGAATGACAGATACATGACATTGTTAATTGTTATAGGTTTTCAGTCCAGTTTAACATAATATGTATTTATTTAGCAGACACTTTTCTCCAAAGCGACTTCCAATGAACTCTATGTAGTGTTATCAGCCCACACACCTTCTTCACCGTGGTGACTTACACTGCTGGATACACTACTTACAATAGGTCACTCATCCATACATTCAATTCAATTCAAGAGTCAAGATTCAAGACTCAAGATTTTATTTGTCACGTACACAGTCATACACACATGCAACCTGTAGTGAAATGTTAATCTAGTCAACTCTGTAGACCGTGCAATCAAGACAGTATATTTAAAAGAGAAATATATTTTAAAAAAGACAAGAGAATATAATTAAGTTAAATTAAAAAAGAAAATATACAGGGAACTGAATGAAAGCTAAAATGTAAATAAACTAAAATTAAGATTTAGAGAACAAAAAATGTGCAAGGTTATCGAATATGCAATAATAAAGTGCAATGCGCAGCGCTGATGAACGAATAACACTATGCCAGCAGAGTCCTTAAAGTACGCGTCCATGCTGAGGAGTCTGATGGCCTGAGGGAAGAAGCTCCTCTTGAGCCTCTCAGTTCTGGCCATCAGACTATGGTAGCATCTGCCAGACTGCAGCAGGCAGAAAAGTGAATTAGCAGGATGGTTGGGGTCATTAAGAATCTTATCGGCCCTCGCTCTGCATCGCCTGGTGTAGATTATATTTTATTCAATTTATTTTTACATCGGTGGAACACACTCTCTCTGTCACTCACACACTACGGGTGAACCTGAACAGCATGTCTTTGGACTGCGGGAGGAAACCAGAGCACCCGGCGGAAACCCACGCAGACACAGGGAGAACATGCAAACTCTACACAGACTGAGCAGGGATCAGACCCACAATCATTTAATCAACATCGATAATGACAAATACATTAACTTTGGCTACAACGAAAAAACTGCACGTGCGATGGGTGTGTGGCACAGATTTGTATACCGGTCCTTTATTGATTAATAGAAGCTCGGGCCTGAGTCCTACAGTTGTCAGTTCATGCATGAGCTGGACTGAATTAGTTGTTTATTCAGTATAACAGAGCAGAAGCATTTCAGTGGTTTTGATTTTGTTTCCATGGTACTGCTTAATTATTAGTCTTCACTGTTCAAGTGTGCAACTGTGGTTGTTTTTACTTCTTTACACACACAGAAGGTGTTGTACACCACGTGCAGTACGTTTCTCAGAGCCAGGCGGAGCAAGGAGACCCCAGTAGACACTAGTTGTTCTTGTCTGTGTGTGTCCTTTTCTTGAGATACAAGGTCAGCTTCTCCCCGTAAGCGAAATTCTGTTTTTACTTCAAATAGAAGCCATAAGAGATTAAGCCTGTTGAAAGATTGTTCATTTTGCTGTATTTAGGGCTTGTAACGTGCAGGAAAGGTCACATCCTCCCGAATAAAACAAAAGAAAGTCGGGTGAAGGGAAGGAGAACAGGATTCATCTGTTAAAATATTTACATACAGAGTTAAGTAGGAAGACAAAGGGGTGTTTTCAACGTATCTTCATTTTTTTCATTTGGAGGCGAAAGGGACACACACAGCTGGCGAGCAGCCGGACGGGTGGTCCGTGTACGTTCGGTTCATTCGTTTTTGATTTAATATCGAAAGCAGAAAAATGAGAAGAATGGCTTTTTATTGTTTCTGAGCACATACACGCAAAAGTGAAGGACTTGTTTATTAGAATTTTCTCTTTTCGTTTAATCATACAAAGTGTGGAAATCAAAATCTCACAATGCTAAATATGACGAAGGCCCTAAAGTGCACAATATTTCGAATCAAACAAGTAGCCTAACCTAGGATTAGAACCTAGAACCTCACGGTGCTTTTAACAGCTGCGCTTAATAATTAGTAATAAGATTCTTAAGAAGCAGCACCTGAAAAATCCTTCCGATCTTCTTGGTGGGCATATCATCCTTCCTTACTGTCCTGCTCTTTCTGCTTTTGAAAAGTACCTAGTGATCCATATTAACTTATGAATAACTCGGAGCAAAGCCATCACGCTCGATGAAGCCGCTGATGGATTATGCACGGTTTCAATTCATTTACACCCGGGTTCTTCAAGAATACCGCAAAACGAAATAACTCAAAGCCAAAAAATAATATGGCAAGAAACCATAACTGAGGCATATTTTAAATATTTCACGTTTTCAGCAAAAAATGGTTTTTAAACATAATTACTTCATAATCTGTTTTTCATTTTTAAAACAAAAAGCGAACGAAGGCATCGTAATTCGCATTTTGTTTTTCAATTTCGAATCGAAAAGCGAACGAACGCAACGTACACAGACCCGGATAGTACGTTTATATTACGTTTATTCATCTCGCTGATGCTTTTCTCCAAAGTGACACACGAAGTTAAGCTACTTTACAATTATTTATCTATTTACACAACTGGAGCAATTTAAGGGTAATACCTTACTCAAGTGTACTACAACCCGGAGGTCAGATTCAAGCTTGTAACCTTAGGGTCCAAAGGCAAAAGGGTCCCAGCTCTGACCACTGCACTGGCAGCTGCCACGTTTTCATGTATCCGCACCTCTGCTCGCTCTCATAGCTGATGTAATAATGAATAAATCAATACATCCGAGTCCAAGACGAGTAAAATTGAGTCAGAGCTGCACTGTAAGAAGCCTAATGCGGAGAGAGCACGGAAGAGATGTGTGTGACAAAACACGCTAGTGAGGACAAAGCGACAGACTTAGTGGAAGAGAACGAGAAGGAGGAAGATGAGTGGGGTCTGGCAGGTACGGTCACATTCTGTCGGATTCACGCAAACAGGAGGAGGAGGGTGCGTCTGCGTGTTCGCGCATGCTCGTGCGTCCCTTAACAGCTGTCGCTTCAATGTAGCACCCCGGTGAGTCATTCTGGAAATGCGCACATCTGGGAACATGCCTCACCGCGTCACATGCTTATAGAGGTCGCTCGGCGTACCACCCACGTGCGGACATCGCGCGCGGACGCTTGACGCGCGCAGGCCCGCGGACTGAAACGAACGCTTACGTACACCCTCCCGCACGCCCAAACATTCGTACAAACTGCGACTCACGCTCCTCGCTGCACGCGCCAATTCCTTTTCACGACCGCCACGCACAGCAGCAATGAGCAGTTTGCCCGTGCTCTCATTTCCAGTGCGTTTCGCAAATTCTATTCAGAAATCTGAGTAGGAGCACTTATTTTCGGAAATTACCGTGGCAGCAGACACAATCTGACATTTCCACACATCCGGACCCCACGGTTTCCCTTTTTAATGATTTTCCTGTGGAACGACGTGCTTCGCTGCTGCCACGGCGTTACACGGAGGCAGTAGGAGCTGCTTATGGACCGAAGCTGGACCTGGGGCCGGCAGGCCGGAGGCTCGGCGGATGCGTGGCCAAGTGGGCGTCGATCGTCCCCATCTGGATCTGCTCGGTATCTGACTGACAGGGCTGCAGAAGAGGGGGAGGGGCCTGTGCTTGAAGGGATGATGTCATGGCTAGGCATGCTCCTTCCCGCAGATCTGACTTCACTTGCATTCCATTCTGCAGACTGTGGACCACCCCCACGCCAAGTCCAGCTCCCCTAGTGTCTCTCCTTCTTTCTTCCTCTCCTGCCTTTGACCTTATTTCTCCCCTCTAAATAGATGCCTGTCTTTTTTTTTTTTTTTTTTTTAAAATCTCCCTTGTCTCTACACATCTCTTTTCTCGGTTGGAAAACGCAGTATGAGATTCTTGTCTTTACCCCCCCCCCTCCCCTTGTTTTCATTAGCCAGTTTCTCTTCCACTTTCTGCAAAATCAGAGCCAGAAATAGCACTGCTGGCACGAGCAGCATATGGCAGCTCACTGCTCAAGTATGTACTGATAGAGTTAAGCAGAAAGACAAAGAGGGCTGGAGGACAAGTGGGAAGCGGTGCGAGGGCCTGTGCGTTATATAGCCATCAGTCCACGACGATTTGGTTTAATTTACCCACACATCCATGTAGGAATCTTGGGCTTCTTCCCCGGTTTGGAGCTGAAGGATACACACAGGGAGCTGCTGTGCATCCAGATGATATGATCACACTTCCATTTACCCTCATCTCTCCTCCCTCTGGCAACTGACCTCATGCTGAATGAGCCGACACATCCGAGCTGGGAATGAATAAAACTTGTGAGTCCGAGCGGCGGGAGCTCCGCGGGGTAAGAATCCTAATGTAGGGAGAGTGTGTGATGGTGAGTGAAAGGAGTGTGAGTGAGAAGGACGCGTTAGGAAGGGACACACACACACACACACAGTGAGCGGAGGGACTGAACAGAGATGAGCGGGCTCAGGCAGGTACAGTCACATCCTGTGGGATTCAGACCAGTGGAAGGGGGAGGGTGTGTGTGTGTGTGTGTGTGTGTGTGTGGGTGAGCGTGTGTGCGTGCGTGCGTTTTACAGCGTTTAGTCAGTGATTAACTGTTCACCTTTTAGGGCTGGGAACGCGCTGCTGTCACCGGGGGGGGGTCGGAGAGGCGGTGAATGAGGAGCTGCAGGAAAAAGGAGTGGCTCCGGACGGGCTCCCTCTCCGCCGACCGCGGGCACGCACACCCGCAGCACACACGGCGGATACAGCGAAGCGCGGCGCGGCGCAGCGCGGCGAATCCCCGAGCGGCGCGTCCTCTCCGGTAAGCGCGCGCCGACGCGACGGGCGGACGCGGGGCGGGAGACGGCGGGCGCGCGCCGGTGTCGCAGCCTCTGGAACAATAGCGCCTCTAATTGCGGCGCAGTTTTGCCCCGCAGCTGCGCGACACGGTGCGCTGGACGGGGCTATTTTATGTGCACAAAAACGGCAGCAGAACCGTGACGATGAATAGAGCTCTTTTTTTTTTTTTTTTTATCACGATGCCGAAGGATGGGGGTAAAACTACCCCGAAAGTTTCGAAAGGCGTTTTAGAGGCTAAGAAAAGAGTTCCTCAGTGAGATGTGTAGCCGCGCATGATTCTCTCTCTCTCTCTCTCTCTCTCTCTCAGCTTGTGCGTTTTCTTCGTGGCTCTGGCCTTCCAGTGGGGGTTCATGTATGAACCGTGCCTCTGCTTAGAAGTGTTCATTTTTTTCTTCTGTCTTAAGCTGTTCCGGGGTGTTTTCTGTTAGTTTCACCAGGGTTTTACACACTGGACAGGGGTTCCTGAGGTACCTGAGGTGCCTGTTAGGTTAGGTGCCTGAAGCCCTTACACTAGTCTAGTTTGTTCGGAGAGATGGTCTGATTCAGTGCCAGACCCCTGAGGCACTGGCACCCCTTGGAAGCTTTGTGTGTGTGTGTGTGTCCTCTGTCCTTTGACCTGCAGCGGCAGTCAAAAGTTTGGGTACACCTGGGCAATACCTATGGGACGAACCGGCGGCAAAAGAAGCGCGGCCAACGACCAGAGTGGGGGGGAAAAAAAAAACACCACAAGCATCCTACAGCTTCGGGACTTGCTGCAGAAGAGCTGGGGAAACACGTCAGCTCATTGCCTTCTCTCCAGCTTGCCGAATCAGAAGAACTTTCCAGTAACTCGCCGTGCTCAAACTTGTGACTTGTACCGTAAACTAGTTCGAAGGCGAGGCAGCAGAACCCGGAGAACCTTGAGCTGTTCGGCGGCCCTCGGGCGTGCGGATGAAATTGTGCTGGTGCGGCGGAGGGCTTGGAAGAGAAAGTCCTGGTACCCCGCCAAAAAGAGCGGTGGCTCTCAACCCTAGTCCTAATGGCCTCCGTCGCACCATGCCTTCGAGAATACTCGCGCGCAAACTTACAGACTTGAGTGAAGTAGTTTTGGCTTTCTCCTTCAAGTAATGGGATGGTTAAGGAAGCTGCACACACTGAGGTGGCTAGCTAAAAGAGTGGAGAACCGCTGATCGAGATCCGGTAACCGAAATAAAAACATAGAGAGGAAACATTCGGGAAGGTTTTATGTCATGCGATGGTGCACTAATATACACGCACTGAGGGCTACTTGCAGTGCTGCAGAGTCGGAGTTGGAAGCAATTATTGGGTTACTGGAGTCGGAATCGGTAAAAACGTACCGACTGACTAAATGTACCGTATATGCCGGCATATAAGTCGACCCCCAAAAATCAGAGGTATAATATAGGTTTAGGCCTATATTCGCTGGATAAGTCGACCCCCAAAATAATGGGCAACTTTTGGGCGGTGCTGTGGAGCCGGAGTTGGAAGCAATTACTGGGTTGCTGGAGTCGGAACTAAAGGTTTTGTGGACCGACTCCACAGTCCTAGCTGCTTATCAGTAACCTGTATAACATGGTAAGTGTTGACAGAGCAGGAGTGGCTCTGTGTTGGGCACAGTTAGGTCACAGAGACCTGCCCAGTGAATCTCAGCCTCAATGACCTGGGCGCCCACAGCTTTCTGGTTGTTCTTATCGGCCTCTAAGCACTGCAGTATCTCTCTTTGTTAGGACTGGAGGACTTCTTCTTCTAGGGCTATAAAGTAAACATGTGTTAGTCTTTGGTCTTTAAATTACCACTTGATTTTCTGCTGGGTCAAAAGTGAGGTGGTTTCACTTTGTATCTAAGGAATGAATTTAAATGAATTGGGAAGAGATGTTATTGAACTGGGGGGTGCTGTAGCGTGGTGGGTTTGGCCAGGGCCTGCTCTCTGGTGGGTCTGGGGTTTGAGTCCTGCTTGGGGTGCCCTGCGGTGGACCGGCATCCTGTCCGGGGTGTGTCCCCTCCCCCTTCAGCTTTGCGCCCTGTGTTGCAGGGATAGGCTCCGGCTCATCGCGACCCCTGCTCGGGACAAGGGGTTGTAGACATTGTGTGTGTGTTATAGAACTGCACTGGTGGTGTCCCAATCATACCTCATGCTTCCATAGATCAACACTTTCTGTGGCTTGACAATAACAATTGTAGTCTTTATTTCTTTAATGATGTGCAAAATGCATTTTTTCCTCATTTGCATTAGTATATAATTGTGTGTTATTGCCTGCATTTATGTTGAAGTTAGCATTGCAGTCTTGGGCTCAGATATTGCCAGTTATAATAAGCATTACACGTTCAACTACATTAACACTGTTAAAGTTGAGCACTTTTCATAAATTCATCTCCAGCATATCTCTAGTTTGGTGTTAAAGTCTGATGGAGCACACTTCATGTTTTATTTATTTTTGGTATTAAAATCAGGTAATTCTGAGAGCTACTAATTTTTAGGTGACGTGGTTTAGAAAGCAGCTGCAGGGTTTCGACTTTGGTGTGATCTGGAGCAGCACTGTTAGAATTCCTAGGCATATGTTTGGCTGATTTCTTCAAGTGAAAGAAAAAAAAGTTAAAACAACGGTATATCTTTATAGACTTTATTACAGAATTCTAGGGTAAGTAGGTGGTATTGTGTTTTGTGCTTTTGGATCCAAAAGGCACAAGTTTGCATCCTACTTGCTGTTGTGTTCCCAAGCAAAGTACTTGCCTGGAATTGCTCGAGTAAAAAATACACAGCTGTATAATTGTAGGGAGCTTAACATTTTAAGTTGGTGCAGAGAAGTGTCTGCTAAGTGACTAAATGTAAATGATTGGGTCACCACCTCTGTTTTTTTTTTTGTTTTTTTTTTTTTGCTTCAGTTGCAATGGCATCAGCTACCCCCCAGAAGAGGATGGTGTCCTCTGTTTTCATTACTCTGGCATCTCCGCATCGTGCCACCGTCACACCGCAGACCCCTGCAGGCGCCACGCGGAGCTCAGCGCCACTTGCCCGCAAGGAAGACACTCACGGCGCGCTCTCCAAAGGCGCTGCTCAAATCAGTGCACCCACAACAATGAAATCCCTGTCTCCTTCCATCACTCCCACACATATGTTCCATTCTCCCCAACAGGGGGCACTGCCTTCTCTTTCTGCCAGCACCCCAAGCCCCAAAATGCAATGGGGCAAGGCAAGCTGTGAAGAGATACCCGTGCCTAGAGACAACATTGTGGGAGGTACAAAAAAATTTAACAGTTTATGGTAATGATTTATTTGCTTAACAGGCATCTCTATCTGTAAAAAAAAACTTTTTGAATTAATTGTATTTATACAAAATGAGTTTCTGATGTCAGTTACCTTTGTTCTTAAGTGTAGCTGGTCTTAGTGACGCTGAGCCGTATAGCTGATGGCACTTGGAGTGACACATTGACCACTGAGACTGATAAAGAGAAAGGGCATGTGGTTGTGTTTGGAATATAGCCCTGAAGCCCTCTTTTACTTGACCTGCATCTCAGACGTTCTACCGCCTCCTCCTCCACCACCTTCTGTGGAAATGGAGCTTTCTGCAGAGATGGACCCACCCCTTCCCCCACCACCTCTTGCTGAACCTTTGCCTCCCCCTTTGAGTCCAGTCACCCGGCCCAGTGACCCTCCTGTCTCCTCTTGGGTAAGATTTACCCTTTTGTTTGTGGGCACAACACTGCCTAAAGTGTTTTTTTTGTTTCATACCGCTACTTGCTATATTTGCTGCTAAATCAGTGTAGATATAATATATTTTAACAATTGGTATATTGTTTAAAAAATGCTCAGGATCTCTGTCCATCTGTAATTCATCTTCTGCTTTTGGGTAAAGGTGGATGGCACTGCGCACAAATATAATAATGCCATCTGCTCATGCATTTGGTGACTGAAATTTCCATTTTACCCAAAGAAGAGTGCCTTGCCTGATAAGCGGCCTGACGTGAGGTTGTCCTCTGGGGGTTCAAGTCACAGTGCTGAGAAGGAGAAGCTCCCAGTGAGCCAGAATCTCAGGGAAGACGGGGCAGGTCCCGAGAGTGAAGGTAAATTGATAGTCGAAAAAAGTACTTGGAGTCCCGGGAAAACAAATATCTCTTGTCCAAACAAGCCCCTGGTATGCACAGAGCTCTCATCCTTTATCTTTTTCCCCAGATGTGTGTGGCTTTTGTCGAAAGGTGGTACCTCTCAGTGAGCCTGCCATCAATGCCTTAAACAGGACATACCATGCAAACTGTTTCCAGTGCAGACAGTGTGGCCTTCCTCTGGCTGGGCAAATGTACTACAACAAGGCAGGAATACCGCTGTGCGAGGACTGCTACCAGGTACTGCATTGCAGTACCGATGAGTTGCCCGATACTCGGTCCACGGAACATTATTTTCATGCTGTTTTTCCATTCACCTTTCACTTTAGCAAATGCAATAATGGATGAAAGTGCCAGCAAGTTGGAACCAACTCATTGTGACCACTTACGTGGTTTTCAAGGGAAGGGAGGGAAAAGAAGTGGTTTGCCATTAGCTGCTTCTGTGCATGTTGGCAGGGTGCAAACATATGGAGAACATGCAAATTCCACACACACTGAGCTAGACTCAGACCCCACACCCGCTGAGCTGCTTAGGAACTGCAAGGCATTGGAATTTCACACTGTGCCACCATGTCCTTAGCAGCTGCAATGGCCCTTCATTATTATTATTATTATTGTAAAACGAATTTAATGCAGAACCAAATTAGTTTTCCAACTTCATATGAGGCACAGGTCACAGTACTTGGTATGCTTTAATTGTCTGTAGTGTTTCATTTGTGTGCCTCTTTGCAGGCGAGCCTGGAGCAATGCTGGGCATGTGGTGAAGTCATCAAAGAGCAGGTGATCCGTGCGCTGGGGCGGGGCTACCACCCATCCTGTTTCGTCTGCGCAACATGTCGCCGACCAATCGGAGAGGAGAAATTTGCACAAGGGGAGGTCGGGGAAGTGTACTGCCTCCCGGACTACTACAGGTGAGTACACTGCATGCTGGTGCTTGTGTGTGGCCAAAGATGCAAAGGTAGTGTGAAGTGTTGAAAGATCAAGGCCCTCTGCTCCTCCCACATGTAACCCAACGCGAATTACTCTAGCAAAATCTTCCAAGTAATGCATTCTATGTGAGTTCAATACAGGTGGTCCCCGATTTACGATGGTTCAGCTTATAATTTTTTAGACTTTACGACATTGAGCTGGTGATAGACATTCAGTAGAAACCGTACTTCGTATTTTGGATTTTTCCCGGGCAAGCGATATGTGGAGCGATACTCTTTTGCGATGCTGGGCAGTGGCAGCGATCCGCATCTCCCAGTTTGTCATGAGGGGTGTATATTAGGTGTATTAAATGCATTCTTGACTCACGAGAATTTCGACTTGCGATGGGTTTCGCAGAACGTAACCCCATCGTAAATTGGGGACCACCTGTAGTGTTAAAAGCTACATGAAATAACACTGTCCAGTCCACCTTACTGGACCGTCCAGTACCATGTCAGCAAGTTTTGAGTCTAAACTCTTGATTAATAAATCTTCTTTCCATTGATGTAAGTTCTTGAAATTCTACATATTCCTGGCTGTGAAAACTTTCCGCAGTGCAGTTTCTGTTAGGTTGACAATGAGTGACTTTTCCTGTTGTCATCAGATTATAATGTTGTAGATGTTTTTCTGAAGGAGGTATTCCAGGTGTAATAAGTACTGTTTAAGGTTAAAAAAAACATAAAAACACTTTTTTTTTTGTTTGTTTTGTCTTACTGATATTACGTTCAAAAAAGGTAAGTAGATTTAATTAAAATGGTCTGTTTTGGCGGCAACAGGAAATATGCTCCTTGCTGCAGTGCCTGTCAGCAGCTCATTGTACCTGCAGACGACGGAAAGGACAGCTACACTGTTGAATGTTTGGGGCGCTCCTTCCATGAGGACTGCTATCGGTGTGAGGTAAAAGTGGAATCTCGTACTGAGGAGGATACATTTTGGGCAAGCCTGTTATTTCCAAGGAATACATTGCCAAAAACACAAATTTAAAGCAACTGTGAACATTTCGCTGTCTGTGGCTTCCTTGTACGGATACTCACTGCAGATTAAATATTCTGTTCAATCTCTTCTTTTCGCAGACCTGCCAAGTCTTACTGTCCCCAGAGCCAAATGAACAGGGCTGCTACCCTCTGGATGGAAGAGTGCTTTGTAAGACTTGTCACCTGGCCCTCATACAAGAAGCCCAGCACTAATGACACTCCTTCATCACCACAAACTGAGAAGATTACTGGGGCACCAGTTGTGGCAAAGGAGAATAAAACTGTATGCTTTTTGGGCCCTTCCTTCTTTGTCAGTTTGAGAACCGAAACCACTGAATGTCTCTACTCTTTTACATGAAAATAGTTTTTTTTTTTTCTTTGTGAAATAAACCTTCTTTCACTACATGATGATAGTGTTCGTATTAGACTTGGTTTTATATTTGGTATTGATTTTTGTGTTTCATATTCCTTTTGATAGTTCATATATACATGCACTCTTCCTCCGTATGCACCTATAACATCAATTCACCAAAGATTTTTTTATTGTTTAACATTGTCAATTTTTAAATGTTTTTTATGTACTTGTATCACCACTATATTATCTTTAAAATGGTAAAATACCTTGGAAGAATAAACTAATATATTTAAAATGTCATTCAAGTTCATCCATTTGTTTTGTTATTCATTTATGAAGTAAATATCATTTTCACCTAAGACCTCATAATTTCCTCTCGTTTTTGTGATATTTACAGGCATTCTCAGTAATTTCGCAAAACTAAAAGCAGTTACGGTGTAAAAATAATCCTGTTAGAAACCAGTTTGAGCACTGATTTATTTCAGGGCACAGACATGGCAGTATATACTTTTTATTAGTACAGTACCCAAATAATTTCTGTAGGAAATTCAAAAATTCAAGCTGGTTTGAGGTGAAATATTTTATTTTGAATTAGACTGTGTTTTATATACACTTCAGCTATATCTGCTGATGGGTTTTGGCTGCCTAATGCTGATGATGAAGCACTTTTCGTAGACTTTTTTTTTTTTTAACATTAAATCTTCTTCCTTTAGAAAAAACTCTGCATAAATCAATGAAAACCACAAAAAAACTGAAAGAGAAACAAGGTCAATGTGTTATAACAGTTCCACTCCACACAGGCCCACTCTAACACACTAGAATGCCTAGGAGGGTTGGACAACCACTATACTTTGACCCCATGTGTTTATTTTTCTCTCAGTTTCTTGGTCTGGGAATTTAGTTTTCCTTTCCTCGGTTGTTAGATGGTTTAATTCTTATATGCCTAGTTTGCTTTCTTTTGTTGTCTCTTTCTATGTTTTAAACATGCTGTCTTATTCAGTGCTCTCTGACCTTGTTCAGAAGAGCACAAAAAATATTTAATTGAACATACTGTGATGTCCTGCTCAAAAAAACTGATATATATAATTTACAGTGGACTAAGAATATTATATAATAAAAACCTTTCATTAAAGTATTTACAGTACACACTTTCAAAATTTTCCAGGTTTGTCCGCATGGGAAGTTCCTTAAAGGCTTCAATTCTTCATGATGAACTGAAGCAATGAAGCTTCAGTGCACAGACATGTTTTCTCATGAATTCATTGTCAGATCTTTTTTCCTCAGGCCTTATAACTGTGGTTCTCAGAGCTTAAGCCCAGTTACACAATGATGAATTTATAAAATACTCGTGGAGTTCGTGGAGTCTGCCTAAACCTGCAAGCTGTCGGGAGCAAAGTCAGCCTGGCTGCGAGTCAAGAAAAAAAACTTAAGAACATAATCCAACATGTCAAGTATGTTTGCTGTACAGGAACTATACACTGTAACAATACACTTTAAAAGGATTTGTTCCACAGTTTCTCCCTAGAAGTGTGAATTATGGGAAACAGGGGCCTACTGCCTCCACAATACACCCATGCTGAGAAGCACAGCCCCAGTGAGTTCGCTTCCTGAAGGTCTCGTTGCTGAAGGTCAGGGTGATCATGCTGCATGCCTATCAAACCTTTCCAATGGAATTAGAAGCTTCTTTCCAGTATTACAGGCATGAGTCAGAAAAGATTGTTGGAAAAGAAGCAAAAGTGAGGCAACTTAAGACTGATCGAGTTCGGTAGTGATGAAGACAGTGAAAGACCAAAAACCAGATAGATGGTGAGATATTTATTACTACGACCAGGACACACAATTTGGTCTCCAGGGACCAGTCTCTTCACACCGATGAACAAAGAAATCGACCTGCTCTAACCATAGGCACACTGGAAAAGCCTGGAAAAGTTCTGCAAAACCCAATGAGCCAACACAAGAGAGCAGAGGCTAAATATTCCCAAGGAGATGTGAGAAGAGATGGGTCTTCAAAAAGCAGCAAAAAGTCATGAGACTGTGACCATATCTGATGTTCAGCAGAACCCCAGTCAACAGCTTGGGAGTTAGGAAAGAGAATGAGTGATCCTTGCCAAGAGGAGGCACAGTGTCGATACCATGGTCAGAATGAAGGTCAAACAGCGGATGGTAGAGAGAGATCTGAAAGCATGAGGAGCAGAGCTGAGTATTGATCTGTACGTCAAGATGAACGTACTTAAATTGATCCTAGCAGCAATGGGAAGCAGATGGCGTTGAAAGAAGGCGATGGGTTCACCCACACCAGACTAGCACCAAAACCAGGGTGGATGAACACCGCAGCATGCATTTTCCAGTCCTGCTATCCTGGCTCTGCACCAGGAGATGCTCAAGTTGTCCATATCTGTTGCTGAGAAGTAATCCGGTAACCGCGGTCTGTCATTTTACCGAAATGCAGCAATAACAATGGCACATCTTTCTAATATATGGTGACCCTGATTGGAATATTCATTACATGACTGAGACCAGTCCAGACCTCAGCAACACCAGATTTTTTTTAAAAAAAAAATAATTTTTTGCTTAACCTGTGGTCCTTGGGGTCTACCATCATATATTGACCTGAACACAGACGCAATAAAAATTAGTATCAAAACATTAATGTTTTAACTGGCTCGAGTCCTGCTTGACGTGCCTTGCGACGGACTGGCATCCCGTCCTGGGTGTGTCTCCTCCCCCTCCAGCCTTACGCCCTGTGTTGCTGGGTTAGGCTCCAGTTTGCCGCAACGCCGCTCAGGATAAGCAGCTTCAGACAGTGTGTGTGTGTGTGTGTGTGTGTGTATTATCCCCACCATGTCCAACTGCTTTGCTGTCTTTTCACTTCACAAAGGCAGTCTCTGTCTTCATAAGATCCAAAACCCCCAATCAGAGTTTGTCCTTCATACCCAAAGGTGACTGAAAAAATACAAAGGAATACTAAATCTGTAATACCTCTAAAACAATTTCTATCAGGATTTTTACCATGCATTTTAATGGTAAACACAGGCAGCTATGGGGGCAATTTAGAAGAAGGGCTACCTGTTCATTTAGTTGCTTACAGTACACACAGAAACACACATACAATGTCTATAGCTGCTTGTCCCAAGCGAGGTCACAGGAAGCTGAGGCCTACTTTGGTGGTGCGGGGTTTCGGTGGGGGGGTGCCCTGGGTGGTACACCAGTCCGCCACAAGGCACCCCAAGCAAGACTCGAGCCCCAGACCCACCACAGACCAGGCCCCAGCCAAACCCGCTGTGCCACCATGCCACCCCCTCACACAGAAACACTGATTTTTATTTTATTTTTACACTTTATGAAGACAACCAAATACAGCAAAAGACTGCACACCATCAGCAATGATTTACCTACACATACAGCAGAGCAATTCCTTACTGGAACAATTCAGGTTCAGTATCTTAACGAAGGGTTCTCTAGCACACGGTGGGATTTGAACCTGGCTCCTTCGAGTTCAAGTCATCAGTTCTAAATATTATGCTACCTGCTGCTCTGATGCTTTACTGAGGGCACATCTTAAAGACGTGGCCATGAGCTCATGATATCTGAAACTATCAGGTATTAAAGTCATGTAACAAAAAGGTAAGCATCCATACGCCATATATCGAAATGTAAGGAAGGAAATCTAATAACATTCAAACAGTCCACAGGAACATGGAAGGGAACTTCACCGCTGCAGACTTTTATCTTTGCTCCCAAAAGCAGTAGAAATGCTGGGACAAGAACAAGTAATGTAGGAGGAGATCATTTTGAAGGGAAAAGGTCATAGAAATAAAACATGTTTTGTGTAATTCCTTACAATAAAGTCAGAAGTTTATGATCATCCATCACATATCAAAATAACTAGTGGTAGCTGGTAGTGTAGTGCTTACAGCTGCTGTCTTTGGACCCAAAGGCTGCAGGTATGATCCTCACCTCCAGCTGTAGTATCCTTGAGCAAGGTACTTACTCCAAAATGGTTCCAGAAAAAAATTTCCTACCTATATAAATGAGTAAATAATTGTAAGTTACTTTGGAGAAAAGCATCAGGTAAGTGAAGTAATGTAAAATATGCACCATGGGATTTAGATTACACTTTGGCTGCTACAATGTACTCTTCACCTTGGTGGCATGATGGTTTACTTTTTAGATGTGATGTGTTACTATACAGTACCTTGTACTGCTTTGTACACTAACCCAGGCCCTACTTGAGATCTTTCTCAAGAAACACCAAGTTAAAAATGTGTCTCATAAACTATTTTATCCCCTGCACCCTATACTAAACTGCATACAGTAAATATGCATGAGTGGCCTGTGATGAACTGATGTGTGCTGTCTTTTCCATGACAATCTTAACTCAAAAAGGCAAATGCAAAAAAAAAAAAAAAAAAAAGCTATGTATCCAAAATAGTATCATTTTGACATTCATTGTTAAAACTCAACTGATTATCTGGTAAATAGAAATAAAACAAACACAGGAAACATTACCATGCAATAATAAGGACACAATAAATCACACACACATATCTTCTGAAGCTGCTTGTCCCACACAGGGAGCTGGAGGGCGAGGGGACACACCCAGGATGGGACACAGTCCATCACAAGGCACCCCAAGCGGGACTTGAACCCCAGACCCGCTGGAGAGCAGGACCCAGTCAAACCCACCACACACTCTCTCTCTTTCTCTCTCTCAACCGCTTGTCCCATATGGGGTCACGGGGAACCGGAGCCTGACCCGGCAACTGAGGGCGTGGGGCTGGAAGGGGAGGGGACACACCCAGGACGGGATGCCAGTCGCAAGACACCCCAAGCGGGACTTGAACTCCAGACCCACTGGAGAGCAGGACCCAGCCAAACCCACTGCACCACCGTGCCCCCCAACACAATAAATACAATTTTTAAAAAATCCATTAGTCTCAGATAGATATAAAGGACGGAAGACAACAGATATCATCTGGGGGGGGACAAATGGTAGAATAGTGGTTAGTGCTACTGCCCTTGGGCTCAAAGGTTGCAGCTTCAATCCCTATCTCCAACTGTAGCACCCTTGAGCAAGGTACCTACCCCAAATTGCTCCAGCAAAATAACCCAGCTGTGTAAATGGGTAAATAATTGTCAGCTTGTAATAATGGTGACCTTAACATTGTAAGTCACTTTGGCAAAAAGCATCAGCTAAATGAATAAATATAAATGCTTCAGTCAAACAACATCTCATCATCTGACTCCTTCAAAGAACTTGTACCCAACAGCCCAATTCACATTATTCCAGTCACACTGTTGTGAGTTCTTACCCCGCCAGGGGGCGCCCTACAGGCACAGCCTTTGTCAGGGAGCGAGCAAAGGCATTCGTATGTTTCTTTGTTTCTCGTTTTTACACTCGCCCTCTTCGAAAAGAACTCACTACATCAAGATCAGTTGCGAAGTGTTTAATTAAACTGAACAGTAGCTTTCTTTAATTTAATTTATTGTCAATGTAATATGGAAGGGCCAGCAGCTAAATTATTCATTTCTAAATCACACATTAGCAGTGTAAACACTAAAAGCAGACAGGCAGCGCTACCAAAAACACAAAGTGGGGAAAACATCCAATTTAGCAGAGCGCTGCAAATAACACAAATAAAACCGTGCTAACTGAAATATACTGAAAAAAACCAAAACAGGATAAATTAGCCATTATTTACCCGGTATTCTGGTAGCCAACAGCTGTTCTGGATGGCAAAAAGCATTGTTTCTTTATGATATCTTGACTTTGCTGTTGTTCTTGTCTTTGTGTGGCCTTTTATTGTACTCATGTCATTGTTGTCTTTTGACATCATGAGCATTTACTCTGTGCTACAGCCAACACTGTACGTTGCCGTGAAGAAAGCAAGGCCGGAGCTTAAAGAAGAAAAAAAAACAAAAGTTATCATCATTCATTGCTATTGGAAACAAATTAAATCGCCGGAAAGGTCAACGTATAGACTTTCCGACCCCAACAAGTGATATTTATGCTGCCTTAAATGCTTTGACGCAGCAACATAATGCAATAGGTTGACCACTCTTGTGCACGGCCAGTAACGCCATGAACTGCTCTCTCCAGGACACTAAATCTGCGGGTCCAGGCGGGAAAACGTTTTCCACACATTATTTCTCTCTCCGAACGATGTTGCTCGGAAGCTTGGGAAACGGGGAGGTGCGTGTGTGTCGGAGCTCAGGTGACACCCTTCTCTTGGGCCCGTTCCGTTGTACTCTATTTGCTGCAGCTATTTAGCGTGTTTTCCTGCTAACGCCTCACTTTCACAATCTTTGCGTTGACCTTGTCCGACTTCTTTCTCCTAACAGCCACCTTTCAACAACTCCTTGGTCGGCAAGACAGCTTCAACACACTTCTTTGGTTTCACCAAAGAGGTTCTCCAGTGTAGTATTTTTCTCCCTTCATACAGGTACCTGAACACGCCAGGTCCTGTACTAGAAAGCAACGCAGGTGGACCTACTGTCTTTCACTGTCCCTTTCAGGAAACGTCAACACCTGCTTCACTGTTGGTTTTCGTTTTATGTCTCGATATATTTCAAAGATAGTTTAAATATATTTCCGATTTTAACTGATACGTACTTGTATTGAAATAAATCACATTAAATTTGACTTCGCAACGCAACAACGACAATAAAAAAAACCATTGCGGTCAATTCGTTGCTAAGGCAACCTTTAGTGTATCAAAAATACGGTTAATTTTTCAAATAAAAGTTCCGATTAGCAGCATATATTTAATTTGACATACATATATATATATAAATTATAAACGCGGCAGATGTTTCTTAATTCGTACTACTATGACGCGTTATAATACACAATACACATTCATGCCGTATGTGTGGCACTGCATTTGCTTATAATAAAACTGCCTACACTGACTGGGTTACACAGCTAGCACAGCTGTTGTCTGAGATTTATATCCAGAAAATATTACACAACTATCGGTGATTTATAAGCGCCCAACAGAACATTACACAAAATGGAGGATGCGAGCCGTCAGCTCGCGCTGGCTTCACCCCACACAAAATGGCGTCCGATATTGGACACACGATCGTCTTTTCTGCAAGTCATCGCCCCGACTCAAACCAAAACTGGTTTACTTCCACTAATTTCCTCACTCACCTTTCACTTTTAATTATGTTAAGAATTTTGGAGGAAAACTACACTTCCCCAAAACAATACAGGAATACGTACCGCAGCGTCGGACGGAAGGCAAATTTAACATTTGTATGGGAGGTAGAATTTTTTAAGGTAATACATCTTACGTTATTTTAAAACTATTCCTTACATCTTATTTGGGATCTGGCTGTGAAGATTTCTGGTATGTTTATTTTTTGTTAATCCACGCAATTTCCTGGTAAAATGGTTCCTCCAGGGATAATTCCAAAAGCAAAGGTGAAGGACAGGTGTTAATTCAGTAGGATCCAAGAGAAAATAAAATCCTCTGAGTGCGTGAGTTACATTTAATATTAAATAAAACCCTAAACGGATCCAGAATCAGTCCCCAAACAAAAATAATCTCTTAAATTCCCCCACTGCATCCCATGTGTAAAAAATATGTCAGTGAAAGGAAGCAAGACAGTGGCGAGACAAAGTGGCTCCCCGAACTGCAATGTGAATCCTTTTTGTATTGGGTCGATGACCTCAGCTGTGACGGGACACGTTTCTCCTTCCACGACCAGGCAGTTCGCTTATTCTCCGATCCTCGCGGCTGCTCTTCTCTGGAAGGTTCTGCGCGTCTGCGACTGCGCGCTCCTCCTCCTCTTCAAGCCGCAGCCGAACGGTCCGCTTCCTCACGTACGCCCCCTCTTCAGGCGACAGAGCCGCACGACGCTGCGCAGTTTATGGACCGCGCTGTTTGTTCCAGCTACGTTTCTGCAAACCCTTTCACTTGATTCTCTTTGTGTGGAGCTTTGCCACTTGAACGTGAGCATATAATGTATTGATATAATATGAAAACGCTCTTAAAAATTCTGTTGGAAAGAAAAAAACCAAACATTTTTCTACTATGGTTCCTTTTACTTATCACTGACAACATAACCAATTTCGAAAGTTAAGAAATCGGAAATATTGTAATATATTTGGCATTGCTATCGCCAGCAGGATTTTCCCTAAACAAATTGTTCATCTATATTTAACACATGTATTGTATCGGTTCAGGATGGATAATTTGGTCCTTAACATGATGACCAAGCATGTAGCATCTTCCTGCGTTTATTATTTAACCGTTCTATGAATGTAGCAAATCTTTCACCTTTATTTCACTATTAATCATTTATCCAGTCGCGTGTATTCGCCCGGTTCTCTTCGGATGCCACCATTGATAACTCTACGTCTTAACCCATTATTCTGCTGTGTGCAATTAAAAAGACGCAGATAATGCAAACGATACACTTAAATATATTTATGCATATCCTATGCTTATATAATATTACATAATTTCACCGAGTGTTTTCGCCTCTTCGTTACGTATCTTTTGTCTTATGTCAATATTTTGTTAGAAATAAGCCCCCCTAAGATATTTTCCACTGCGCAATCAAAAACTAAGATACATTTTTTTTTTTTCCATTCCTATTACTGTTTTATTGCGCAACAATGTACCACATTTCATAACCTCCCTTCTCCTACAGATACGATTTTCACGCCTGCGCACAACGAATGCTGATTCGGGAGGAAAAACGCTCGATAATGCGCACGCGCAGTTAATACTCGGTCCGAGCGCGCCAAGGGGGGAGCGAAACAGAGAAAGTAGAGGTTTCTGAAATAATAGACAGTAGTAGGCGCAATTCAAAGCAGTTGCACGCGGCGGGTCAGACACCAGAGCTGAGCGCGTTCTCGTTGGTGGGGAGCGCGCTTCCGACACATTCACACCGAGCGAGGACACAGCGAGCCAGCGGGGACGTACTACCGGCAAGGATTAAAACGTTGAAAAACAATCTGTATGAACGGGGGACACGACGCACAGTATGGTCCGGGAAACCAGACACTTATGGGTGGGAAATTTACCCGAAAATGTACGAGAGGAGAAAATCGTGGAACATTTCAAGCGGTGAGTTTGGCGAAGCAGAGAGAGAGAGAGAGAGAGGGGGAGAGAGAGAGAGAGAGAGAGAGGAGCTGGGTCGGGGTATGGAAAAGGAACCCGTTCGTTCACAGCGCCGTGGGAAAACTCTCATGGCTGAAGCACCAGGCAGGCAGGCAGGGAAGAGCGTCGAGAAGCACAGCTGCCTGTGGACGTCTCGTTGTGTTCTGCGAAAATACTGTTCTGTAATAAGCTGCGTGTTTTGAGTAATGTGCTGCAGTGCTTATTATTTTAAAGCCGTACAGCATTTAGCGTTTACGGCGCATGTGGACGCGGTGCGACTGACTGAACCCAGATGAAGAAACAAAATGGTGATACTGTAACATTCATCCACGGCGTCTGGGGAATCGCCGGTATAAACGCACAGTGCGGAAACTTAATCATTGATTTTGCATTCATTTAAAACTCAAATTTCGCCATTTCGTTGCTCGCAGTGTTGAACGCCGCGATTAAAAAAAAAAATAGAAGATGAATTGGGCTAATTTTGTCTCTTTTTTTTGCACGAGACGAGAGTGTAACGTCGTATGTATGAGGCTTTCTTCTTCTGGTGAGGCACCAAAACCAGGAAGGCTACTGACATATCATTCTGTTAATTCAGCCGAGTTGTACAAGAATGTGCAGATTAACAGGGGACGTCGTCGCGTGGAGGGCTCGCGGTCCTCTCGGCCAACGGCACTTTTCACTACTAATGGCTGAATGGCGTTGTTGTGCTCGCGGCTGAAATGTACAGTACTGTACAGCAGCAGCTCGTGCGATGCGGGTTCACCGAATGCCTCTTGTTCTCCCCCAGAGGCAATAATACGTGGTAGATGGTCCTGTTTGGTTGAATTTAGGGAGAAAGTTTGAAAAACGTTGGAGTGCTCACAGTCACTGACTTGCAATTTCTAATTTGGGAGAATATGGATTCATTCACTGCAATCATAAAATTCAATAAGCGTGACTGGGTTAGCAGTGAAGCCACGAGTCAGTAAACCAATGAATGATATGAAAATTGAAGCGACTTAAGTTAAAACACAAGAATGACGTATAGAACAGGTTGATTATTGCCACTCTGTGTGTACGTGGGCCGGGCCCACATTCTGCAGCGTGGAATCGTAAGTGTGGCCTTAAACTACGTGCTGGTTTCAAGCAGTAGTATTTGTTAAAAAATTGCAAGAAATTAATTTCTTTCATGCTTTACTCAAATTTTATACCTAGCCACGTGGTTACGCTTGGAACATCCAACTAGGAGAAGGAATCGTCTTGCCAAATAAAACAATACAATTTAATTTCCCAGATGTGTCTAATTCAGTCAGTCCAAGGTAAAGTAAATATTGGTGGTATACCCAGATATTGAATCAATGTATTCGAAATTAAGACGACATGATAATTTTACGACACATAGCATGACTTAAAGAAGGCACGGGAGACAACAACATACCAAAGATGAAAATTTTGTTTACTATAATAATGTCAGTGATATTAAGGTAAACTTGCGCCATTGAAGTCCGGTTGCAGTTTTAGAAGACTCTCTTGTAAAATAAAGCAGCCCCTTCGCCACTGCTGAAATATAAACACAGCAAAGGGTGTGAGGTGAGGTGAGGTGTGTCGCGCAGACTGTTTGCGTGGTGGTTCTCACGCGGGGGCGGGGCCAAGGGGGGCTCGGGGGGGGGGGGGGGGGGGGGGGTGCAGGGGAGGGAACGGCACGCGAACGTGAATGAGACTGTAAAATGGCGTCGGGGAGTCAGATGTGCGAGGTAGCGAAGCCCAGCTCGCTTCCTAAATTGAAAGTGGATCCTGTATGAGTCGAATTTAATAAAAATACCATTTCCCCCCAAATGTTTAGTGTGCTATTTAAACGCGCTCACGTCTTTTATTAATTTTCAAGCTTAAATACTATTGTTTCTGAAACTTTTTTTCCCTCAGACTTTTCCTAAATTTGTTGCTTGACCTGTAATTATATTTAGTTAAAGTTTTGGGGTGCAAGCATTTATCTAGAAATATATAAAAACAGACATTGTGTCTTTTAGACACCTATATCTGTCAGCAATGAATTCAGTTTTTGTTTGTTGTCACGCGTGTGAGGGGTAATCTGTTGTGTTGTGTGAATTCAGTGTGAAGGTTTCCCAGACCCTGACAGAAAAAGCAAACATGTCACCCAGAAACAATGTGCAGACTGAACTTTTTCACACCTTTATCCATCTAGTACAGTTGTATCCCATAAAAAGAACCACCTTGCAGTTTCATTAACTCTTATCTATGTTGAATTGTAATAGTTCATTCATGTGATGTTTTTAGGCACCTCTTAGCTTTTTAAGTACTAAAAAATCAGAATGATCATTATTTTTCTTAACACACTACCTAAGTTTTATCCAATATTTATTTTGTCCAAATTCTAAAATTTGTGGTCAAAAATTGTCAGAGAGAATGGGTAATGGTGTCAGTGCTAAGCTTTTGGAATCGACATTTTTAGTGGCTTTCTGGTTATCAGCCCAGGTTAGTTTCTTGGAAACTGTCATTCTTTGATAGTTGTTTACATTTTTTGGCTTTAGTAAATACAGTATTGGACCAGCTTTGAATAGCGCTTTACCAGTTGTACCAACATCCTTCAAAAGTGAAGTCAACTAAATTTCCGTTTCCAGTTTTGTTGGTTTTACAATCTCAGGGTACATTTCCTTGAATTGAGGGTTGTCCTCCTAGGTGACTCAGCTGGATGACTTTCCATTAACCATATACTGGCTGACCACTAAAGTTTCACTGGCAGGCCATATCTTCAATTTTATTTGCTCAGTTTTTACTGATTATACCACAAAGATTAAAGTAGAGGTTGAATTGTGGGGGCATCTTTTAGGGAAACTTGCACTGCCAGATTTATTCTTAATGTCAGTAAATAAACTGGTTGACAGCAGAATTTTAACTAGTTTTGCATTATTCCTTTGTTGATTAATGGCGGATTAAATCGTTGACAGTTCTCATTAATTATTTAATCTCTGCCAGAAAATATCAGTTCGTTATGAGTTTATTATTCCAGGAAAATTTCCTAGAAGTTCTTGTCTGCTTCTGGAGTCTTTGTCGTATGTTAATCTGATTGTTTGAATTGAGCCACAGTTTAACATTTCATTCATCTTCTGTTTTTTTTTTTTTCTCTCCATTCTCTTCCACCTCCCCTTTATGTTACGCGCCCCACCTTCCCCTCAACTCCTGTTTCTCTCCCCCAGGTATGGACGGGTGGAAAGCGTCAAGGTACTCCCAAAGAGGGGGTCAGAGGGTGGTGTGGCAGCCTTTGTGGATTTTGTGGACATTAAGAGTGCTCAGAAGGCCCACAACTCCATTAACAAGATGGGGGATAGGGACCTGCGCACTGACTACAACGAGCCGGGGACCATCCCCAGTGCTGCACGTGGTCTGGATGACACCCTGTCCTTAGGCACTCGTGGGCGGGACGTTTCAGGGTTCACAAGGGGGCCGGGTGGGCCAGTGTACGGACCCACTGCATCCCTCCACAGCAGAGAGGGGCGCTATGAACGCAGACTAGACGGGTAAGTGGATGAGGTTTCTCTCAATGACAGGGGGACCCTGGTTTCTTATTAAAACCTTTTTCCCCTTTAAAAACCTTTTACTGTTGAGTGGTTAAAAAGGAAAAAAAAAAAAAAAAGATTCTTGGAAATTTCAGACATATAACATGGTCTAGGGATCACTTCTACGTCCCTTACTCATGGAATTATAAACCAATTTATCCATATGTCATAGATACATGTAGTGTAACTTAATTATTGGGGATTCACGCTGTGAGCTATATTCTGTTGGATATCAATTTTGAAGAACATCCATGGCACCTATTGGATATCCTAAATTTCTTTGGAAATTGGATGTTAGATTTTTTTTTTTTTTTTTGTATTGGACTTTGCTGGGATCATCTCGATCTGGAAGTACAGTACAGCACGTGGTGGATTATTGTTTTAAGGTCTTTTTAAAAACATGAAAGAAGAGCCAGAAAAGAATTTTGTCACCGATTCACCAGAAACTGGAAATGGGTCTTGTTTTTTCTCTCTCTCTCTTTCCTTTTTGCACCTCTCGTAGTGGAGGTGTTTCACTTGGCTAACACTTCCTGAGTTTGTGGATGATACATTCCGGATATTTATGTCTCCGTTGGATTAATATTTGCTAAACCTGAGGATCTGCATGTGTTCTATAAGGTGTTGGAGTTTTCAGTTACTCTATGGGATTATGTTTATCAGTATTTACTGTTAAATACAGTGAAGACCTTTACAGTTAACTGACTTGGCAGAGAAAAACGTTATAATGTGGAAGAACCGACTAAAGGGAATCCTGTGTTTTTCTGGGAATTTTTCATTTTTAAAGAACCAAATGGAAGTTGTGGAAGAAATTATGGGCTATGGACCACGTCTGCCAGAAGATGGAGGACTACAAAACAAATGTGTGAAATTCCATGGAACTGTTTTTGGAGGGGGCCTGAAGAAAATGGAAGAGAGACGTTGAACCATTCTGTGGATGTGTTTGGAGTTTCCTTCGATCTTCTACTGGATTACTTCACTCCTTGGATCTAGACATACTGTGTGTTACAGTGTGGTAGTTGGTTGCTTTGTCATTTGGAACATACTGCTTATTGTCTCTTGCTGCAGATTAGTTAACTAGAAAACCTGGCCCTTTAATACCAGTCTGTTCTCATCTGCCTTATAATTCGTGGATGTTTAATGCAGCAGATATTTGGAATAACATTGATGGGTTTTCGTTTTGGGATGTCCAAGGTGCATGGAAATCAGCATTGCATTCGCTGAAAGAGGGACTCAGGATTATTACAAACGGTGTGTGATTTCTGCAGTCCCTGTTACCACAAGTGACATGTGGAGTGTGCATTTCTCTACCATGGATATTGGACCTACCGGAGCACCAGTGAAGATGTAGGGTGAAAAGTGAAGGTGGATGTAGAGGTCAACAAAAGGTGAAGAGCTGTGGGTTTTCAGTACATCTCAAGTGGTTGAGGACTGTTATATTGATACTAAAACTGAAGGCATCAGCCAGGACTAAAAACCAGTTCACACAAGTTGGATGTGTTTTTCCGAGTGCCTGGAAGGTTTTTTCTTTTTTTTTTTTTCTTGTTTTTTGTTTTGTTTTTTAAAAGATTTTAAAAGTCAATGCTAAATTTATGTATATTTTCTGTGTCTGCAGTTCGTTTTTTTTAGTTTCTAAGAATTTGAAGAACTTAGTCATCATTCATTTGTCAAAGACTAAACTGACAGTAGTGACACTTGGATTTGGGATTACTTGACAGCCCTTTCTACCTGCTGGACTTCAGAACTCAGGATTGAGGATAAGCACTGACAATTACACTGCACTGACTGCAACTTTTTTGCTCCATTTTTTGTTACATCATTGTTTTTTGTTTTGTTTTTTTTTTTTTTTTTTTTTTTTTTTTTTGGCTCACAAAGTTCTATCTCCCTAAATTGTATTTGGGATTGTAGGTCGGGGTTCTGCTCTCTCAAAAGGTTGGTATGTCCTGCCGTATGTATTTTAGCACCTCTCTCTAACCCTGAGTCAACTTCTCTCTCTCCCTGTTTCCCACTAATTCCTATAGTTTGTAGAAACCAAAAAGTCTGTTGGCTTTTGCAGACTCTGCATTCAGCTTGTATTTTTTTTTTCTTTGCTGTGCTCTTTGTCTTCCCCTCATTTGTTTCTGCTTTTAGTTGTATTGTTACTTAATGCAGCATTCAGTCAGCTTTATTCAAGCGAACTTTTGGATATGGGTGGATATTAATATTAAGATATTAAACATGTTAGCAAGAGGAGGTAAAATACCATTCCAGTCAATATTACACTGCTAACATTGAGCAAAATAATTACAGAATGTTGTGCTTTGGCTTGGACCCATCCCAGCCGTGTGGTTTCTGCCTGGTTGCTGTACTTCTAAAAGATTTTGTACACTGCCTAAAGCAGTTAGTCTCCTAAATCATAGGTCAGCTTAATATGGCCAGAGAGATGTTTGGAGTGTGAAAGTACTTTAATTATGGACAAACCTATGCCTCCATCAGCTGTCGTTATGGCATAATGTAGAAAACTTGCATACATACATGCCTGCCTTCCAAGTTCATATAAGGCTGCTATTATATATTTATCAGCATTTCTGTGTATACCAGTGGTGAACAAGCACCATTTTTATCTCCCCTCCCCCACAGCCAGAATGTCTGTGCAATCCTACAATACCTTAACAGGAAGAACTCGAACTTGGAAGCATACATATTTCGATAATCTTATTTACATGACTTTTCACTTTTCATACCTCCAGCGGCAGGCATATTTTTATATCAGAATTGGAAAATAATTGTAATAAAGTATACACTTCTGTTTGGACTGCAGCTTATTGGCTCCAGATACCAAATAAAGGATTATTCTAGGGTTCAGTAACCAAAGGCCAGCCTGTACCGTAACATGCATGGTATGTGCCTGCCTGCGAGTTGTGTGTAAGTCATGGTAATAAAATTGTGGGCTTTTGCGTGTACGTGTTAAAAACATAATTTGCAGCCATTCACTTTAATTTAATACTTTCAGAATTTTCACCTGTCAGCGTTTAAAATCCTACCACATGCAGCATTTATCCTGGTGTCTCAGACCTTAAGAATAAATGTATTTAGGGTATTTAAGATTACTTAAGTGGACTTTGGGGGAAGGGCACTCAAAATGGCAAACGCAAATAGAGCCTTGTCGGTTACTCAGTTGGTCAATGCTTGGAGTTCTCCCTTATAAATGAGATAAGATGAGACCTTAAGGGCGGGAAGGATTGCAGGCTTGAGGCATGTTGAAATCCATGAACAGGTGGTGGGATCCACAAAAAAAAAGAATCCAGTTACCCCATTAAGAGCTGAGTGGAGACATAAAGTAGACACATGAACCACTTTGTCCTATAGGTACTCATTTCCTTTTTTGTTTGTTTCACTCAAGTTTTAAAAGTGAAAAATACAATGTTTTTAACTATAAATTTGTTAGTGTAAAAATCTACTTATAAAATGGCAGGGATGTTCTCCATGCAAGTCAATTTTTGCATCACACATCTGGAAACTATGGTGTGTGGTCACGTTTGATACGCAACTTTCAGAATATAACTAGAAATCCTACTGAGTGGATGTTAAGAGGCAGCAGGTGGTGTAATTGCTAGATCTGCCACCTTGTACTCAGAGGACCCAGTTTCAAATACCACCTCCTTCTGTAGTATCCTTGAGCAAAGAATTTGCCATGAATTGCTTGATTAAAAAAAATACCCATCTGTGTAACTGAGTAAATAATTTGACGTATTTGTTAATTTTGAGATGTTAGTGTGGAGGAAAAATAAATGGTCTGGTTAGCCTTTGAGATTTGTATGTGAACTGCATGTAGTGCAGGGCTAGGGCTTTTATCATGTAAACTGAAGGCCTCCCATTTATATACCTCCTGCCATAATATCGCTGCGCAAGGTACTTACCCAGAGTGCCATACTGTGTAATAGGGCACATAATTGGAAGTGGCTTGTACAAACCTAACATTGTGAGTTGCCTTGGACAGCTCAGTAAAGATTAATAATTTAGCCAGGCCTACTTGCTGTAATATTTGCACCACTGCGTATGAGGATATGCAAAAGCGGTGTTTAATCTGGCCATAATAGTAGAGCTGTACTTTTTCATAGAAGTACAATAAGCGGCCTCAATCCTTTTTTAAGCGCATAAAGGAAATCAAGACCGTTTGGCTTAGTTTTTTTTTTTTTTTGTAATTAATGGTCTAACATTTGCAATGTTTTGCATAAAGCTGGATTTCCTCTGTTCAAAGAATGTGGCCATTTGAATGGCAATCTGTTAACTTTTCCTTGTAAGCATAATTCCTCTTTCCTGACATTAGGCCAGGCTTAGTGTGTTTCAGGTGTTGGAGAGCAGTGGTGTTGTATTGTTACTCTTTCAGCTGTCATGTGGAGGCTGAGAGTTCGGGCATTGCTACAGCCCTTAATGGTATCAGGCTGAATAATGAACAACTTCTTGCTGCTCAGTTGGTCCAGAGAAGCGGACTCAGCTTGTACTTTTCCGGAATAATCCAATTCATTCGAGTGGTCAGAGCCAATAAATGTTATGTAATGTGCTGTTATGAAACAAATTAAGCTACAGAGAAGTTATTTTTTATGCTGAGGAATGCTTACACTATTTTAAAACCATTCAGTGATGTAATATTTCTACCTTTATGTGTTCCTTGATGGGTTTTTTTTTTTTTTTTTTCCCCTCCTTTTTCTTTTTGCTCTTGCTGGGGCATGTAGAATAGGTTTAGAGTAAATTCTGTGCAATATAGTGATGATTAGTTATTAAACTGAACCCCTTTGTATCTTGAAACATTTTAATTAAATACTGGTAACCTTCTTAGTATGTCACTTTCCCTTAGCTTCTTATATGTTATTGTTTCCCTGTTTGTGTGTCTGACAATTCTTGCTATTTATATATATATATATCTTACTTTTTTTATGCAGGTTTGAACGCCAAATACAATTCTGTTGAATTCTTAAATTTAGTATTTAATTCTGTTTGACAATCCTTAGTTTTTCTGAGTGTGCATGTATAAGACCATTCTTCCATGGTGTAGCTCTGATCTAATTCTCACCCCCCTCCATTTTCTTCAGGGCTCCTGACAGTCGGGAGCGTGCCTATGATCACAGTGCCTATGGACACCACGAGCGCAGCAGCGGAAGCTTTGAGCGCCAGCGGCACTATGATACGGACTACTATCGAGACCCTCGAGATCGCACGCTACTCGGACCTGGGGGAAGCTCTGGATCTGTGGGGAGTAGTTCTGGCGGAAGTGGAGCAGGAGGGGGAGTGGGTGGTGGGGCTAGTGGAGGAAGTGGAAGCGGTGTGGCTGGAGGTGGAGGGACTGCATCAGTCAGTGTGGGCTACTATGGATCACGCAGCCGCAGCCCCAGCCGTTTTGAAACTCCTGAGCCCCGCTATGAGCCTCGTGCCCGAGAGCCATTTGCTCTGGCCAGCGTTGTACACCGTGATCTTTACCGTGATGACCGTGGCAGGCGTGCTGAGCGGGCATACCAACACAGCCGCAGCCGGTCACCGCACTCTTCGCAATCAAGGAACCCTTCACCGCAGAGGTTGGGGAGCCAGGCCTCTCGTGCTGGCCGCTCCCCCAGTGGCTCAGGGTCTTGTAGCCGCTCATCCAGCTCTGACTCCGTCAGCAGTACCAGCAGCAGCAGCAGTGGAAGGTAGGTAGAAGAGGGCACCTGCACCTCTCAACTCTTTATTCTCCTTGTATATCTGTGGTCACACTTCTTCTCATTCTCAGTCAAGTATTTAAGTAAAGCAAAATGGTTCTTTGTAAGACTTCCTTTATCTACATTTTTCGTCTTCGCTGTCAGTTGCATGTTGCCAGTACTTATGGCAGAATTAATCTAAGAGTGGGGTGGAGTGTAGATTACATGGGTGCGGAGAGTAGCGTAGTGGCCAGTGCTATTGACTTGTACTCAAAGGGCTCAGATGGCAATCCTGCTCCTGCTGGATCTTTTTTTTTTTTTTTAAAAATTAAATAAAACACGGACGATGCTCTTTAACACTGATGTAGAGAGCACCATTGCTTAAGTTGGCCTGAAGATTTGGGTCACAGAATGATGGCTTGTGCTTAAACTGGAATTGATAAATTTATGGTACATCGACACAAGTTGTTAAAGGGGAAAAAAAAAGCATGTTTTAAGTTTCCGTTGGCAAACAAACACTTAAGGACACTGCCTTATTCCTAATATAGACAGGGAAAACCACAAGTTTTTTGTTTAGTTTTGAATAAAAAAACTCAAGTTGGAACACCCTGGGAGCCAGACATTTTGTGTTTTGAATTTTGTGCTTGGACATTTTCTGTTTGTTTTTTGAATGGGAGAATATAGTAGTCCTGTATGTATTTGAAGGATATCGTGTGTGCTGAATCTGTTTTACAGTGATTTACTACATTGACGCTCTCTGAGCGCTTAGTTTGCTTGTGCCTGTGTGTCTATATGTATTATAAAATCATGAGGTATTGCCAGGGTCTAACTTTATTAGATTTAGTTGTGACAGAGTTGATACCCCCCTGATGGAGTATTAAGTTTTTATATTAGCAGGAACTATTTTAAAAACTGGTACCCTCAGCCCTCAAGTAATGGGCTCCTGAACACCCACTATAACACCTAGCCAACATACATATGCTTTTTTCATACAAGGCAGTACTATTGCCTGCGGCTGCTGTAGTTTTATTTCCACAACAGATAATTGTACTGCCTAATGTGTTTTTCACACTGCAGAACATGAGGGTGATGTGCTTCTTCCATAACAGAATCAGCTGCTGTATGTACTTACTAACATTTTGACAGTCTCACCCCTCGGTTAAGTAATATCACTACTAAAATACCAGATTCAGTATCATTGTTATTAATTTCTGGAACTGGCAGTTTACTCCAAAACAAGTTAGAATTATTTACCCATCTATATAGCCAGATAATATTTAGTGGACAAATTAGGGTAAATACCTTGATCAAGGATCTTATAGCAAGAGTGGGGATGATGAATATTGTGATTATGAATAATTAGTGGCTCTACACAACACCTCTGACAGCCTAGTATCCATGTTCTTCAAACAGTTGAAGACATAGGCAGTGACCTTGTGATGTCAGTTTTTTTACGATATAAAGAAATCCTTGACAGATTAGTGTCTGATCCAGCGTGTGCACTCTGGCCCTCTGCTACCTTGGCATTGGAAAGGAGGTTATTCATAGTGGATGAGTGAATGAAAATATAACAAAAGACAAGCTAGAAATATTTTTTCTTACAAATACTTCAAAATATGTTGGTCTTACTGTCATACGTAAAAAAAAAAAAAAAAAAATTAATTTTGGTCCCTTTAGAACAGGAATTTTCCTAATGGGATGATTTTGTGGATTAAATGATCCCAGTTATGTGAGGAATGGTGTATTTTATTTTTTTCCAATTTTGCGTTTTATTTAATTAGCTGACACTTGACTGCAATTTACAATGTTATGCTACCTACCCATTTTTTTGCCCTACTATACAGCAGGGAAGTTTTCACTGGAGCAATTCTGGGTAAGTTCCTTGCTCAACAGTTTGAGAAGAAGAGGTGGCATTTGAACTTGCAGAGGCTCCTAAGGTGACAGCTCTAATTTCTGCTACTATTTGCCCCTTTGTTTTCTTTGCAACAAGGTCAAGCTCTTCAGCAGGCCCCCCCATATCACTAACTGCTTTTCAAATGCAGGGCAACGTGTGTACCAGGAGCATATCCTGGAAGCACAAGACATGAGGCAGGAGTACACCGTGGATGGGTCACTCGTTTGCTGCAGTGCAGCTTAAAAATCAGCAATCAAATTATTTATTTTTTACTAATTCTTGCTGAAATTGATGTTTGTTCTCATGCCAACAGTGGGCACACTGGGATTTTCTTCTAGAGAGAGAGTTTCATTATGTGTCATTGTCACCATAGTGCGTGACCCCTCTATCGAGCACTGTATCAAGTATCCGACACAGCTTCATGTTGCCAGAAATTATTCTTTGCTCGTCCTTCCTAAAAAAGAAAAAGAGGTGGAAACGAGCCAACTGAGATCGTGACTCTCACAAAATTGAAAGCGACGCCCACTGGAAACTGCAAGGGTCAAGTGCTGAGTGTGTGTAACGTGTCCAGAATAAGTGCTGTTGGCTGTCACCTTACTGTATTGTGGTAGCGGAGCTGCTTAGAAGGAACGTTAGTGGCCCTCTGGTTGTCCTGTGTCCCCACTGACTTGATGACATAATATATGCAGACATGCGTCGCTTGACAGTGGGGATACGTTCTGAGGAATTTGTCATTAGGCATTTTTTTTGTGCGATCTTACAATATAAGTACACATCATAGTGTACTTATACAAACCTAGATGGTATAGCGGGTGTAACACAGCATGCCGTTTTACAGTAAATTTCTATGTCTTCTACTGTTTGAAGTAGAGAGTGCACTCTAATGATAAAAGGTACAGTATAGTAAATACATTAAACAGTAACATAGGTGTTATAATTATCAAATATTATGTACTATACCTAATTGCATGTGCTATAATTTTATACGACTGGCAACCTGGTAGGTTTGTTTACAGCAGCACCACCACGACCATGTAACACGTTGCGTTCGGATGGCTACAATGTCTCTAGTCAATAATTTGCAGCTTCATTATAACCTTATAGGACCACCGCTGTATATTGGGCCAGTCGTTAAGCGAAACGTCATTAAACGGCTGTATAATGGGCCACGGAGGCATGAGACTTTGTAAGTGAACACCATTTTTAAAAATGGTTTTAAACTATCAAAGTCAGAAACAGGTATTTCATCTTCAGTTTTTTTTTTTTTGTCCCCCCCAAGAGCTTCTTTCTGCCGGAGAGTGAGCTATTGTTTTGATGCAGTTTTAGAACACTTTTACGTTTTGTTCTGAAATAAAATACTTCAGTTAAACTGTACAGTTCTGGCAATGTGTTCTGCATTGTGGTTCAGCTGTTTTTTTTTTTTTTTTTTTTTGTTTGTTTACACATTCTTCCAAGATCTCAGTTGGTTAAAGCCATTAGCATGGTGAGAAGTCAAGCCACCAATAATTCTGGCTTTAATTATTTTTAATGGAAAGGCACCTGTCATGTCCTAATACTTGCACTTTGTGTGCTCTTACATTTAATGTTGAACTAAATTGGTTTGGTACCTTATATTATCTGGCACGTCTTTACATTACTGCTTCAGTAACAAGGAATGAACTGCATCACAGTTTGAGTAATTCATAGCAACTGGTAAACAATGGAGACTGTGGAAAGTTATCATGAAGTCATAACTGCATGTATGTTAACTGAAGGAGCAAGGACAGCATGTGGCATCGCAGGATCTGTGGTATAATGGCATTCTTTGTGTGCATGCGTGCCTGTTAGGTCTATTGTTTTCATGGGAAACATGAAATGGACCAGAGAGACAGCTGGGGAATTTTCTCACTGCCCGTGCCCCCCCCCCCCCCCCTTCAGACAAATCCAGTTTAAACCGGAATTATCTGGTCACTGTTGGCTCCCTGCCCACTCCCAGAAGCCTGTAGTTGCATACAGGGCGGGGTTATTGGGGACATACGTGAGGAAATGACATGTCTGTACAGAGCTGAATGTTGTGAATATAGTGCAAAGAATTGTATAACAAGCTATTACAATTAAGGTGCTGTTACCAATTTAGAATAAAATCAAGCAGAGGTTGAGGGAAAGGGTTTAGTCTACGTTTTGCTTTAATTTAGCAGATGCTTTGAACTTGGTTGAACAAAAGTCCATTTTAAAAGCAGGCAAAGATCTTTAGATTGGACACGGTTATCAAAGCAGTTTTCCCCCCCCCCCTCGATATCACCACTTTTGCCAGCCCACAGTACAAGTAGCTGTCTATAGGAATGAATCTGATAGGAAATACTGCCATGACAAGGATAGCGGTGTCAGTATAATAGAAAAGAGTAAATAATCTAATGATTCAGGTCAGTGTTACCCTGACACATATCACTAATAAGGACTTCCTACATTGTCCCTAGGAATCTTACGTTCTTAAAATTGTGGCAAATGGCTACAGTACTGTGACGTTGTTCCTTTTCATAAGAGCTTCTTTCTGCATTTCACGTGACATCTTTTTTTCTCTAGTGTGAAGAATTTGTGGAAAATTACTAAATCAAAGATGCACATCTCAGTGTCAAGGTAGCTGGAGCATGTCAGTAAATATTCTAGCTGTGGTAATAAACCAGAGAGGGGTGGTGTGTGGAATTTTTCACCTTATTGTCTAAGAGTTCTAAGCAAATGTTGGGTCACTGTTGTTTAGTTATGAATTGTATCTGCAACCTTTTTGCTCAACAGTTCAAAGTGCAGTTTAGTCATTTATATATCTTGTATTTCTAGAAATGGTATCTTGGCTACTTTGCATGCAAGGTTTATCAGGTGTTGCTGGCTATGCTGTATTTGTGATGCAGTTTTCTCTATCTGAGCTGCGTGGTTGAGGCTTTTATCGTCTGATTTTCAATTCTTCCTCCATAGTGCTGCTTCCATTCCTTCCCAGCCTCCTTCCCCATGTGGACTTTATGGGGTATGATACAGGGCCAAAGGCACAGTTGTATTCCAGGGTTGTATTGACTTGGTTAATCAGAGCAGTCTCTGGAGTAAGGGTAAAGGTTCTGGGAGGAAGCCTTTTCTGTTAAAGCTGCTTAGTCCAGTGTGTGTGGTGTGAAAATTGGTGAGTTGTGTGCCCTTTAGCCTGGTTTATTCAATCTTCCAATTAGTTTATTCACCTTTGTAAGAGACTTTGAATTCAGTGAGATAAAACTTGAAATGGCTTTTAAAAAGTGACATTAGGATGCCACATTGAGGCAAGAAGTGGAATTGTATTTGTTGGTTCTTGTCGTCTGTAGGCTTGCTCTTAAATTTATGTGTATCAGTGCCGTAAAGTGTCGTCCCCCCCGTAATGGAGTTAGCTGGATTTGATCTACAACAACAGAACGAAATGATCAGATTATTTTAAAAAAACAGGTATTTGGTTTTTTCTACCATGTTTTGCTTTAGTTAGTCTTTCACAGTAGTCATTTTTGGTTATGCTGCTAAGTTTTACATTCAGTGATTATTAAAGAACTAAACCTTGTCCAAATGCACAGCAGTTACACTGGATAAGTACGTCAACGTTATTGATTTTAGTCTGGCACCATCTGGTCATGATCTTCTCAGACATCAAAAATCCAGCCTTTAGGCTACTAAATGAATTTCAGATTTAAGATTAAAATGCAATTAAAATTAAATAGATCAATAATTAGAATATATTTTGTCCTCATTCCAGGCTTCATCCACAATAATCATGTGTAAGTGGTACTTCATTTATGACTTTGCTTCTGTGATTTTGAAGTGAATACATTCTTTAATTAGTGATACAAGAAGTATACATAGTAAAGGGAATTATGCAAAACGAGGTGTGGAACAAGTATATTAAATAATTCTAATGATGCACATTCAAAAACGTGCACACACACATTTTCAGAACCGCTCATCCCATAC
This sequence comes from Scleropages formosus, assembly GCF_900964775.1. Lineage (NCBI taxonomy): Eukaryota > Metazoa > Chordata > Actinopteri > Osteoglossiformes > Osteoglossidae > Scleropages > Scleropages formosus. The sequence goes on from NC_041807.1 coordinate 157,356, forward strand.
GGGGTCACGGGGAACCGGAGCCTAACCCGGCAACACAGGGCGTAAGGCCGGAGGGGGAGGGGGGACACCCAGGACGGGACGCCAGTCCGTCACAAGGCACCCCAAGCGGGAATCAAACCTCAGACCCACCGGACAGCAGGACTGTGGTCCAACCCACTGCGCCACCGCACGCCCCCCATTCAAAAACAAATATAAGAAAGCTGTGGTTTTTAAAAAAAAAAAAAAAAAAAATGCCCAAGGTAGGTACAAGTGAGAAAAAACCTCTTGGGGTCTCTGCTTGGGTGTGTTAACACTACACAACTGGGCAATGCTCATATTTTGCAGGCGGTTTCTGGAGCAGTCAGCTGGTCACCTGGATGCCTCCCATCTGGTTTGCAGATGCTTTTCATTGTCAGGTAGTGCAGATGCTGAGGGTTCCTTAGTTTCAGCTGAGCAAGTTTCACCTGGACAAGTTACTTGTTACTATAAAAATGTAGCAAATTAATATAGATTTTTCTATTGCTTTCTACCATCAGTTTGAGTATAATTATCTCCAGTATGAGTATGATTTATTAAAAAAAAACACACATTAGTATCTCCGTAAATGATGCAATCAACATTTTTATTAAGTTGCAAGAAGTAATTTGTCATTTTAACGTATGAGGAGTTGTATTACCAGAAAACTTAATGGGCAAATATAATCAAAACTAAAAGATCTGTAGAAATACCTTTTTCTCATCATGTTAGTGCATTTTACTGGCATCTACTAACATTATGGATAAATAAGTTGCATTTTCACTGCCATCAACAAAAAAAAATTGAATGTTGAATGAAGAAAACAGTTTCTTTCAAATGCGTAATTTGAGGAGCCAGTGTAGATGCAGCTAAATCTTTTAGCAAAATATGCAGCTTTTTAATCTTTTTACTGTCAATATTTCATTATTATTCTGTCAAAAAATGACTGAATCCTGTGATTAAATTGCTCCGTCTTGTAAATGATGAGCGTTTTCTTATACATAACTATTCATAGGTAAGCAGGGGCTAATGTCTTGAGAGCCTTAAAATAAAATTTTAAATATCTGCCTTAACATTTATTTGGAGCAGTCACTCATGTACTGTGGTCATACTTCAATGTTCTTCTGATCCCTTCTGCTGTAGCATTCTGGTTTTGTTGTAATGTGGAAAGGCTGAACTTCTTCATAGTAAAGCATTTACAATACTCTGCTGTAGACAAATACTGTTTTGTTTAGTATCTTCAAACAGTGCGTGTTCTTAATCGCACAGTATTGTATTACTAAACCGCAAGAAACATCCTTGACAAGAGAACTCAGTTGAGTAGATAACCTAGTCAAAATAACTGTTGTGAGGTGGCACTGCAGAAATAAACCCTTTTGGTTAGTAACTGGTAAAAACACATCACCCTTATTTCAGTTCAATTCAATTTATTTTTATAGAGCACTCTTCTCACGCAGTGACACAGAGCGCTTTAACACAGGCATAAGGCAAGAAAAACAAATACATCAGACAAACAAAGAAGGTGGTTGACTAATGACTACCATAATATAGTACTTTTATAGAGCTATAAGTATGCCTACTGCCCATGGAGGAAAGGAACAAAAATTGAAACCGAAAACAAAAACTGAAAATTGAGGGAGAAGAAAAACCTCGGGGGGCCCAAGGGCCAGTGGTTGCCTACCCCTCCTGGGCATTCTGGCTTAAGTAACAATTCTAAGCCAGTTAACAAGTAATAATGATATTGTCGCTATATGGTATCCTGAATCCCCAGCTCAGCATGGAACTTCTCGTCCATCATGGCAGTTGGTTATCATTTTCAGTCAGGATGGGATTCGTCTGTCACCACCAGCAGGCCACCTCAAGTCTTATGTAGCGAGGCAATGCTCAACAAGAAGAAAGAACAGAGTTAGTAATCTGTAATTTAAGCAAGTCGGTTTAATATGCATTTGTATAAAGGTGGTAAAAACAAACACTGGCTATTGGGATTATATTTCGAGGTGGAATGCCTGAGTGAACATGTAAATCTTTAGTCTTATTTCTACCAAGACCTATGATTCTAGTTTTATTTCCAAGCAGAGACTTTGATTCATCCAATTAGTTTTTTACAGCTGCAGACAGCATAGTCACATTAATAATAAATAACTTGTGTTATCACCACAGGACTGTAAATAAACATTTTCTGTACCTGAGCCCCTTCAGCATTGATATGCCAACAGATTTTCAGTCAACTCCAGACCCAATAGATCTCCACATGTAACCGGACCCCTTAAAGATGGTACATAGTCATCAGAAACTTGTAAATGCTGAAAGCTAGTATCTGTATAAGAGATGAACCACTTGGGTCCTCGTACGTTGAGTTCATTGGTTTTTTTTTTTCTTTATTTTTCCATTCGAAATTGAAAAAGCAAAATGCGAGTTATGATGCCTTAATTCGTTTTTTGTTTTAAAAATCGCACACAAACAAATGATCAGTTAACTGTTTAAAACATTTTTTTGCTCAAAATGTGAAATATTTAAAATATGCCTCATTTATAGTTTCTTGCTATCTTATTTTTTGATTTTGAATTATTTCGTTTTGTGGTATTCTTTAACAACCCCGGTGTAAACGAATTGAGACCGTGCATAATTCATCAGTGGCTTCGTCGAACATACTGGCTTTGCTCTGAGTTATTCATAAATTAATATGCATCACTAGGTGCTTTTCAAAAGCAGCGCGAGCGCGACAGTAAAGGAGGATATGTTCACAATGAAAATAGGCAGCATTTTTCGGCTGCCACTTAATCTTAAGCACGGGCGTTAAAAGCACTGTGATGTTCTAGTTTACATTTATTTATTTAGCAGCCGCTTTTCTCCAAAGCAACTCCCAATGAACTCTATGTAGTGTTATTAACCCAAACACCTTATTCACTACGGTGACTTACACTGCTAGATACATTACTTGCACTGGGTCACTCATCCATACATCAGTAGAACACACTCTCGCTATCACTCACATACGATGGGGGAACCTGAACAACATGTCTTTGGACTGTGGGAGGAATCCAAAGCACCTGGCAGAAACCCACCCAGACACAGGGAGAACTTGCAAACTCCACACAGACTGAGTGGGAATCAAACCCATGTCCTCTTGCACCAGCCAGGTGCTGTGAAACAGCAGCGCTACTCGCTGTACTGCCGTACTAGGTTAGGTCATATTTGGTATTGTGAGATTTTGATTTCTACACTTTGAATGATTAAACGAAAAGAAAAAAAATAACAGAAATTCTTTTCTTTTTGTGTGTGTGTGTGCGCAGAAACGGTAAAAAGCCATTTTTCTCAAGTTTCTGCTTTCAGTATTCAATCGAATGAAGGCTTCATTATTCACATTTTGTTTTTCAGTTTTGGAGAAAAAAAAAAAAAACACACACACACACACACACACACACACACACACACACACACACACACACAGGGGGTGCGGTGGCGCAGTGGGTTGGACCACAGTCCTGCTCTCCAGTGGGTCTGGGGTTCAAGTCCCGCTTGGGGTGCCTTGCGACGGCCTGGCGTCCCGTCCTGGGTGTGTCCCCTCCCCCTCCAGCCTTACGCCCTGTGTTGCCGGGTAGGCTCCGGTTCCCCGTGACCCCATATGGGACAAGCGGTTCTGAAAGTGTGTGTGTGTGTGTGTGTGTGTGTGAGATTTTGATTTCTACACTTTGAATGATTAAACGAAAAGAAAAAAAATAACAGAAATTCTTTTCTTTTTGTGTGTGTGTGTGCGCAGAAACGGTAAAAAGCCATTTTTCTCAAGTTTCTGCTTTCAGTATTCAGTCGAATGAAGGCTTCATTATTCACATTTTGTTTTTCAGTTTTGGGAAAAAAAAAAAATATATAAACACAATGTACTCGGACTCACTTGACACCAGACGTGCCAACTTTGGGATTTTATTCTGTGTAAGAGTACACTGACGTACACAAATATTGGTATAGAATGAAATTAATCAGTGGATATCACTATATCAGTAACAGCTCTCGTCAATGCACTTAACTTTAGAAGTTAAATAATTTTGAAATCCACAGTTTTTTTTTTTTTTTTTTTTTTCTCCCCCCCCCCCGCTTTTATTTAGTCTTACTATTGTTGTAGTTATGAGGGTGCTAACTTTTCAAGAAGTCTAGATGAGAAAAGGATTGGACTGGGTTAGAGTTACAAAGATTACAGCCCAGGTTTGGCTTTTTTTTTTTTTTTTTTTTTTTTTTTGGTGAATGATCTGACTAGCCAGTTTAAGAGAGTTGGAGATAACTCACTACTTTTTAAAAACAGCATAATCAAGTACTGTACTGGTGATCATTTTGCATTTCGCCAAGGATGTGATCTTGTAGTCAGATAGCAGTCTTTGTTTTGTAAATGAACTCTTTCAATGGAGTGCAGTGACTGAAAGACTGGTGGCCTGGTAGGTGGCAGCTAGATCTGAAATGTGTTCATTCTTAAAATAAATCCATAGCATTACTGCTATGAGTATTAAGCGAAGTAATTTTTATTATCCAACTTTTTCCTCAGCTACTTTATTTAAGGTAATTATATAATGGCCAGGAGCTTACCGGTGACACAGTAATATATTTTAAAGGTTTCAGTAATCTTCCCTAATTTAGATGCGTCCTACCCAAAGTTACCCCAACAATAGATTCCTAGCGCCACAATTGTCAACACGCACATTCTACGGTCACATGCAAGAGGCAAAAGAAGCTAATGAAAGCCTCAGTTTCTTACGTCTTGTGATGCACCTGGACATATTAGTGTTGATGCGCATTTCACATCTTTCAACATAAACACCCCTGGTGGCACAGCCTGGGTTGATCAGACTTTATCTTCTGTCCAGGGAATGCTGTCTTAAATATTGCTCACCTCTCCTGATCCACATTGATTCTCTGTCTGCAGGCTCAGAAGCTTCATATACAAGTTTGAGTCATGAGTCTTTCCTCAACAAATTATCCAGAAACGCACTAACAACCAAGAATCTACTGAATCATTATGGTTGAAGAGCATAAAATTTGGAATGCGCTAGTAAACGTTTATACCTGAACCCCTTTGAGGTTTGGCATTACCCGAAAAGTTCAGTTTATTCTTGAGCAACCCACATCATTGAGTACCGGGTCAGAATTCCTCAGCAAGCTTGTAGGACACTGGTGAATAACAATAGGAAATGTCAGACTAGTTATTGTTGCTGAAGGTGGCATAACCAGTTACTCTGTGGCAGTTAGTTTTTCCACACGCAATATTGCTTTTCTGTAAAAGGATAAAGTTGCCAGGACAGGTTTCAACTACTGGTGGTATGTCTGAAGTTCTAAGGTTTGTGTAAGCAAGCAGAGATCAGAACTGGTGTTTGCAGTAATTTTCTGTAATGAAAGGTGGGTGTTTCATACGCTCAGAATCAACTTGAGTTACAAAACTTAATTTTCAAATATAATGAAGGAATAAAATTATAGAATTTTAAATGGTGCTTCTCGTGAAATGTTTGACACTACTTCTACATCATAGGGGGCGTGGTGGCGCAGTGGGTTGGACCACAGTCCTGCTCTCTGGTGGGTCTGGGGTTCGAGTCCCGCTTGGGGTGCCTTGCGACGGACTGGCGTCCCGTCCTGGGTGTGTCCCCTCCCCTTCCGGCCTTACGCCCTGTGTTGCCGGGTAGGCTCCGGTTCCCCCGCGACCCCGTATGGGACAAGCGGTTCAGAAAGTGTGTGTGTGTGTGTGTGTGTGTGTGTGTACTTCTACATCAGAATATTGTTTTTGTAAGTTAAATTTTCCCTGCTTCTTAAAATTGGAAGGTTATGTAATTGCCATCTTTCCTTGTGTTGTGTAGAAAAATAGCTCGAGCAGTGGTTTCCGCATTGTTTTATAAAACCCTTGGGGCTCCGCTCCAAACCTCAAGCACAATAATGCCAAGCATAAATCGTCTACATGAACATTTGAAAAGTGTCTAAGAGTACATTTAACCCAAACTTTACACAGATTATTTTATTAACATTTTGAAGCTTAAAGACAGTGACAGGCAACCCTTAATTTGTTAGTTAACTTAAGGAATCAGTTAAAACTCCAAGAGATATAAGTGGCTTTTTCTTCTGGAAAATTCTGAGCTTGTGTGAGATTTTGTTGCTTTGTGCAAAAGCTAGAGGTGTGATGTGGGCTTCTGAACTGCATTGTTTTCATCTGGCAGTAGTGACTCCAGCAGCAGCTCCAGTGATGAGTCCCCGGCACGGTCTGTTCAGTCTGCGGCAGTCCCTGCCCCACCGGCGCAGCCCCTCCCTAATCTCGACAAAGACGAGCCACGCAAGAGCTTTGGCATCAAGGTCCAGAACCTGCCTGTGCGTTCTACAGGTATGGAATTTATATCGCTCTAATCCTGATTTGTAATTTTTAATTCCACTTGTTACAAGGATTTCATACACCTTAGTATGTGAATTTTAAATTGCACTCCAACCATTGGTTATCCTTTTAGCTGTTTTATTGGGCATATAGCCAGTAAGCCAGGGAACGGCTTGTTCCTGTATAATTTTACATGTTGTTAATTGCAACCCAAACATCTCCCTCAGTTGTTGTTAATGCTTGTAAACGTATTAGTCGGTGATAACTACAGTGTTTAATGATCATATAAAATTATTAATTGGTTGGTTGTACCAATTTTGCTTTCTTTCAACTTAAGTGCAGGTCTGCAAAAACATTCTTGCGGTAAATAAGACTTTTTATTTCCCCCCAGACACAAGTCTAAAAGATGGCCTGTTCCACGAATTCAAGAAATATGGAAAAGTGACCTCTGTGCAGATCCATGGGGCATCTGAGGAGCGCTATGGCTTGGTATTTTTTCGTCAGCAAGAGGATCAGGAGAAGGCCCTTAGTGCATCCAAAGGGAAACTCTTCTTTGGCATGCAGATTGAGGTCACAGCCTGGAATGGCCCAGGTTTGTCCCTTAATAATAATTTTTTCCAAACATACAGTCGATGTTACCCAGTTGTATTAGGTGATGCTTCTGTCCAAGGTGACTTATCACGCAGGATACACTACACTAAGCTGCTTGGTTATCTACACAGCCAAACGCCTCAATAGTCATACCTTAGTTACAGTTTTGAGTCACCGGTTTACCTGAAAGATATATCTTTAGACTGTGGGAGAAAACTCCATAAGGAGTGTGATTCAAACCCACGGCCGAGGAGCTGTGAGGTAACAGTGTTCCCTGCTGTGCAACCATGCTGCCTGATAACAGCAGTCCTCGGTTGCCTTTGTCATTTTCTTCCTTCACTTAGTGATTATAATGTAACCTGTCTTGTGTCCTCCATCTCTCAGAGACTGAGAGTGAGAATGAATTTCGGCCACTGGATGAGCGGATAGATGAATTCCACCCCAAGGCCACAAGGACCCTGTTCATTGGAAACCTTGAGAAGACCACCAGTTACCATGACCTGCTCAATATCTTCCAGCGATTTGGGGAGATTGTGGTATGTCAACAAAATGCATAGGCGGGTGTTGATGCAATACACTGTTGATGCATTTTTCTCTGAAATGTATGTCACTTTGGAGAAAAGTGTCTGCTAAATGAATAAATGTAAATGTTACTTTAAGGGCAGTTTAATGTTCAGAATTGGTGGACTTGAGTTGCCGGTGGATATTCCCCCCGGTAAGGGAGATAGTGGTAAAGTAGGCTCTAGATACAATAGCACGTAATATGTTTTGTCTTGTCCCTTTTTTAAATCTTATTTGAAAGGGTGGACATGTTCTTTGCTGTTAAACCATATAAACATTTTTCATTTTGATTTTATTATACAGTATACATACAGTAGGACCCCCGTATCTGTTTGTTGCCGTGGTTAACTGCGGTCTGAAAAGATTAAATAGAAAATTCCAGAAATACAGTAAACATTCATAATTTAAATTGTGCGTTGTTCTGGGTAATGTGATGATCTCGTGCGGTCTTGCCCAGGATTTTAATCATCCCTTTGTCCAGCGTATCCACTCTGTATACGCTACCCAGCCATTAGTTGCTTAGTAGCTGTCTTGGTTGTCAGATCAACTCTCACGGTACCACAGTGCTTGTGTTCAAGTAACCCTTATTTTGCTTATGATAATGTCTTTGTGCCTAATTTATAAATTAAACTTTATCATAGGTATGTACAGTATATAGTGAATCTAGTTTTGTAACTCTCATTGCCTCTTGAAATGCAAGAACTGCAAGATTGGCTCTCTGTGACAACATTTTTTATCAATACTGCAAAGTATAATAATGTCTGTCCTCTGGATGCCGCAGGACATAGACATAAAAAAGGTCAATGGAGCACCTCAGTATGCCTTCTTGCAGTACTGTGACATTGCCAGTGTCTGCAAAGCCATAAAGAAGATGGATGGAGAATACCTGGGCAACAACAGGCTGAAGGTATAACATGCTTAACCTTTAGAAGAATTTTCTTACCTCTGCTGAACCCCTATACTTGATTTCTCTTCTATCCTGTTATTTGAGAGAGTTTTGATGCGTATACTGGCCAGACATTTTAATGTTTAATATTAGTATCAGGATGTCATTATTAAAAAGCTGGTATTAAAATCTGGAAGATTCTGCAATTATTTTTGTTCAGCTTTCAGAGAAAAGATGTACTTGCATAAACATTGTCTTAACTGGTGAACGGTATCATTAACTGAATGATTTGATTAATAATTTCAAGTGTGGTTTGACTATAGTTTTAATTCCTGCTCAGATTTATCAGGGTTTATCCAAAAGCCTTATCTGGAGAAATTCATTGCATGCAAGGAATTATTGCAAGAGCATATTTTATCAATGGCATAAAAACTCTGTTAGGTGGCAGAAGAAAACACTGTAGTGCTGTGCAGACTTATTTATATCTGTTGGTCTAGTGATGGTCTGGACAAATAAGTCTAAAATGTTCATTTTCTTAGTTTTTCACAAAAGCATTTAAATAAAAGACTAACTGTACAGAATACAGCATTTTGTGTAACCCACAGTGTATTCAGAACACCCTCTCTTTATGCAGCTGGGCTTTGGAAAGAGCATGCCCACAACATGCGTGTGGCTCGACGGCCTGTCCTCCAACATTACAGAACAGTACCTCACACGTCACTTCTGCCGATACGGACATGTTGTTAAGGTAAAGGCCTGCGACTCAGAATCAAACTGTTTTTCTGTGCTGTGTTTTTTTGTCTTTTTTCCCCCCTAATTTTACTTCTGTTTCAGGTTGTGTTTGACAGACTAAAGGGGATGGCCCTCATTCTCTACAATAATATAGAGTGTGCACAGGCAGCCGTTAAAGAGACTAAAGGTTGGAAGATTGGGGGAAACAAAATCAAGGTACCGATTGTACATCTTTTTTATGTATATGTACTTGTCTGTCTTTTCATGTTATAAAATAGGATTTTACATGAATCACTGAATCTCCTAATATGTTCAGAGTTGTTTAGTGTACGGAAGATACTTAAATGCTAGGACAACATTAGTTTTGCACTTTCAGATATTTCAACTTTTATACTACAACTTCATTAAATGCTTAAAGTTCCTATTTTTTGCATAGAGACTGAATCGCTATGCTGTCTCCTCCCTTGAACCCCCCTGTATCTGGATAGCTTGGTGTTGTGTATTGTTTAGCATTTTCATCATAACAGTATTAAATGTAAAACTTTTTAAAAAGATTTTGGTATACTTTCAATGTATCTTTACTTTTTCAAGGTATAACTTAGTTTGCCAAAACAGCTAAGAAAGTCTCCCCCCCCCAGGTTGATTTTGCTAACCAGGAGAGTCAGATGGCTTTCTACCGGTCAATGCAAGCATCTGGACAAGACATCCGAGACTTCTATGAAATCCTTTCTGAACGAAGGTTTGTTTCACTCAACTACTGAATATAGTCTTCAGATATGAGCTGTTTTTCCCAGAACTTTCCAAACTGCGAAAGATAAATGAGAGCAAAGGTGGGAGAAGACACTTAAGCGTAATGAAAAACCTTTTTATTTTTCGGGCTGGACACATTTTGGCAGAAGACAAAACAAAGGTTTCCCACTGAAATGTGTCCGTCCTGAAAAATAAAAAGGTTTTTTGGTAAGCTCAAGCGTGCTTTCCCATCTTTGCTCTAAATCCTACGTAGATTAAGGGGATTTGAGCACCCGAACCATTTAGTCTTTGTGTCTTTATAAGTTGATCATGTCATCTTTTTTTCTTTTAAAAATATTTTTTAAAATGTATGAAATGATCTTATCAATATCTTATACTGGGTAAAAATGTGTACAGGTGGTCCCTGATTTATGATGGGGTTACATTCTGCGAAACCCATAATAAGTCGAAAATATTGTAAGTCAAAAATGCATTTAATACATCTAACCCACTGAACATCATAGCCTAGCATACGTGCGATGGCCATTACGGGCTTGCTGCCTTCATGCTGGGCTATTATCTTGAGTTTCTCCTCAAGAGTAATTGCCCTCCTCTTCTTTCCACCGGTAGCAGGAGACACAGATGGGCGTTTCTTTGACATTATGGATGCACAAAACATAACGTAGATAAAGGCGGGTATCTGTATAGCGACCGCGTGGCAGACTGGGAGATGCGGATTGCTGCCACTGCCCAACATCGCAAAAGAGTATCGCACCGCATATCGCTTGCCCGGGGGAAAAAAAAATCTAAATTTGAAGTATGGTTTCCACTGAACATCTATTGCCAGCTCACCATCGTAAATCGGAGACCACGTGTATATATATTTAAGTAGGTTGTGTAGTTGTAGACCAGCTTTTTGAATGTGGGATTCTGAGTTTTTGCCTCAGTGTTCCTTTCAATATTTGACATTGTTGTTCTTTACTGCCAGTGATTAATTTTAATTCCTTTGTTTTCCCCCTGACAGAGATGAGCGTAGACCTCCATACCATGAGTACTCTGCAGAGCGTGCCTATTATGAAAATGTACGTGCACCTGTTGGCTATGCTGAAGATCCTCGTCGAGAGTACACTGTCCGTGGACGTGAATTCTACCCAGAGTGGGATCCTTATCAGGCGGACTATTATGACCCACGCTACTTTGATGACCCTCGCGAATACCAGGACTACCGTGACCCTTATGAGCAGGACATCCGGAAGTACAGTTATCTTCAGCGGGAACGTGAAAGAGAGAGGGAGCGCTTTGAGACAGATCGTGAGCGTGGCCGGCGGACAATTGAGCGAAGCCAGAGTCCCTCCCACCCTCGCCGTCCTGTAACCCCAGTTGCCTCCCCTTCCCCATCTGACCGCATGGCAAGTGACCCGGAACGGCGCATGTACAGTCGTTCATCTGAGAGGAGTGGCAGCTGCAGTTCCATTTCACCACCTCGCTATGAGAAGCCTGAAAAGATGAGGGCAGAGCGTTATCTTAAAAGCGAGAAGTTGGAAAAAGAGCGACAGCTTTTTGAAGCAGTACGTAGCAGTGGGGGAGAAAAGGACAAACGTACTGGCCGCAAAGAAAAGACTGACAAGGAGAAAGGGGAGAAACTTAAGCAGAGAAAGCTGAAGGTGCCCTCTCCCAGCGTCCCTTCATCTGAGACTGATGCAGAACCTGATCGGGAGGCTAGCCCAGATGCAAACTCCCGTAAAGCTGTAAAAGTATTAGGTAAAGATAAGGATGGTTCTAGTAAAGGACGTTTGGATCTTCCAGCTTGTGTAGTGCAACTTACACGTGTCAAGGAAAAGGAAGAAAAACATCTGGACCAAGCTGGTGTTGATAAACCGAGACCAAAGGTAGAGAATGACACTGTTTGGTCACCACCAGTTCCACCTCTAGATCAAAAAGGAGCCCGTATAGAACTTCAGAAAGGAGAGCCATTTAAACAAGTGAAAGCTTCAAAAGAAAGGGGCTTTGCAAGCCAAATAGATGTGATGGACAAAGAAGGTAAAGTGAAAATCAAAAAGCATATTAAGTCTGACTCTGGAACTGATAACAGTAACCCTGCCATGGATGTGGACCGACTTGCAGCTCGAAAAAGGCGTTTTGGAGATGCAGGAGGAAAGGCAGATCGAATAAAAAGAACCAGTCAGGAGGAAGAAGAGGTAAGAAGTGGACTGAAAAAATTTACTGACACCAGTGCTAAGGAAACTGACAGTGAAAGAAAGGTGACACGAAAAGAGTCTCACAAGAAAGAATATTCCAAGGCTAAGTCAGAGAGGATTGTCTCTGTCAATAGTGTGAAAGAAGGCGAGGACTCTGGTGGCTTACCAGTGGGAAGTGTTTCGGGGCTAAGCTCAGACCTCCAGGCAAGACTGGGAGAGCCAACGGAAGAAACTGTTTGCCTAAACTTCTCCAGTAGACCTAAATCTCAGAATCATCCTGGTCTCACTCGAATTTTCTCAAATGATGGAAGCCTAGATGAGGATGGCATAAGAAACCAAGACAGACAGGGCTATGTAGAGCTTTGTGAACACCCTTTGGTTCAGGAAAAGACTATAGGATTGGGTGAGGAACATATTGACCACTCTCAAAGCTATCGGAAACAGATGGAGCAGAACCGAAGGCTCCAGCAGCAAATGCAAGAATCTGACAAAAAAGGAAAGCCTGATAGTCCTCGAGGTACTGATGCAGAGGATTTTGAACATCGTAGCCTGGTGCATGAGGTAGGAAAGCCACCTCAGGATGTTACAGATGATTCCCCTTCCAGCAAACGCAGGAAACTTGAATCCTTTGACTGTGACCTGAACACAAAGCGTGAGCGTAACTATCGAAGCTCTCGGAAATTGAGCGAGGATTCTGAGCGGAACATAACTTCTCCACCTGGGATGCGACAGTTTAATTATGATGAAGAATGTATTGCAGATGCACCCTGTCTAGTTGCTGCCAAAGAATCAAAAGATTCCCCTAAATCAGAAGATAAAGTTTATTCCCACCTACAGTTAAAATATAACATGGACCCAGCTGTTAGTAAAGTAGAACCTCCTCATTCAGAACTACCTATGCTGAAAACACCACCAATGGCTTCTGAGGAAGAATTGCAGCAACGCTGGGAAAACAGAGTCAGGCAGGACTTGCGACTGGATGTGACTTTCCCTAACAGCATTGTAAAACGTGAGAGAATTCGCAAACGCCTAGAACATGACTTGGAACCTGGGGAGGTTCAGTCAGACTCGGAGGAAGATGGTGAAAGCAAACGGCACTCTCCTAAGCCCTCCACTTCCCTTTCTTATCTTCTTAGAGATCGTGAAGAAAGGCTTTCAGATTTAAAACTTTCTTCTTCTTTAGAGAAAAACAAGTTCTATTCCTTTGCACTGGACCAGACCATCACTCCTGACACTAAGGCACTGCTTGAACGAGCTAAGTCATTATCATCTTCTAGGGAGGACAACTGGTCCTTCCTAGGCTGTGAATCTCGCTTTGCTAGTTTTCGCAGCAGCAAAGATAAAGAAAAAGTTGAGTCTGCACCACGACCCATTCCCCCTTGGTACATAAAGAAAAAAAACCGAAAGAAAGAGGCTGATTCAAAAGACAGTCTTGATGACAAGAAAGAGGAGCCCAAGCATGAAGAGCCAGAGCGCCAGGAGCTGTTTGCATCTCGATTTCTTCATAGTTCTATCTTTGAACAGGACTCGAAACGTCTGCAGCACCTTGAGCGAAAGGATGAAGACCCTGAACAGGGTCTTGGCCTGTTGGCAGGAAGGCAAGGTGCTACAGATGGGCTTCCTGGGACAGGGATTGGAGACCTACAGGAGCCAAAGGTGTTGTTCCACAGCAAGTTCTTGGAACTGACTAGGTTGCAGCAGCAAAAGGAGAAGGATCAGCACCCTCAGGAGCCTGTGAAAGGGAGTAACACAGATGGCGGTGGAAGAGAGAAACTGCAGGATGGAGAACGACAACAGCAGCAGTTAGTCAAAATGCCCGAGTCAGAATTAGAGCAAGACTTAATATCTTTTCGTCCAAATCAGTCCTCCCACCTTCCAGCCTCCAAGGAGATGTCACCGTCACAGGAGAAAGCTGCCGTCACCACGTTGCCCTCACAGGTAAAGGATGAAATTGTACAAGTTGAGAAGGTGTCTCTGACCCCTGTTGTACCACAAATAGATATCCAACCTCTGCCCACTGCAAGCATTATAGCACCTGAGCACTACCCTGTAAAACCAGGAGTTAAACTGGAACCAAAAGAGGATGTTTCTGAAATGAAAATTTCAGTTGAAAACCCTTTGACTGTGGAACACTCTTACCTGGATACTAAACCTCTCACTCCTGGGATTTCAATGAGCAGTGTTGAACCTGAACATCAACCCCAGCCTGAAAATGATCTTACCTTCAAGCCTGACTTGACAGTAAACACCGTACAAGCAGAATCTCTGAGTGAAAAGTCTGAATCCCAGGACACCGAGATGCACCCTGTGGTGGAGGAACCCCATGAATCACAAATGCTAGTCTCAGATGAGGCAGAGGTAGAACCAGTTTTGCCAGCTCGGAAATCTAAGAACAAAAGAGCTAAGCCACCTACAGCAGTTCAGCCAACCCCTGTGGTTCAAGGAACAGGTGCAGAGAAACAAGCTACTCGTAAAAGTGAGCGCATTGACAAAGAGAAACTTAAACGTTCATCGTCCCCACGAGGAGAAGTTTACAAATCCACTCTGGATTCAAAAACAGCCAAATCACCAGTCCTAGCCCTAGATTCAGAGCAAAACTATGAACAAAGTTTGCCGGTTAGCAGGACCCGACGGCGAAATGTTAGGTCAGTGTATGCTACCCCAATAGAGGATGAGACTTTACAATCTCCTGGAAAGGATGTTTCAGAGTCTCCTCGCTCCACACGAAAACGAGGTATGGACAAAGAAGTGATACAGCAACTTCAGCCGCAGCAGGAAACACTCGTTGTACCAACCACACCCAGGCGAGGTCGCCCGCCGAAGACGAGGCGACGTGGGGAGGATATGTCACCAGTGAAGGGGGATCCACCCAAAGTAGCAGAGCCTGAAGACATGGACAGCAAAGAAGCAGGTAGCAGTTCAGAAGTCAAGGCAGAGGGGTGGCGTTCACCCCGCACACAGAAAGTGCAGTCCAGTCAAGGGTCCCCTACAGCAGGGCCTGGGCAAAGCAAGAAAGGAAAAATTGAGAAAATGTCAGAGTGTGTTACTGTGCAGATGGAGAATGTAAGCGGGCATGCCATAGTGGCTCAGGATTCTTCTACCAAATCTAAAGAAGAAAGCACACAAGAAGAGGTTATGAAATCAAAAGATGATGAAGCCAAGCTCCAGTTTCCAGCACAGCGAGAGAAAGAGAAGGGCCAAGAAATTAAAGATCTTGTGGATAGAAAATCAAATGAAGAAAACAATAGTGAAAAGGGAGCAGACCCTTCAGTAATTGAGAAACGGGCAATGACAGAAAAAAGTGGGAAAGCAAAGGCAGCGAGGTTGACGCGGAACACTAAGCCACTGACAGAGGATAAGTCACTGAGCCTTAAAAATCTGGAGATTCGGCTGAGTGTTGATGATGTAAAGGATGTTCTGGGTTCTGGCGAAGGTGAACTTGACTCATATGAAACTTCTTCACAGAAGATTAAAGTAGATGGAAGTGTAAAGGATGAACAATTAAGTTTCCAAAAAGAGGTGGTAGAGCCCACCTCTCGTATGGAAGAAGAAGTCTCTGACAACGAGTCCTCTGGTGATCCAGCATCCACTCGGCTGGCTCAGCAAATTGAGTTGGAACAAGCTGTTGAACACATTGCTAAGTTGACAGAAAATCCTGTTCTCCGACCTTACAAAGACCCTCCTGCTCAGATCCCTACCCTGCTAGCCCCAGTAATAGAAGAGTCAGTGAGTGAAATTGAAGGGGAAAAGCCAGCTAATCCAGCAAGTGAAACTGAGCTGGCAGCTGCTATTGACTCAATTACTGCAGAAGACATCTCAGCAGATGCTGATGGGTTCCCAGCTCCCACCACTTACACTGAAATCATTCCCACCCCAGAGCCACTGATTATACCCTCAGCAAGTGAAGGTATGGAACCAGACTCTAATTTAACAATCAGTGACATTGATGCCGATCCAGAACTGACACTGATCCCAGATAACAAAATTGAGTCCACTTCCAGCATTAATTCAAGTCAGGCATCTCCTATATCAGAAACACCCAGGAAAGGAGCTAAAATTAAGCCCAAAGCCCAGAAGAAGTCCAGATTCCGTAAAGGTAGTACCAGTAAAAAGGGAGAGTTGGCAGAGGAGAATGTTTTAGAACCTGAAAACATTCCTGATAAGCTCCACGAGACAGTTCCTTATGACACAGTGACTGAAAACTCGAAAGAAGATAATGCATCAAAAGACGCTTCAGTTGTCACTGTGAGGACATCCTGCAAGCAGGAGATGGAGGAAGAAGTTCACACCCCCAAGAAACAGGCCTTTACAGAGCAGTCTGAACCTGTGGACTCTGTCTGCCACTCAGGCCTGTCTCGCTTAACGGTTCAGCAGCCCCATGCTGAAGCAACGTTTTCTCCAACTCTAAATCAGATGAACCTTACATCCTCACGTTCTGGTAAAGTATCTGTCTCTCCAACAGACTGGCATACATCTAAGGATTCTGGAGTACTGTCTGCTTCTGTGTCGCAAGTTACAGTGGCCCCACTTTCTGCTCCTATATCAATAACTACCACTTCAGGGACTTCCTCAGGAAATCCTCCTCTGCCCCCTGATACCAAAGCCTCTGATATTGATCCCAACTCTAGCACTCTGCGCAAGATACTCATGGAGTCCAAATATGCCCCTGCTTCTAGTGGCAATGTGGCTCCCAGTTTGCTTGTTGCAACAACCCTGAGTGACCCGCGAATGTCAGAAAACGAAACATCTTCTGACCTGGCTCCTGCTAAACTGTCACTGTCTGAAGAAAAAACGTCCCCCGTCACAACCCAGGCAACCCTTCATCAACTTCCGCCACCTGAGACACAGCAAGCATTTGGTGAAAAGATGCCTAATTCAGTCATAGCCTCAACAGGAACCTCTGTTATTAGCCGCCTCCCCTTACCTGAGGAGACACCACGTATTGCTTTGGGAAACCGTAATGCTGGAATGACGCTTCCTAAACCTAAGCAGCGGGCCAGCATGAATGAAGGTAATCGCTACCATGGAATAGTTGTGGGTGACGAAGGCAGTAGTGGTGGACGTCCCATGATAGAGAGTGCAGCTTACAGCACAGGCCCCAGCCCTGGGTTAAGGGTCAACACCTCAGAGGGTGTGGTGGTACTGAGTTATTCAGGTCAGAAGACTGAGGGACCCCAGCGAATTAGTGCCAAAATTAGCCAGATCCCACCAGCCACTGCAGTTGATATTGAGTTTCAGCAGTCTGTGTCTAAATCCCAGATCAAGCAAGAACCAATCACTCCTTCTCAGCCTTCGACACCCAAGGTCTCCCAAGCGCCAATTGGATATGGGCACAGTGGGGGAGTCTTAACTGGACCGTCCTACAACGCACAGCCAGTCATATCCTCTATCAAGCAGGAAAATTCTGTCTTGGACAAGTCAGAGTCCCCATATCACTCTGGTTCTCTTTCAGGACCTATGAAAATAGTGCAACAGGCAACAAGCAATCCCCAGGTTTTAGTTTACAATCCAACTGTTGTGCAACAGCATGCAAAGAAGATTGCGGGAAATGAATGTGTGCCACTGAAAATTGATTCGAGTAAGCAATTGCAGCCCTCAAGCATGAGTCCTGGCATGAGCCCGCACCATGCCTCTCTTTCTGGCAACCATGTCGGTTCTAGTCCGAGTACCCCAACTGATAGAACACTACCACACCTTAGTGTGGTGAAACAGGAGCCTCATTCTCCTCGCACATCTGGACATTCCCCTTCTCCTTTTACCAAAGTGTGTCAGCCCAGCAGTACCGCATCCCCTATTAGTAGTTCTCTAGTGCTGGGCTCCAGTATGCCTACAATGTCACAGTATGCTTCTAGTGCACATCACCAAGAGCAGTCTGTCATTATGCCCCCACACAGTGTCACCCAGACAGTTTCCTTGGGTCATCTCTCTCAAGGTGAGGTTAGGATGAACACCCCACCGCTCTCATCAATGGGCTATGGGTTGCGCTCTGAATCTATGTCCTCACCTCGCCCTGGGCCACAGCAGCGATCCAGCACACCCCAACCAGCCAACATTCGTGACATGGTGTTACAGTCACATCCTGGACCTGCTGGGTCTATTGCTAGTAGCGGTGGCTCTCTGGCTGGGGATGAAGAAGTGAGACACTTACATCAGGGGTTGCGGAGGCCATCTGCACCGCAACTCCAGTCAGACATGATGGTGATGCAGCAAGACTATCGCGGGATGCACCATGGTGGCTTGCGACGGGATCCGTATGGCTTGCCACCACGTGATGTGCGCATTCTCATGCACCACCAGCTAGGGGAACACTCCACCCCTGAGTTGCGTAGGTCCTGTACCCCTGAGTCCAGCTTATCTTCCTCATCCTCAAGCATCTCATCAGCATCCTCTTCCAAGACGCCACCAGTAGGGAAGAACTTATCTGTAAAGGACCCTCAGAAAGTGTTGGAAGGGAAGATACCATCATCTCCTCACAGTGAGAGCAGAATCATGGGTGCTCATCCTTCTGTGCCAGTTATGATGTCCCCTCAAGGGGTGCCACTAATACCCCCGGGATCTACAAGCTCCTACTCGGATTACCCGGCGACGTATCGTGATGTCCGAGGCCTGCACTCCCAGTATGCTGCTCAATCCTCGCTGGGGATTAGCCTTGATCCACGAAGCATCACACCGTCTCAGGTGAGTGCAGTTTTCAGTAAAGTTATGCTTTATGATGATTTTTTTTTTTTTTTTTTTTTTTTTTTTTTTTTTTAATTTAAGTTCAGTAAACATAGTTTTTCAAAGTTGTGTGTTATTGCCAGCACCACTTTTGCTTATTTGTTGTCGGGTCGATGGCGACTCTATGGATAGTTGTCCTGAAAGCCTCTGTTGCTTATTCAATCATCAAATTTCAGCACAAGTTTAAAGAATGCCATATTTATGAGTGCACTCTGTGTAAGTGTGCACTTATCGAAAGTCTGAACTTGCCTGTTGTTTACACAAGAGTTGATGTTTGTTACACTTTTTCTTTTGTGCTACTTTTGACTGAAATCATTTTGAAATCATGAGATCATGGTCCCTTGCTACTGTCCTCAGCTTTTTCAGTGGTGTCCATTCATAAGCTTTTTGTGTACCTAATGGTTTAAATATCTGTTACTTGTCTCCTTCTCTTTAGGATGGGGACCCCAACCACCGCAGCAAGACACCTCTGGTGACATCCTCTGTTACACCCGGGGGTGAACCCAAAACACTGGAAAGTTTGCACCTCCGTCACACTGCTTCTGCAGACCCTTCTAACCCCAAATCTGGACAGAAAGGAGGGTCACAGTCCTTATTGTCCAGCCCACTGCCTCCTTCCTCAGGCCACTCCCACATACGCTCTGAAGGCAAGCTGGAGGCCTCCGGACACCGGCCTGTTGACACTGTGCAGCTTCTGACGGTTAGTGAAAGGGAAGAAGATGGGATCAGGCAGGAATGGGAAAGCTGGTAACCAGTGACTTTAGTATTCACTTTTTTGGATTCTCTCTATTTCTGCAGAAATACCCCATTGTGTGGCAAGGTCTTCTGGCCCTGAAGAATGACACTGCTGCTGTCCAGCTCCACTTCGTCTCTGGAAACAATGTGTTGGCACACAGGTCGTTGCCCCCACCTGAAGGAGGTCCTCTGCTTCGCATTGCACAAAGAATGAGATTGGAGGCATCGCAACTTGAGGGCGTGGCACGCAGGATGACAGTCAGTCTCAATCTCCTTACTATCTCATAATACCAGCTTGCATCATGGAAAAATTTGTTCAGATGAATTCTTGTTCAGGAACATTTTGAAATCTAAAGCTTGCTGTTGCATTAACTCCATGTTGTGATCTTCATTTTAATAAGCCTTTTTTCCAGTTTCCTTATTGTTTATGAATGTGGAAAACATGTCTGTAAAGTTGATGTAATTTACATTGTTCCTCTGTTTAGGTGGAGAGTGACTATTGCCTCTTACTGGCATTGCCATGTGGACGTGACCAGGAAGATGTCCTGAACCAGACCCACGCTCTCAAAGGAGGTTTCATAACCTACCTGCAGGCCAAGCTGGCTGCTGGGATCATCAATGTCCCCAACCCTGGATCCAACCAGGTAAAATGCTGCACCTGAGGGGGTTTGGCTTTTACAGAAGAGTATCCTTGGAGGTGTGTGAATGGCAGTGTCAGGTGTGAATCGGTATATTTATATGAATGGATCCATTAATGCATATTAATGTTGCCATTTCTATTTCCTCAGCCTGCATACGTGCTACAAATCTTCCCACCCTGTGAATTCTCGGAAAGTCACCTGTCCCGGCTTGCCCCAGACCTTCTCAACAGCATCTCCAGTATATCACCCCACCTCATGATTGTCATTGCCTCTGTGTGAAACCCTGGCTCTTCAGCCGATCTCTTGCTCAGCTGAAGCTCTCGAGTGGCTGCCCTGTGAACTTCAGCAGAGGCAAAATGGAAAACAGCCCTATCCGACACTTTCCTGTGACGCATGATATCGGCTGTTTATTCACACCCCGGAGCCTGCCATGGGCTTTTTAAGAAATCATTTTTTTTTTCATTCTTTTTATCCACTAGGAGTGATATGTGACTTTATTAGGGGTGGGGTTGTACAGATGAAAGACTGAGCAGGGCAACATTTTTATTATTTTATTATTTTATTTTTTTTTTTTTACATGAAACATTTGTGGTCTTTTAATTCGTATACAACGCATATCAGAAAAAAATGATTGCACTTGGGGGGGGGGATTTAATTGCAGATTTTTAAAATGTTCTGTATGACTTAAAGACTTCAGTTAGCCAGAAAACACCTTTAAATATTTCTTGGAGGAGACTCATGCTATTAACCCTTTGGATTATCTTCAGCTGCTTTTGAGTTATTCTTTTGCACCCATGTCCCACCAGAAGCACCAGTGTTCTGCTCTTGGTTCAAGTGGTTTCTGGATGTTACTGCTTCCTCTTTTTACAAAAGGACTGCCTTTTATTTTTTTTCCCTTGAGGATCAAGGTATTAGGACACCGTGTCGAACTCGGCATATTTTACAAATGGCATACTGAATGAATGACTTCACAAAAGATGGCTTGCTATGCCTGGCTACAGGAACACAGGGTGAGATATCAGCAAGGGCGTTGTCAGAAACTGATAAACCTGTGCCAAAACTTTTCAGAAGGAAAAAGTAACTGAATGGAACCTGAAACATAAAATATTTTCATATGTGACTTTCATTCAAAAGTGCTTCTCTTTCAACATGGTGTTTTGTGTGGTTCTGTTAATTTCCATATGTTTTCTGTGTTCTGCATGTCCATCCCTCTGGAAACAGTGAGTTGGGAGTAGCCCTTGTTCAGAAATCATGGATGTCCATTCTCCAGCTGCATACTGTGTTGGCCAGTCCTGGTTTCTCCTTATTTTATATAATTGACCTTCTGCAATCTGTGCAGGTATGACAAAAGTGTGGGGAGTTAGGGTTTTTAATGTGAAGAAATCATGGGACTCAGCTGAAATTTGAGTGAATGTAGAAAGTCTCCCCAGTGTGTCTCTCACTATGTTGTACAGTTGTGTTTTTTTTATTACGACACCCTATCCCTGATCAGAACTTAAAAGAAAAACGGACAAATTACCAGTAAAGATACATGTACAGAAGCATAAGACAAGCCTTGGTACACAGGTCTGTTGTTTTCAGGCTGATATGGTAACATTGACAGCATTTACAATTTTAGTACGCAGAATATAAAAAGTGCACACGAAAAACAAGACTCAACTCCCCAAACATTTTTCTTTGAAGCTGTCATTCATCATGATGTATAATTTTTTAATGTGTTTGTTACTGTTCCTCTATGAGGAAACTAAGATGTGTGTAAAATAAATTCATGTTGATTTGCATTTTCTTCCATGGACCATTATATGATATATAATTTTATTTTTGTTTCATTAATGTTTATTGTACTGTTGGTGAACTATAATACAAGGCAAATTCAAATAATACAACCAAGACCGATTTCTGTAGAGTTGTACCTTACTTAAGCAGTTAGCACTATAAATGTATTGGTAAGGCATGCATAGACCTGAAGCAATATTTACATAGAATGTTGTATTTTGATCTCAAAGCTGCTGTTTAGTCAGTGAACCCTGAATTTAATCTTCATTATCAGTACTGGCTTGTCCAATGCAGAGTCATTGCCTGCCACCTGTCCCAGAAAGGTGTGACACAAGGTATTGCCTGGATGTGGACACCAGTCCATTGTGCACATATACACGCACCCTACAGGCAGTTCAGCTATAAAAATGTCTGAACTATGGTATTGCCTGAAGCACTCAGAAAAAACCCACGTGAACACAGGGTACATGTAAACTTTGCCCTAGTGAAAGATGCTGGTGTGTGTGTCATAAAGGAGTAGTGTTTGAGTTACGTATTGTGCTTGTGCCCATTTCCTGAAAATGAAATACTAGGTATTGAAATAGTTTATCCTTTTGCATCCAATACATAGTGATCAAGAATTTTCAGTGATGTAGGAAAAAAAGTCCCATAAAAACCAACCATCACAAATAATTTAGAAACCATATTTTTATACATCTTTTGAATCATGGGTGTCTCTGTACCCTTAATTTTCATGGCACTGGAACTATTTGCTCAAGAAATTACATTTTTTTTTAACCAGTTTTACAAGAGAGAACAGGAGTATAAAACAATAGCAAGTTTTATCTGAGTGTCATTGTGTAATTTAAAAGTGCAATTTGAAAGATTTTGGCCTGAAAATCAAAAGGTAGCATGTCTGATTGTGAGGGAAGTGTAGACTCTGGGGACCAGGGTGATTCTTTTTAGTGAATTTACAGAGGAGACATGGGAAGCAGATGGCCTGAGTAGAAGGGAGGTTTTAAAGAGGGTAAGGAGATGTGAAACTACGGGTAACAAACAATGTTATGGTGAGAGCTATAGATCACGTTCAAAGTCTAGCTGGACTCCAGGATAAAATCTGAAGAGATGAGCCAGGAAGTTGGCGGAAACATACATTTCTTCTTTTAGCAGAGGCTTTTCTCCAAAGTGACTTCAGTAAACACTGTGTGGTGTTATCAGCCCACACCTTACTCACCCAAGGTAACTTACAATGCTAGATACATTACTTTTAATGGTTACTCATCCACACACAAGTGAAACACTTTCTATCTTTGACTCACACATACACTATGGGTGGCTTTAGAGTCACCGATCCACTGAACTACATGTCTTTGACCTTTGAGAGGGAGCTCCCGCAGACATGGAGAGAACATGCAAACTCCACACAGGATGAGTAGGGATCAAACCCTCGTCTTCTCACGCCACCCGGTAGATGGAGAGCATCTGAACAAAAAGTTGAACGGTGTAGTTGGTGAAGAAGGGTTAGATTTAGAAGACTCTGTGGATGAAGTAACGGGACTGAGTCAGAGAAAATATTTATGAAATGCACGTGGAGAAGTCATCTGTGGTCTTGACAGCAGATGAAGTTGAGAGGGTGGTGTTTTCAAGTGCCCCACAAGTCATGAGAGAAGGTCTGAGATTAGGAGCAAATGTATATGGAAAATAGATGTCTCAGCATGGGGACCGAGGTACACCCGTGAAGGGTTTCAGAGGAGAAGATATGATTTGCAATGGGACACAGAATGACTAGCTGGAAAGGTAGGATTTTAGCAGCATGTTTGTCATCACGACATCACTGAGACAAGAGAGGAGCAGGTAGCAGTTGAGGAAGCTGAGGTTAAATCAGAAGGATGCAGTTTTGTTGAACTCAGAGCCCTCATTCCTGAGAATAGAGTGGTTCTGTAGTCAAGTCTGGATGCATTTACCGTACTTTGTTTAGCTGATGCTTTTCTCCAAAGCAACTTGGTGTTAAGCTATTTATTATTTAGCCATTTACAGAGCTGAGTATTTTTTACTGGAGCAATTTTACGGTGAATACCTTTCTCAAGGGTATGAGTGCCGGAGGTGACTCTTTACTGCGATCTCTGGGTCCAAGTACAGCAGGTGAACCACTACAGTACCAGCTGCCTTTAGTTGCTTATGCTACTGAGGATCTTGTTGCTGAAGAGAGAAAAGCGCTCTAAAGGTAAACTGCACATTCCATTTGTTGCATTTGCATTTCTGTTGGCAATGGCTATGAATATTTTTAATTCTTTGTTACTAAGTACAGCTGATCCTTGAACAACACGGGTTTGAACTGTGCGGGTTCACTTATACGCAGATTTTTTTCAAAAAATATATTGGAAAATTTTTTTGGAGATGTGCGACAATTTGAAAAAACTCGCAGATGAACTGCGTAGCCTAGAAATATGGAAAAAATCAAGAAAAGTCAGGTATGTCATGAATGGATAAAATATATGTAGACACTATTCTATCATTTACTACCGTAAAATATACACGTAATATGTATAACATCTACAGTGTTTTGTATCGTATAAGACAATATTGATGTAGGTACTGACAGACAGACGATTCATCTTGTAAACAGATGATGTAAACTTACAGTATTGATAAATACAGTACAGTACTGTAAATCTATTTTCCTTATGATTTTCTTAATATTTTCCTTTCCCTAGCTTACTTTATTGTAAGAATACAGTATATAATAGATCTACAAAATAGGTGTTAATCGACTGTTTATGTTATCGGTAAGGCTTCCGCTCAATAGTAGGCTATTAATACTTAAGTTTTTGGGGATTCAAAAGTTATATACGGATTTCTGACTGCGCAGGGGGGTAGGTGCTTCTAACTTACCATTGGTCAAGGGTCAACTGTACTACTTCTTTCATCCCTTAATGTTTATTTCATAGAAGCCAGACGAAAGTGGTCCAGACTGGCCTATACCCACTGTCCAGAATCATTCATGCTTAGCCTATAAATCACACACACACACATTGTCTGAAGCTGCTTATCCCAAGTGGGGTCACAGCAAGCTGGAGCCTAACCCGGCAACACAGGGCACAAGGCTGGAGGGGGAGGGGACACACCCAGGATGGGGTGCCAGTCTGTCACAAGGCACCCCAAGCAGGACTTGAACCCCAGACCTGCCACAGAGCAGGACCCAGCCAAGCCCGCTGCACCGCCTGTAAATCATAAAAATATATTTTATTGTTTTATATTATAGCATAATAATGTTGCATAGTTATATAAATTTCGTTACTTTGGCCTCCTCTCTCTCTTCATCTAGGGTTATATACATTTGCTGAAGTCTGTCAATACAAGCAATTCATTTTGCCAGTTAATGATATTAGAATTTAAATTTTTATGCCTACACTTTTGAAATTAATTGAGAACAACAAAGGTATTGTCACGTCCACACCCTCGAGCCGATGCGGAACACCTGGGGCGCGGCGCAGACCACCAGCTGATGCGGAACCTTGTTCAGCCTTGTTGTTAGCGATCTCCTAGCCTCTTGCTCCACTTCTTCCTGTTCCCTGACGCCTTCCCCGATCCCGTCCCTTGTTCCTACGTTTCTGTTCCTTCTTATGGTCACCGACCTCTTGCCTGTGTACCAACCTTGCCTTTTGGATTCTCCTTGTGACGATGTTCGCGCCTCGAAGACCGATTGCCTGTCCCTTGACCTTCGCTCTTGGATTTCCCCGAATAAACCACAAATCCCACTCTGGACTTGGGTCCGCCGCTTCCTTCCGGAACTAACCATAACAGATATGTAGTATTCACTCTGTGCAGTCCCATAGAGAATTGTCTTCAACGCATCCCTAGAATACGTTGGGAACAACATGGCAACAACAGTGAAGTAGGCAGACTCACAGGCATCAACCTCATCAAATATGCATCATGGATGAAGTGAAAAAGAGACGATGGAGGTGGTTGAGACACTCGCTTTGGATGAACAAGACCAGGCATCCACATGTTGCCCTCAGATGGACACCACCAGGAAAGAGAAAGAGAGGCAGACCACTGGGCACATGGAAGAGAACTATCAAGAATGAGATGCAAACGATTGGCAAGACCTGGAATGAAGTCATCCTGCTTGTTCAAGAGTAGACTAGTTGGCACCTTGTGCTCCAGTTGGAGTGATGAGGATTAACAACATAGTCCCATGGAGAATATAGGCATGGCCATCACCAGGCTTCTCCAGCTCTCTTACCTTAGCCATCCCTGGTTTAATCAATAGCGAATGGCCTTTGGACCACATGGGCTGCAACCTGGAAGGCTTTAAATTTCACCAAAAACCTGATGAAAACCTCTAAAATCGCTTGCGAAGAATTCTAACAATTTGAGGGAAATTGCTGAGTTTTCAAAGCGTCTCACAGCTTCATGCCTTTTTTACCCAGGGACCCAGCTGTGCAACTGATAACTCTAAATAAATACACAAATATGATGCTTCCTGCCAGTGCTACTGCTTTAGGCTGAATGGCACTGCATTGCGGCTGGAATCTCCAGATTCCTTCGACCTTCTCTTTGTCGTCCGTATCTTCTGCTGGTGCGTTTTGCTGTAAAACGTTTTTGTTTGTCGTGGAACAAACATGACTTGTGTTTGCACAAGCAGCCCCCAGATGGCAGTAAACAGTAAGGCCAAACTGAACAGGAGTGTGAGATCACCTTAATTCCGTTCCCTTCCATAGCGTTTGCCGCCTGTGTCCGGTGTTCCTGATCAATAACGCTGACGAACGTTACACATATTGATTCGATGAGAAGATCAACGATTGAATATATTCATTTGTCCGTTCACTACCCATGATCGATTGTCCTGCACTGTGTTGCGGTACTCTGGAGCTCATCTGGGAAGCATGGGGTGCTAGACTGGGAAGGGTACACCCAGGACAGGGCACCACCCAGGTCCTTTGACAGCAAGGCAAACCACTACATTAGTTGCTGCTGCTGCAATATTTTTAATTTTAAAGTAGCTTAAAGTTAATAAATGATTTTAAAAAGTCTTGCAACGTATTTTTATCGTGGCTGTATTCAAGACTTTTACAATAAGATCGACTAATTCTGCTTCCATAATTTAGCAGCGTTTTGCAAGTCGGTATAAATAAAAGAGGAAATTTGAAAATACAATAATCAGCAATTAGTTGTAAGAAGGACCAGCACCCATCGCTCATATAACGGAGGACCCTTCAATACATTTCTTAAATGGCGTGTCAAAATATATACCACTTTGTCATACAACGGTGCCTGTAATTTCAGTGCAGTGGCATTTTTTGTGTATTATGCAGCCATTCCATTTCCATAAATGTGCTTTGCGCAATACAACCAACCTTAACACAACAGGGTCCTGTACAATGAAAAACTACTACAATGGCTTGTGACTACTTTGTACCCGCTTTCACATTTATCTGACACTTTTTTCCAAAGCAGCTTACAATTATTTACCCATTTAGACAGCTGGGTAACTTTACTGGAGCAATTTAGGGTAAGCATATGGAGTTTGGAGTTTGCATCTTCTCTCCGTGTCTGCGTGAGTTTCCTCTGGGTGCTCTGGTTTCCTCCCACACTCCAAAGACCTGCTGTTCAGGTTCACCCATAGTGTGTGAGTGACGCAGAGAGTGTGTTCCACTGATGTATGGATGAGTGACCCAGTGTAAGTAGTGTATCCAGCAGTGTAAATCACCGCGGTGAGTAAGGTGTGTGAGCTAATAACACTATATAGAGTTCATTGGAAGTTGCTTTGGAGAAAAGTGTCTGCTAAGTGAATAAATGTAAATGTAAGTACGTTGCTCAAGGTCACTACAGCTGAAGAAGTGAACGTGCAACTTTTGGGTCCAAAGACAGCAGCTCTAACCACTATGCTACCATCTGTCTCTATTTTTTTTATAATAAGAAAAAAAATCATAATTCTGTACAACTGCTGTTATACCTGTCATGGGGTCTTTTTTGCTTCAGTGTGCAATCCTGACAAACATGTGATAGATAGGTCACCCAAACATTTACGTGGTAAACCTCACAGAGGTGCTTCCTCACATCACAACTTTTATCCTTGGTTATTGGTTCAAAGCAGTCAGTTAACATAACAGCAACAAGGTAAACTGGGAATAAACATAACAACTTACTCACTTACTTTCATTTACTGCTTGTCCTTGACAGGGTTACGGTTATCTGGAGCCTATATGAAAAGCATAAGGTGCTAGACTAGACATGGTACATCTTGGAAGGGATGCCAGTCCATCGCAGGCTCATTAGAATGATTATTGATAATTAGTGAATAGATGAACGTATAAAATTGAAAGACAAACGAGAAATTGTATGGGTTCAGCCTTCGACAGCTGGTAAAATAGTGGTGCGAGCTCTTGCTTTTTGATCCAAAAGTTGCAGGTTCGATCCCCACCTCCAGCTGTAGTACCCTTGAGCAACGTACTTATCTTAAATTTCTCCAGTAAAATTACCCAGCTGTATAAGTAGGTAAACAATTGTAACCTTAACATTATAAGGAGAAAAGCATAAGCTAATTTAATAAATGTGAATATTATGAAATACGTTACTACCATGTATAAGAAATACCCTTTGTTAGTTTTTATTTTATTTACATTTTTATTTTTATTTTAGGTGTCACTTTTTTAGTTCAGTTTTATTTTTTTTTCACACACAAATAATTCCATCCCTATTAATTGCTAATTTCGTGCTAGAGACAGAGAGATTGGTAGCTCCGGAAGATCACTTTGATCCCCAGGTGATTTTCACAGATGAATGAATTTGAATTCCTGCATATCAATTTCGTTTCCCAAATTTCTACAGATTAACTTCACGGTTAACGGTTTATTAATATGTTTCACGTGCAGCGCAGTGGCACGGTGGATGGCACTGGAAGCCTTGCAGCTGCTGCCTCTGGGTTTGGAAGTGGATTCATTATGTGTGTGTGTGTGTGTGTGTGTGTGTGTGTGAGTGAATCACTGAATGGGTATGGGTGTGAATGCTCCGGGTGTTCCGACCCGGGTCTACCCTGCCTCATGCCCTCGTCTTCCAGGATAGGCTCTGCATCACTGTGGGATGCAATGCACTCTTCAACCACACGGAGACGCTATACACACAAAAGTGAAGAATCACGAGTGGCCCCATATGTGGCCCTCGGGGAGACTGCAGGCTTACATTCCGAACAAAGTTCTTCAGGGGCCCGAAAGGTCATGTTTTTGTTCAGCGCATCGTCTAAACGGCCAAGCGTTGACTTAGCTGTAGAATATATGTACGTATCGTTTCTCAGAGATCCCTGCAATGTGTTTTTGTGCTGATGCTAGTTGAAATGTAAAACATAAAACATTTATAAATATGTTTTCGTGCTATAATATTATTTCACATAGACTGAAACCGCTTGTCCCAAGCAAGGTCGTAGCAAACCAGAGCTCAACCCGGCAACGCAGGGCGTAAGGAAGAAGGGACCCCGAACGGGACGCCAGTCCGTCGCAAGGCACCCCAAGCGGGACTCGAACCCCAGACCTACCGGAGAGCAGGACTCAGTCAAGCCCGCTGCACCACTGTAGTGAAATGAAGGGATGACAATTTGCTGGAACACGTGGTGGAGGTGTTTTGAGGTTTTCTTTTCACGTAAATGACGTGAGACCTTCTTTCTTCTCAAAGGATGACAATGAATGAGACTTTTACTGTTTAATTTTACCAGGTGCCGATTTAAATGTTTCTTCTCCACCAGCAGCTTAAGGCCTGATGCTTGTGTGGAGTTGGCATGTTCTCCCCGTGTCTGCGTGGGTTTCCTCCGGGTGCTCTGGTTTCCTCCCACGCTCCAAAGACATGCTGTTCAGGTTCCCCCACACTGTGTGAGTGACACAGAGAGAGACAGTGTGTGTTCCGCTGATGTATGGATGAGTGACCCAGTGTAAGTAGTGCATCTAGCAGTGTAAGTCACCGCGGTGAATAAGGTGTGTGGGCTGATAACACTACATAGAGTTCATTGGAAGCCGCTTTGGAGAAAAGCCTCTGCTAAGTGAATAAATGTAAATGCTTGTAGTCTCACTGAAGGACAGTCTTATCCAGCTCTGTGTCTTTTTAGGGTTGTGACTAATTATGGGATGTGGGAGAAGGTAGATGACAGGAGGAGGAGGAGGGTGAAGGGTGATGAGTGGGGTTCTTCTCTCCATCTCAGGCTAAAGCGTGTTTTCATTGTTATGTATGCTAAGCTCTTACTAAGGATGTCACTGCCTCTTTCGCAATTCACCACAGCGGGGGGGGAGGACAGATGAAACACAACGTGAAGCGTCAACAGAGTGGGTTGAGGTGAGCTAAAAGCATGCTGGGAAATGCTGATTGACAAGGATCTTTCAGGATCGCCTATCAAGTCCCTTTTCTTCGCTTAGACCCCGAAGACACCGAACCGCTTCTCGTCCGTGGAAACTTCCGCGTCCCAGTGACTCGGCACGCAGTTCCTAATGCTGCAGCAAACGTTTCTTTTTGTCTTCTCACAGTTAAAAGGAAGGAATATTTTGCACGTATTGAGTGCCAGCGTTCACGAACAATTCACAATGACAAGTCATGGTGCAAATTCTTTTGCTTTTCTCATTAGCACAATGGCTTTTAAACATGTTTCGTTATTATGATTACCCAGATTGCTTTCTCACGGTAGGTTTTCAATTACACAACAAACAAAGCGGATAATCCAAACAGCTTCTGTACGAATTTCAAGGTCTACGTAGGGATGAGCGTGGACAGCTCTACGTTACTTTGGACAACCGCTTCTGCTCAGCTACAAACTAAATAACGTACAGATGGTCCCCGAGTTACGATGGTCCGACTTACGATTTTTCGACCTTACGACGGTGCGATAGCGATGCGCATTCAGCAGGAGCCGTATTTCGAATTTGGATTTTTTTTCCCGGGAAAGCGGTACGATATTCTCTCGTGATGCTGGGCAGCAGCAGCGATCCGCATATCCCAGTCTGCCAAATCTTGCTAGCAGCGTATACAACCGATACGCTACAGTGTTCTGTGATTCCAGTGTCCTCCCCATATTAACGTTGTGTTCTGTACATCCATCATGTCTACGAAACGCTTATCTGTGTTTCCTGCTACTGGTGGGAAGAAGAAGAGGCGGGAAATTACTCTTGAGGAGAAATTCGAGATAATTGCCCAGCATGAAGGCGACAAGCTCGTAATGGCCATCGCACGTATGCCAGGCTACGATGTTCGGTAGGTTAGGTGTATTAAATGCATTTTCGACTTACGGTATTTTCCATTTACGATGGGTTTCGTTGATCGTAACCCCATCGTAAGCTGAGGGCCGTCTTTAATTGAATTTCTACGTCCAGCATCAGCACACGGAATCATGCTGCATCCATAATACACACGCATACGGTAGACGAGCAATGCGGTCTAAATACGAAAAATATATTGTTATGAAGCTACTTGTTTTGCAAATTAAACAGAACTAGACAAACAAGAAATGCACACATCCTTTTAAACTAACTTACTCATATAAGTTGTGCTTTAGTATAACTTATACTATAAATTAATATAGCTACTAAATAAATACAGGTGGTCCTCGACTTACGGTGGTTTGACTTATGATTCGACTTTACGATGGCGAGCTGGCGAAAAACATTCAGTCGAAACCGTACTTTGAATTTTGAATTTTGATTTTCTCACGGACAAGCGATATGCGGAGCGAAACTCTCTCGCGATGACGAGCAGCGCCAGCGATGTCACGCAGAGGTACGTATTAGGCATATTAAACGCATTTTTGACTTACGATACTTTCGACTCACGATGGGTTTTGCGGAACGTAACCCCATCGTACGTCGGGGACCGCCTGTATACTAGTCTGTCTCACTTCTTTTTTCTCAAGCAAAATAAATTCGAGACCTAATCAGAAGCCTCAGACGTAGCAAAAAAATCAATTTGACTGAAATTTATCGGATTTTTATACCTAGCGTATTAATCCACGTTATTCTCTGAGTTTCTTATGCTTGACTCTGAGTCTTTATAACCCTTATTAGACATGCGATTGTTAAAGACGGCTAGATGGGCAGGATCTTCGTCTGCACGCGAACGGAAGACGTTCACAACAGTCACACAGTTTACAGTGGTTTACGCAAACATTATTTCTTACCGCTCTCCCTCTCGGGTGAAGTTTTAGGGCAGTCTACACCGGAACAATGGAACACAAAGGAATAAAGGACCCTGGAGTGGGACTGAGAAGCGCGGGTAAGTGTCGGACCAGGGTCCTTCGGAAGGGACCCCCCGCCCACGTTCGAATCGCTCCTCTCCTCCTTCCTTTGGTCGCAGCAGGGAGGGAGGAGAAACACGCTAGGAAACAGGAGAATCGGAGGAGATTTATGGTGCCGCGACGAGGCAGGAGTCGGAATGTTAATTGGCACTCCACACCCGGCGAGGGATCAGTCGAGCGGGATGGATGAAGGGAGACCAGAAAGATGTGCGTGGGCGTGTGTGCACACACTGTGCGAGTAGGCAGCCTTTGCCAGCGTGTTGCGCACACCGTGCCGTTTGACTTCACCCTGTTTTCCTTCCCAGTACAGCGGCGGCCTTGGACCACACAGCGCCGATCCCGGGGGCAGCGGCAGGAGCTGCAGCCACGTCGGCGGCTGCGTGCATGCGTGCGCGTGTTGTTAGGGGTTCTGTATACTTTGCTTAATTACATGCTTTCGTCTTTTGCTCCTAATGGAAAGACCTCCGGAGTACAGGTCGAGTCCGGAAAAGGCAGAGGAACACTACGAACAGACTCGGCACCTTAGCCAAAATAATTCGGACGTCGAAACAGGAGCATCTTTTCCGTTCAATATCTTTAATTTACTTTCAGCAATACCGAAAAAACGAGAATTATCTACGCGACTAAATGTCGTGGGAAACGTCCCAAATAGCGCATCGGGATCTCATTCATTGCAGCAACTCGGATACGTCTTCGGACCGTTGAAGCGCGCGAATGCGCTATGTTTTTCATCGTTCGATTCCTTGAGGGATTTATAACCTCTCGCTCGCAGTTCCAGTTCCTGAGTCGATATCACGTGCTTCTCCGCGCCCAGCCGAAGAAGGCCTGCTTCATATGTGTTTCTTCTCCTATAGGCGGTCTGCAGGGGGTGCACGTATCTGCTGTATCAGGGCAGCTGGGCCAGCATCTCTCCTATGCTCACACCCCTATGGAGAACACGGGCCAAGCAGGCTTCGCTCAACAGCGTATTGTATGTGAACGTCACGGCAAAGAGCGAGCGCGGCAGCATACGCTATATTTTTTCCTTAACCCTCATTTATTATGTCTGCGACCACAGTAGCTGGAGGAATGTGGGCTGCAGACATGCGGACAGTCATCAGTCGCTTCAGCTCCTCACTCACTCTCCCTCTCTCCTTCCTACGCCGTCCTTCTGTGCTCCTCTGTAATTTTCCGGACAGCAGGCACACTGGTGGCAGCACATACTTAGAGGACGCCGAATTAAAAACACGCCGAAAAAATGCGACACTCGTCAGCCTCTCCCTTTGCCCGGACTTGGCCCCGACTACAGCTCTCCGTCCACCTGTGACGGTCTGGCCCGTGGGCTTGTTTGTGACGCTCCAAAGTCCAGGTGCAGTTTGTTTCCTCCACACTGAGTGTAGATAACCTGCACGGCGAAAAACAGAGGTGCAAAAGAAGAGCAACCTTTCTCTGCATGTTTTTCCAGTGTGGAGAAACCATCTTGTGAAGACGTGTGACCATCGTGTTGGCTGCCTAGCAGACTAGGTGATGAACCTGTGGCAAGTCCATGTCACCATGAAGTCCCGAAACCCGGTGACTCAAGGGCTTCCTGTTAGGGTAGTCAAGCGTCCACTGTACCTCGGGTGCATAGAGGTGTAAGTCACCCTTGCTTGACAAACTTTCCATGCGTGAGAAGTGAGTCCCCCTCCATTCCCCTCTTCGCCGAGAAGTCATTCCGGTGGCACTCAACTGTCTTTACCATTTGCTGCTATCATGTACGGACAGTCCTCGAGTTATGATAGTCTGATTTACGATTTTTCGACTTTACGATGGTGCGATAGGGATACGCATTCAGAAGAAACCGTACTTCGAATTTTGATTTTTTTCCCAGGAAGGCAATATGCAGTATGATACTCTCTTGTGATGCTGGGCAGCGATGTGCATCTCCCAGTCTGCCACGCGGTCACTACTGCGTACAAGCGATACTCTACAGTGTTCTGTGTTTCCAGTGTTTTTCTTTGGATACCTCCCCGTATCTACGTTGTGTTTCGTGCATCCATCATGTCTACAAAACGCCCACCCGTGTCTCCTGCTACTGGTGAGAAGAAGAAGTGGAGGGCAAATACCGTTGAGGAGAAACTCAAGATAATATGCCGGCGTGAAGGTGGCAAACTCGTAATGGCCATCGCACGTGAACTTGGACTTTCGCAATCGACGACCTCGACCGTCTCAAAGGATAAGAGGCGATGATGTTCGGTAGGTTGGGTGTATTAAATGAATTTTCGACTTATAATATTTTCGACTTACGATGGGTCAGTTAGGACGTAACCCCATCGTAAGTCGGGGACCGTCTGTACCTGGAAAGGAGTTGGACATCTGGGAAACCTGGAGCCTGCTGTGCTTTTGAGCTGGATCAGCACTGCCCCAAGTTTGTGGGTGGAAGGCCCCGTGTCATCAACAGCGCGTGCCAACGCCTCCGCATAGTCAGCTCATTGATCTTTGGAATTTATTTTCAGCATATTCTTGCTGTGTGGACTTTGTAAATGTTTGACAGATGTCATGATAGTTTTGGCAGAATGCACGGGGCAGAACTGTAGCGGAAGCACCAACGTTAGCATTGTGGACAGCGTTATGGATGAGACGAAGGGTAGTATTCATATTCCGTTTCATATTCCATATTCGTATTTCACATACATACCAGTGCAGCTACAGAAAAAGGCAACAAGCAGGGAGGAAATAAGAACAGCCTTTCTTTGGGGCTCTCACTCTCATAGAACCAGTGGTACTGCGGTACCTGGGTTATAGTCGAATGGCTGTGGAGAGTGGGTGGTAGTTATCCCCAGCAGCCCTGTCACGGGCTTCTTCATCCCAAAGACACATGGAGAGTAAGCAAAGGTTAACCAGGAGAGAGACTGACATGATTTATGAAATGTGTGGTCACAGAGATAACATAAAGTGTCTTGCAAAAATATTTAGACCCTTGACAAAATCACACATTTTCCTGAATAAAAAAGGACCCTTTTATATTTTTTCCATGTGATATTTTAATTCAGAAATATACTACTCAAAATGTATTATTTCAACACGAGTTTTGCATCACAAAGCAAAAAACTAAAATGTGCTTTTTTCATAAGTATTCAAACCCTTTCACTCAATATTTAGTACAAGTACCACTGGCAGTAAATGCAGCTTCTGGTATTTTTGGGCAAATGTCTACCAGTTTTTTACACCAGCTCGATGCAATTTTTCTCCCATTCTAGCGTGCACATCTATTCAAGCTCTCTGAATGCCTACGCTACGCTTGGTTCTATACTTGCGACTGAGGGTCGGAGACCATGTTAGCATTTGACCCAACATTAACGCTGTGGTTACGTGAACGTCCTTCACTATTTGCAAAAAAAAAATAATGAAAACTGAGTGGATTTTGTAAAAACAAAAGTGTTTAGAAGTTTACTTATGGAATGACACGATCGCATGCGTGTATCTCACTCGTAACTTGAGAGCATTAAATGATGCGCCACTCCGATGGACTGCCCTTCCATCCAGCGTGTGCCCTCTGCTTCTGGGGAGGGCTGTGGACTACCGTGACCCTGGCTTGGAGAAGCGGTCAGCGAAAGTGAGTGTGAGAGAATGAAATGATGTGCAACATAATATCTGAGCAGTCCTTAAAGAAATCAGGTTGTAAATCTAATTTCAAAGGAAGACTGTGTGATGAGCCCATAGGTGACCCTGCTGGGAGGCAGCTGGAGGGTTTGCCCTTTATCACAGTGTCTTGGCATGAAGAGCAGCTGTCTTGGGTCCTCACTAATGTCTCCGATCCCTGTCGGCAGCCCTCATGCATTACATCATTGTTCTCATCTTCCTCTCTTAGGGCACACAGACAGTGCGGGGAAATACAAGAACTCAATATGTTTCAGGCCCGACTTCTGTCTGCAGTTGTTATACATGCTGCGTTTAATACATTTGTTTTCATTTAAGAAGTACAATGGCACTGAGGCTACTTCTACCTCTAGGGTTGCAACTGGTCTCAGAGTTAATCTTTAGGGCTACTCACTACTTTTTCTTTCCGGCATCGTTCCTGGGAAATAAGTCTTGTAGGTCTCTTCGTATTCTAAAGCTCTGCCCCAACATGACATGTATGAATCAGGTGTTGTGTTTGTATGTCGCTGTAATAATTTAAAAGTGTGAGGGGGCAACAGATCACCTGCAATAATGCTGCAGACAAATGTTACAATTTATGCAGTTCATACTGCAAATGGTAGGAGGTAGTTGTGTAAATGTATGTGTGTCACAGCTGATTCTGATAGAGGGTAGGATGGTGCAGCGCTTTTGCTTATATAAACGTGCGTTGCTTGATTCTCTAAGCCTCGGGTGTCACGCCCAGCAAAACGCCCCAGGCACCTGATCCGGATCGGCTAGACCAGGTGTAAAGGGAGTCGGTCCGCCACCGTTTCTCGATGGAATCTTGTTTGAGACAACTGTCCCCTGTGTTCTTGCACTCACCGCGTTCTGTATCCAGGTCCCCTTTGCCCTCGCAACCTCTTCCTCATCTCCTGGCTCTTGACTCCTCGCCTCATCACCCGACTATGTTTTCAGATCCTTGCTCGCGCTCTGACTGCCGATCGCCTGACCCTTCGTCCGTCCCCGACTACGATTTCCAGCTTTGCCCTTCAACTTCTAATAAACTAATCTGCACTTGGGTCCAATCTCCTTCGTGTTCTCTCTTCAGTCTGACGTTGGGTGAGGGAATTTCTCTGGGTTGTGTTTAACTGTGTGTGTCTTGTGTGAGAGCATTAGAGAGAATGCGCTTTGCAGGTGCTTGGGTGGGATAGGTAGCTTTGCAATGGTATGAAAGGGTGTGAGCACTTGGGTGGAAGAGGTCATTTCTTTGTGGTTGCCAGGTGCTACGGCTTGCGTTCTATGGGAAATGGAAGGCGTTCAAGTCCCAGAAGCTCTATACTACTCATTAACGAACCAGAGAAAAATGGAAGGAAGCAAACACATGTCTGGAGAATATGTTTGATCTGCCCTTAGCTTCCAAGAACCAGGAAGGTGAGCAAGCTGTGAGTTAATAGGAAAAGGGAAAAAACAGGGTTGAGTGAAAGAAATAATAAAGAGATACTTCTTCGATGAGGTAAGCTGGTTGTCAGGATTGAGAGATGTCTGAGCAGGAGGGGTGTAATTTGAAGAACGTGAAGCAAGACAAGGGCAGGAGGAGGAGGTGGAGGAGGTGGAAAGGCAAAGCAGGTGGGTGGTTATTGTAGACTGAATTATTTTTTAAAAGTATATGGGCGTGCAAGATATCTGTCAGATCAACACCTCCC
This sequence comes from Scleropages formosus, assembly GCF_900964775.1. Lineage (NCBI taxonomy): Eukaryota > Metazoa > Chordata > Actinopteri > Osteoglossiformes > Osteoglossidae > Scleropages > Scleropages formosus. The sequence goes on from NC_041807.1 coordinate 194,784, forward strand.
AAACAGTCTGCAGAAATGTATCAAAGCCTTGTGGAAGATTCCAGCCTGCAGGGGAGTCCTTTTGCAGAGCGAAGGCTGTCAATGAAACCGGGTGCGGGGAGGTTTGCCGAGTCAGATGATTTGTGTCCATCCAACCCCCTGACAGCCCATGCCAGATTTGTTCCTCGTGTTCCAGTGGCAGTCCTGGTGGGAAGGAATGGGGTAGGTCACCTTAAACTCTACAGAACTTCTCATCTCTATGATCTCTTCTGGGACTGGGCTTCCGTCTAGAAATGCCAAACTGTCATGTGTCACATTTGCCATTTTGCTTTATTCCCGCCTCTCATTCCAGGCCCTTCGGATGAATGGCTCAGTGATTGGAGTACAGCATTCCAGTAAAGCACAGCATCTGAAAAGGTATGTCAGCAGGGTGGTGATGGTTAAGAAAGAGGAATTTAGCCCACCGCATTAACATCGCATCCAGCTTTGCATTTCCTCCAACTGGTCCATGTTGAGTTGTCATCGCGGTTTCATGCTCTTCCATCCGCAAGGGTTACTCATCTATCTGATCTCATATGCAGAACTGTCTTGCTGCAGCTGAATTAATCTGCAGGTGTGTTGGCATGCGGACAAGTACCTTAAAAGTGTGGCTATTGATTTATATGCCTGACGTTTATTATGAAACCTGGCACCTCGCTGAGATGCACATTTAGAGAAATTCTTTGATGCTATCTGTGGTGCATTCCTCCATCATTTTACATGTTGGCTCTGTCCTTACCTAATGAAACTAAGGCATGAGGTTGACAATCTTTTATGTCAACCTGGGTGCTTGTGCACTAGTTGAGGAATGCAGCTCAAACCTATTTGCAGGGGTACAGGGTCTCATTTACTCATGCACCACAGCATAGAAACCAGACAAATTCCTTTACTGTCAACCACTTATTTGCCCTATCTACTGAAACACGCACATATCGCAAAATAATGCAGAATGACAGGATTTTTCCACAAGCTTACAATATGCTGTAGAGGTGTGGAACGCACCTGTAGTTTTAGCAGCGTGATAACGTGTATCGGTTACCCTGCTTCTCGATACTTTGCAGGTAAAAAATGTTGGATGACTGGCTGCAGACCGTGAGGGAAACCAAAGCAAATAAGTGAACGGGGCAGCGGAATGAGCCAGTAGTTTTGCATTCATCCCCTGCTCTCCCAATCCACCACTTGCCATCATCTCACCTGCTGGGTCTGAAGCGGGGCCCGAGAAGGCATTCAGAAGCAGCTTGGGGGCTGTGATGTGGAATTGGGGCCACCGAGCTCACCCTGGGGTCAAACCCCTTGGTAGGTTGGATCCACTCAGTCCATCACTCTTTGTCTGTCCCTCCAGAGCTTCCTCCTGGACCCTCAGCCCCCCTGCCAAAATTTCTTTTGGGGCTCTTGTGTTCTTTTCATCCCCAAGCTGCTTTGAAGCCCCCTCCCTCCGCCCAGCAGGGGGGCACGAGCAAACAGACACAGCGACATTCGGTAGGGGGGAGCTGGGGGGTGGCTTTTATTCCCAAGCTGTGTCCATTTTCACGCCTCTCTCAATGGCTCCCCTTGATGGGGAGATGATGGGGTTGTAATTCACCGCCGAGGGACACCCAGCAGGGAGAGGGACGCGAACCCATCCATGTGTGCTCAAGAGGGCCTCATCCACCGTGCCGCTCTGGCCTGCTACTGCGTCGGTGTCACAGTAGTTGCATCCCAATCTGGGGATGGTTTTCAAGGCAAGTCGGTGGAGCGTGAGATGAACCAGTGGGGGGGCGACAGGCTGGACCACCGCCTGCCAAGTCTCAATCAGGCGGGCTGGAAAGATGGCACCTGCTGGGTGCAGGTAGCTCATATTTACCTAGACACACACACACACACACACACACACACACACACACACACACACACACACACACACACCCAATTTCATGGCTATCGCTGTATCCCTGTTTAAATAATACCTATTGCTGTGTGCATGAGGTAAGAAACTGCTGCTGCTACTGGCATCTCTCCTTTTCCCGTAGAAACGTAGGGCAAGAATCTCATGTAAGGAATTTTAACGGGAGAAAGGAAATTTGAAGCTGGAGATGATTTAGGGATATATTGGTACGCAAGCCGCAGTGAGCGTGCGGGCTGACGGGATTTTGAGTCACCGCGCCCTTTGCGCACTCAGACGGTGACACTATGTTTATCGATGCATCTTTCTTTCCTTCTGAGTGAGTCTTCGCAGCCACAATTCGAGGCCTGTATTTTGGTCGGTTACTGTCACGTCCACGCCCACAACGCAAGCGACAACACCCGACTCTGCGCTAGCTCCCGAGTAATCTCTCACCCTATAAAGACCCTCTTGAGCTCCCGTACCGTTGCGGAATCTCGTTTGGGACAACCGCCCTTCCTCGCGTTACTTCGCGCGCACACTTGCTCAATTCTCCGTTCACGATCTATGGTTTTTGACTCCATGCTTCGTTTTCCGACCGCGTCCGCGGATCTTCGTTCCTGTCCCGTTCGCCGATCGACCGACCCTTCGCCCGTCCCTGGTTTTGAGAACTTGCCTCTTCCCTCAACTCCAGACGGACAACGCTGCACTTGGGTTCGGCCGTCCCGGCTCCCTGCGCTCCGCGTGACGGTTACGCGGCTCCTTGTCCTTTTTTCATCTGCGTCCTGCCTCCAATGACTCATCAGTTTGGAGATGACCTCTGACATCCAAGCTTGTTTCAGCTGGAGACTCGGCTGCCAGAATCTGCGTGCATTTCGGGGACGGTCCTCTGTCTCTGACTGACCTGTCCTCCCTAGATCCAACAAACACCTGTTCTTCTCTCCACGCAGGCAGCCGGTAAACCCACACAACCCAGTCAACCCACCGCCCCACCTACCTTCCGGCATGTAAAGTAAAGGAAATTAGAGGTATACCATCCCAGCACCCTGGAATGCTCTGTCCTTGCCACCTCTGGTTCTCCCTTGACACTTTGGACTCTTTTTGCCATGTGCTCGAATCCTCCGCAGGTGGGGCCCTCAGACACGTGCTGCTGGTGCCATCTGTGCAAACCGTCCCGTTTGTGACGCACGCTTTCTGCACGGCCGCAGGAAAACTCGATCGCAGCTGTTCGGCGTTGTAAACCAAGGCTAATTAAAGAAGCCGTAAAAAGGCTCTTCCTGTTCTTGTGCGCCCATCCCCCGACGCACACACACACACACACGCGCGCGTGCATACTCACCTTCTTGTGCAATCCTCATCTGATAAAACGCGTGACTGGCTTCTCTGAATAAAGGGAGGGTCATGGGAAACATCGAGGAGCCAGCCATCCGTCAGGCCTCCAACAAGCACCGCGACCCCCCCCTCCCCTCCATCCCCGGATTTCCTTATCTACTCATCTGTGCGTCCGCTTGTCCCAGCGTCTGACGCACACGGCGGCGCGACACCAAACTAGACATTAACTACACGCAGCCCTCATGGCTCTGTTCACCTGGGTTCCGACTCACGCGGCGCCCACAGGGTTCGCTTATTCTGCCCGAATGAACGCTCTCACAGGTCTGGTTTCTGGGCTTCCGTTGCGTGATTCCTCCCAATGTTTGCAGAAAGCAGAAGGTATTTATGCCTGTTCCGTGTCAGGGCATCGGAATGTTGAGATAAAGGGCTGAATGAACAGAGCTCTATTCAGAGGTAGGTGATGCTTGGGGGGGGGGAGGGGGGGGGTGCGCCGTATCAGAAAAAGACACACGGACAGAGCGTTTGCGCACTCCGTTCGTTAACTTAATGACATCCGTTCATCCGATGCCGCACCGTGATTTGCAGTACAGGCGGTCCCCGATTTACGATGGTTCGACTTTCGATTTTTTTCAACTTTACGATCGTGAGCCGGCGGTAGACATTTGGTAGAAACCGCACTTCGAATTCTTAATTCTGATTTTTTTTCCCCGGGAAAGCGATATGCGGCGCGATACTGTCTTGCGATGCCGGGCAACGGCAGCAATCCGCATCTCCCGTTCTGTCACGCAGGTGTATTAAATGCATTTTCGACTTACGATGGGTTTCGCGGAACGTAACCCCACCGTACATCGGGGACCACGTGTATACAGAAATTACTGAGATTTTCGTTTGCCTCAACGTCCTCTTCTCCTCCTGTCCAGCGTAGCCCGGCCTCGATGGCCCTTTCCCCTCTTGCCTTTTCGTCCTCATTGCTGCGCGGGGCGGCTTCTTCTGAGTCTCTGCGAGCCTCCTTTTCAGTTATCACCTGTACTTTTGTGAGGGTGTTAACGTAGGGAAGTGAACATTTCCTCTCACCAAAATTCCACAGGGTGAAATCTCAAAACTGCAATTTTTTTTTCTTTAGGAAGTGTTTCCTTTGGGGGGGGGATGCGGTGGCGCAGCCGCTTCGACCGGGTCCTGCTCTCCGGTGGGTTTGGGGTTCGAGTCCCGCTTGGGGTTCCTTGCGATGGATTGGAGTCCCATCCTGGGTGTGTCCCCTCTCTCTCCAACCCTGTGTTGCTGGGCCAGGCTCTGGCTCACCACAACCCCCCCTTGGGACAAGCAATTTTAGACAATGTGTGTGTGTGTTATATACAACCTCCACCGACCTTTCTTTCCATGGAGTCGCCTTTATTTCGTGACCCAAATAACTTCTGCCATCCAACTCTACCAAGTGATGCGAATACCCAGCAGCGACCCCCTGCCTCTCCCCGCCGTCACTCTACCTCCCGGGCCGACCCCTCATCGTGAAGCGTAAACAGTAAACACGGCAGCCCTTCCTGTTTGTGTGAATGGGGCCCCGTCAGCCCAGCTGCCATTGCCGTAACCCTATATCCAGGGCAGGGGGACCGGAGCGGACACAGAAAGCCATTGTGTGCCGCGACCCCTCCTCGTCCAGCTGCCCCTTAGGGGGGCAGTTTGGCTTCCTTCCTCCCCTTTCTCCTGAGCTCCATAGAGGGAAACCCGAAGCCCTCCTCGTGCAAGCTGAGTACACAAATCCACGCGCGCGCGCACACGAGCGGAAGCTACCATTTCGATAGCCCCTTTCACGTCGCACGTTGCATTCGTGCAATATTTCCATCTCCGTTAAGTGATTGAAGGCTGGTTTATAACGGTAACCACGGAGCACGTTGGGAACTGAACGATTGCGTAGATCATATCCAGCGCCCCACATCCACGCCTCAAAGGAAAAAGCATTCAAACATATTTTTTACATTGTTTAGTTTCAGCATTTGGCATAATTTAATGACAAATTATGTAGTACTATATAATTATAGTGAACGTCTTAGTCACCATGCCAGGATAAAGTTACTGTCACTGAGAGTGTTGCTTACAGATTTCTTTTGCTCACTCTTTTTTTTCCAGAGTAACTTAAAATCTAAAATCTTTTTCCACATCTGCCCCTCCGCTGGGTGGGCCACGCGCGAGAGGTAACGCACGAAGGTTCTCGCTTCTGGCTCCGTTGTGGTGGAACGACCTCCCCCTGTCACTCGGAACTGCTGAATCCCTGCCCACATTTAAAAAGGGTATTAAAACTCACCTCTTCCAGCTCACTTTGCCCATGACCTCTTAAGTTCATGTAAGGTGTAAGTATTCCTCTTCGTGCACTGTAACTTTGAGATCATAGCTGCTAAACAACGGATAATCCTTCACGCAGCTACTCCTGTAACGCAAGTGTTTAAAAAATATTATTAGGAACGTGTATCAAGTCACGTAGGCTTCCGCGGCCGTTGTCATTAGACTGGAATTTAGCGTCTTCCGGATTAGAGAAACTAATCCCAACGTTTCGTTTCCTATGTTGGAAACATCCTCAGGGTTCCGCATCGTAAACCTTTAGAGGTTGTCTTCACGGATCATTGATGTAGTCTAGTAGGTTGGGAATTATTATATTAGGAATTGTCGATAATCGGATACAATTTCATACAGCCACTTGTGTGATGTACATTGGTTCATTTGGTGGAAAGTAACAAATTAACTGTACTTTAGAATCACGGGTCTGCATCTAAGTGTCTCTTTGTGCTAACGTAATGCACACGTTGTATTTGGTGAGATGTATGTCGCCTTGGAGAAAAGCGTCTGCTAAATGAAGAAATGGGAATGTAAAATGTTAAGTATCGCAATGATTTACTCATTTATGCAACAGGGTCGACGGTGTGGGGGAGCGGTGGTGCGGTGGGCTTGGCCGGGTTCTACTCTCTGGCAGGGCGGGGGTTCGAGTCCTACTTGGGGCGCCTTGCGACGGACAGTCAGGTCCCGATTGTGTCTCCACCCTCTGTTACTGGGTTAGGCTCTGGTTCATCGTGACCCCTGCTTGGGATGCACGGTTTCAGCCTGCGTACAACCAGGTAATTTTTACTGTATCGCTTAAAGGTAAGTACCTTGCTCAAGGCTACTACAGCAGGTGGTCGGATTCAAACCTGGGTCCTTCAACGGTTCCTGCAGCCCCAGGACGAGGAGCGTTTGCCCGTCGCTGATCCGAATGTTATCTTCAGCCCTCTGCCTGGACGTGGCCAGTTGACTAACCGCCTCTCGTGACTGTGAGGACACCACGATAAAAGCTGGGGGGGTGGACTCCGCCACATTTACATGCACTGGTAATTTGTGCCATTGTTCACAATCACAGCATTCATCTCCTCCGATGCATGGCATGCTCACACATGCACGAGATTCTTCTATCCAGAGAAAGAGGCATCAAACATGACGCCGGGACACAACTCTCTCTCCGCTTGATTTTTAATGATTTGGTGTCGACAGGAGATAAAAGTTGTCAAACCTCAAATGCGTAAATTTATTATTTATATATTCCCATTCCTCCGATGACACGTCTTTGTGTTGTTTCGCCCTAAAAAACGTCTTTGTGCCAAAGGCAAACACACGAGCTGGAAAACAGCACGTGCTCTCCGTGCATGTGCTGTAAAACTGTCCAGCGGTCATTTATGTGATGCATTATTTTATTTCTCTTTTGCGATGGTAACAGTAATGTACTGTAACTGTCAACCGAGAGAATTACAGGAATAGCACATTTTAAACTTGCTCATAAAACTGCAATTATAAATATTACATAGTTTATGGCCACAACATATTTTGCAGCTTTTTTTTTTTCAAAGTGCAGCAAGTTTCAGTCATTGATTGCAAACTCTTCTATTTTCTCCAGTTTTTTTGAGGGGAGGTTATTAAAAGTTCAACTTTTCAGCAGGACAATTGCTCCAATTTATGAAATAAGTCTTTTTTTTTTAAATTTTGAGTTTTAAATAGTTGTAGTTCATTTATTTACAGTATGTTTCTTGGAAGCCTGCTGCAAAAGTGATGTGTGGAGCCCTTTGCAGTACAGTGTTTTATTAGCATAAACTTGAGAAAGTGGAAAAATAAAATGAGGGAAAAACTGAGATTGTTCTGGATCATTTACAGTCAATTTTATACATAAATCCTGTGTCTAAATACGAAATATAAATGCGTTGTAAATATTAGTATGAGTGGCACAGGGAGTCGCGCTGCTGTCTTGCAGAGCCTGGGGTGGTGTGAGAGGACATGGGTTCGATCCCCGCTCAGTCTGCGTGGAGTTTGCATGTTCTCCATGTGTCTGGGTGGGTTTCCTCTGGGTGCTCTGGTTTCCTTCCATACTCCAACGATATGCTGTTCAGGTTCACCCATAGTGTGTGCATTCCACTAATGTATGGATGAGTCACCCAGTGTAAGTAGTGTATCTAGCAGTGTAAGTCACCACAGTGAATAAGGTGTGTGGGCTCATAACACTACATAATACCCTTTGTAAGTTGCTTTGGAGGAAAGTGTCTGCTAAGTGAATAAATGTATTAAAGATCCATTTAGCATGGATATCACGATTCTAAATCAAGTTGACTTACAGAGGTTATATTGCTTATTATTTTACCCAGGCAATTGGAAATACATCAGAATAAATTCAGATTCTTCATCCTGGAAGGTCAAACGGTAGGACTCACTCCTGAACTCCTTTGCTGGTCATTTTCAATCATTGCACGACTTCCCTACTAATTTACACGCATGCACATATGCATACTTATTTTGAGTTTAAACATTAAAACAAACCACCGACAGCATAATTCTAGAGATGCTGTCAAAGTGGAACATTCCCGGCTAGTAAGTAATTACAAGGTGTCCATTAACCCAGAATCTCAACGTGAACCTTGGTGTGAAATAACTCTGGAGACCAAGAGGTGCTGCAGGTGCAGGAAGCCGCGGAGACGAGGTGCTGCGTGGAGACCCAGGACCTCACACCTGTGCTGAGGGGCAGGTGATGCAAATGAAACTTGTTATTGTCCAGATAAATGAGCCATTGTACTCTAAAGGTTGTCCTGGTTTTGCTCTCTTCTAGAAGGCTGAACGCCGTGCCGAGTTTCAGGTTTCCGAAGACTAGGTTGCCAAGTATACCAAGCATTCCCTCTCACATGTTTAACATTCACCACATTTGCACTTTCCTGAATTACTGAAGAAATTTGTCGGAAGAAACTTAATAAATCTCCTTGCTTGGATGTCAGAATGTAACAGCCGGGCCAAATGCTTTGCTGTCGTCGTCAGGATACCCCAGAAAAAAGAACTATGGAAATTAATGGCGTTGGTTCTACATAAAATAAAGGTCAAATATGTAAATACAAAAACAAATAAATACTAATTTCTAGATGACTATAGACCTGTAGTAGCGCCACCCAAAGCTTCAGCATTTTCAGATTCCAATTAAATGTTTTACTTTTGTATTTCTTTAGGGTCTAGAACCCATCCCAATGAGCATGAGTGCTTAAATACATATACAGACACACACTGTCTGAACCACTCGTCCCGTACGGGGTCACCGGGAGCCGGAGCCTAGCCCGGCAACACAGGGAGTAAGGCTGGAAGGGGAGGGGACACACCCAGGACGGGACGCCAGTCCATTGCAAGGCGCACCCCAAGCGGGACTCGAACCCCAGAGCCACCAGAGAGCAAGACCCGGGCCAACCCACTGTGTCACCGCACCGCCCCTAAATACATTTATATAAAAACAAATATAACCAAAGTGAATTGTATTATTTCTTCCTCCTGATTACATTCCTACTGAGAACATGTTGTAGGTTTAATAAATGTTTCAGTAAATGAAATTAAAACCTTGAAGGGCAGCAGGTAGCTTAGTGGTTTGCGTTGTTGTCCTGCCGTCTGGAGATCCCAATTTCTGAAGTGGTGCCCCAGAGCAAGGTAATTACCTTGAATTGCTCCGGTAAAATACCCAGCTGTATAAACAACAATTATAAGCAGCTTCTTGTTTTACCAGTCTCACATATGATAAATAATGGTTAATAACCTTAGAGTAACACACAACTCGTAAAGCCTTGTTCAGCTTGATGGTGATGCCATTATAACATCGGTGCCCATGGAGGAATTTTAAAAAGCAGATTAAAATGTTGCTGCTCCACCACCATTCATCAGTATTTTGGCAGTAATAAGGAGTTGTTTTGACACATTTACAGACACAGGAACAAAATCAAGGAGTAAAGGCACCAGAAGATGAGCAGATTTGCATCCCTAAAAGCTTTGAATTTTGTCCATGTCACCTGAGATAAGGTCATCCTCCTGTCAAGATGTTTTTGCACCAGGTCCATAACCGTTCTGTACACAGAGGGACCAGTGTCTGGAGAATTAATATGAAAGCCATTCCAATTAACTGGAAACCATCGTTACACACAGTTATTGTCCTTTGACCTTTCAGAGCTTTGCAAAGAGAATCAAGAGAATGACTTACAAGTGAGAACGCGCGAGTGTGTTTTTGGGGGGGGTGTATTTTAAGACAACGGGCAACAAACGCTGGAAAACGCTCGGTCTTATTCCATCAAATATTCATATACGCCATAAGCCCACTGGGATGAGAGAAACATTGGACAGAAGACTTTCCTTCCCCAACTTATCCACACAGCATTGTGGGGATGACTTAGTGTGTTTGGTCATCCGCTTGAGAGGCTCAGCAACTGAAGAGGGAGACACAGCACAAAAGGAGCTTGACTCTAGAATTCCTCCAGGCTATGGTTGCTAAGCAGTACTCTTGGGTTTTTTTTTTTTTCTATCCATAAATTTATACCCAGAGTCTGGACACCCTTTTCAAACCGCTCTCATTAGCAGTCACACATTCATAGAGGTGTGTCACCCCCCCTTGACCCTATCCCACCTACCCGTGGGAAGGACTGGTGGCTAACTGCCTGGAGCACAATTTAAAAGATCATCAGTCTTTACCTTATATATACATATATATATATACACATATAAAGACTAATGATCTTTTGAGCTGTGCTCCATGCAGTGTGTATATATACATGTATATACTATATGCACACATATATATATAACAAAATAATATGCCATAATGAATGAAATTGTCCATCCAGCAGTATGGCCGCTGTTTATAGACATCCTGTGATTTAAGTAACGGAAATAATATATGGGAAATATGAATGTGAATAATAATAATAATAATAATAATAATATATACTGGGAAAAAGGGGGCTGTTGGAATAACTGACTATTTCGAGAATCACGGCTCTGCATGTGTGTGTGTTGGTGACTGTGGGTGAAATGCACTTTTCTTTTGTTTGTTTTACTTTCACTTTGCTTGAAGGAAAATGTTTGCTAAAACAATGAACGTACAAATAAATACAGTCAAAGTATCGAGTTACAAAGAATCAAGTATAACAAGTCGATAACTACTAGTAGTTTTCATATACTAACTACATGTCATGAGCGCATCTTGATGCGTAATTAAAAAATCAAGTTTGTCGTACATTGCTGTTTTGAAGTCAAGTAAGTCACTTATTGTCACTTTACTCTAAAGTACAGGAGGTGGTGAAGATGAAGATCTGGTGCGTTCAGCGCAGCTGCCTGTTCGGCACAGTTACAAATAGACAGGCAGAATGTTATAGCGAAGCAAAACTTTGCACAGTATGCCAAACGCGCCGAAACGTCGCCATAGTCATCAGCAGGTTAGTCACACTCGTGACAGACTACCGGTGAAAAACGAGGGCGTCACTCAAGTGACACTTCAGGACAATAGAAGGTCCCGCGAGGAAAGCGTCGCCCTGGCTACAGGTGGGGTTGCCCCGCCTCCTTTGACCATATATGGCGCAGATCCACATTCCAAGGGGCGTGGCGACGAGCGGCGCTTGTCCCTCATTGAGAGAAGAAGTGGAGTGAATGAGAGCCGCGCGCGCCCCGGGGACTTCGCGGGAGAGCAGCGCGCGTTCGGCTCGCGCGGCACCACAGACTGCGTGACGAGGCACAAGTTCCACTCGCTGTCCGCACAAATGGCTTCCCGCTGGACTAAGCGCTATTTATTTTCATTTCTATTTATTAACCATATATTTCTCAGTCTTCAGACGAAACAAGGTAGGTCCACGTTTTACTTTTTCGAAACTTTAAAAAAAAGAAAAAAACGGTGCTGGAGGACCTGCTGCTCGTGTGTGTTCACTTAAGAACCGAGATTTCATGACTCTGAGGTGTTTGTTTTCGATTTTCTAACATTTTACATGAATTTTAGGTTAGTTGAACTGTGTTTGCAATGAAATTATCAGTTACACGTTTTATTACCTTCACCTTGTCAGGGTTCATATTGTAGTAGGATGAAGCTGCGCTGCGGGCGCTCAGCACCAGGTCAGGTTCGTCTCCTTTCACACTTTATTTATTATATTTATTATAATTTATATTTATCCCAACTTTTTATATTGCAGCTTGCCGTCATAATTTCGCATGAAACAGTGTGAGGTGTTAGGTGAGAGTTAGAATCGATATCGCCCACAGACATGATCACATCCGTCCTCGGCTCTGGTCTGGACTCCAGAGTCCAGTGCAAAAAAAAAAGCACTTTTATTTATTTCTTGCATATTTTCTCTCTCGGTTGTATGGACCACTTAGATTTGTCCCGCCACGGCGGAAAGAGAACAGAAATAATTTCAGTTAAAAAAAAAAAATCCTGTTGATCAGCGCAGTCAGAGAAGGAGGTGATCTGTCACCATCATGTTTTATCTTCTTTTTATATTTGTTTAGTGTCTACTTTGATGTCCTTCCTTACAGCCGCTTCTTCTGATCTAACCTTCATGTTGATGTTCATTCTTGCTGTCAGTTTGTATGCTCCAATCTCTGTGTTGCTTTAATAAATTTGGCCAACAATCCTAGAAATGCTTCTTCAGCTGGATGCAGGGCCATTTGATACAGTGTGATAGTGAAATTCTTCAAATAAAAAGATCCATCGCACCTTTCTTACAGGTTAACTTCCCTGGGTCGTGTTTCCGAGATGTTGCATTTATTCATTTACATTTATTCATTTAGCAGATGTTTTTCTCCAAAGCGACATACATGCCATAGAAAATACAATGTGTCCATTACATTAGGAGAAAGAGAGACATAGTAGCAGACGTGTGATTCTTAAGTACAGTTAGTTTCTTTCCACCATGTGCACCGATGTTCATCACACGAGTAGGTGCATAAAACTCACGATCTTGAGTATGTTGCATTAGTTTTACAAAGCCTTTAAGAGGAACCTTACCCAATTTAATGCACTGCTTTCAGCTCTGAGGGTTCCTGTCCATAGCATCTGCACTTACAGTATGTGCCAAAGTAAGGACCTCTCCCACTGACTTGTTTCCTCCTGTTATAACGTTACATAGTTTTCTATGTATTTTACAAGATAGTCACATTGAGTAAAGTCAGCAAAACCTCCTGGGTGTTAAGCTAGATTCATTTATTTTCAAATAACAGCCAAAGGTAGTGTGCACAAATCTCAGTCATGCTGTAGTCCACTTGATCGCGGAATTTACCCTGAACTGATGCAGTATGAAAAACGTGCTGCGTAACTAGGTACATAATTGTGAAGTTTCATATCTAACATTGTAAGTTACCTTGGACAAAGGCATCTGCTAAACAAAGAGTAGTGATGATAATTCCATTTCATTTAAGACATCTTATGAGAAAATGTTTGGCGTGTCTAAGCAATACCGAATTGTCGGTCTTGACATTGTAATCCAACACTTTCTCAAGCTTATTAAGGTCTCGGTCCACAGCAAAAATTAAATAATGTCCTGGCGAGGCTATCACACAGAGGAATGAGAGTGGCCCCCGTGGCATGCCATTGTTAAACTGTCCATCTAGAGCCCTTCAGTTTTTGAATATCATATTCTGCACTGTTTCAAGTTAATAAATGCCTATGTTTCAAAAGATGTTCAGATGTAAAGCCTGTTTCAACACTTTCACGTGAGACTGGTGGTGCTTTTTTTTTTAATAGAAGCGTGTGGTGTATATTTGAACTTACTCTGGTATGGGCTTCCCTCTCCAGAAGTGCTGCTGGACATGAAGGCATTAGGAGCAGACCTGGGCTGGCTGACGTCTCCCAGTGAGCTAGGGGTGAGTACAGGCGCGGGACATGTTTCCTGGTTTTAGAGGTGGGACTGCACTGTACCTTGGATTTATTTGAGAGTCTGCCTTCTCCTGGACATGAAAACTACTCTTTACGCTTTCTTTTCACCTTTCCATGAGAGCTTCACTTCTCAATACCTTTCTTCTAATCAGACTGGTTAACAAGTGTGTCTCTCCAGCATTATAAGAAAGTGGTAAATGCACAAATGAATAGATGGAGATTAATTTGCAGCTGCTATCTTTGTTGAAACTAATGTGCCGTGTTATAGTTGAATACATTTGGTTGTAATCTTATGCCCTATGCTCTTTTAATCGTGTCGTAAAAGTAGTTTGTTCTAAGCGGTTTAATGGTTTAGGGAGCTTGTGCAATTGAGTTTTTTGTTACATGCTTTGATGTGTCTTTTTTTGGGGGGGGGGGTGGTTGCTGTTATGTGTTGAGAATGATTTTCCGTGTCGCGGAGTGGAGGTGTAAGATGCTGGCTGAGGCCGAGCGTCTCTTTGACATGCCAATCGTCTTCTGGGCATGGTCATGGTATATGCCAAGGCATGTCCGGTAGGGTTTCTCCATTTCAGCAGCGAGAGGGAGGGGGAATGACATGCAAGTTTTTATCTGATTTGGTTGCTATGCATCCGGAATACTAAAATGAGAAAAAGAATTAAGGCCGCAAAAGTTCTGAAATGTATAGAAAACTTGCCCCTGTGAGAAGGGTCGTACCGATACCACCGGCTGCGGTGTTAACGGCGATTCCGCCGGGTTGCTAGTATGTTCTCATTGAAATTCCGTGTTAATTGTTCAGCGGCTCTCAGCGACAAGATAAGAGCACTTGTGAGTCCAATCTTCTCCACTTTGTAATCCCGATGTAATCCTGACGGCCTGTTTCGTCCACAGATCAAAGGTGGGGATTTTTGCCACCCCACCCAGAGCCCCTCCTTGCTGTCATTGCTGCCCACATCTGAGAATATTTGCTTACGACTCGGGGAAAGTAGTGTCTGTGTGTCGATGGTGCAAGGGCAGTGGGGAGGTGCTTATTGTCAAGAGACTGAGAGGAGTGCACTCATAGCTTTTCAAGAAATGCAAAAGGTGTATGTTGGGCTTTCAGTTATAGTCATTACTGGCCTGTTTACTCATACTTACAAAGCACTTGCTGTCTCTTCAGCAAGCTTTTCCTTTGTCATAGTAGTAAGTGTTGCTCCATACCTTTAAAATAGTCCTCCCGGTGTGTCAGTATGCTGGGGTAATACACACACCCCTACAGTCTGAAACCACTTGTCCCAAGTGGGGTCACAGCAAGCCAGAGCCTAACCCAGCAACACAGGGTGCAAGGCTGGAGGGGACACACCCAGGACAGGGCACCAGTCCAATGCATGGCACCCCATGCGGGACTCAAACCCCAGACCCATTGGAGTGCAGGATCTGGTCAAACCCACTGTACCACCACACCCCCTAGGATTCTTTTGGTTCAAGCCATTTCTATTTGTCTATGACAACTTTTAGTTTGTTGCTAAAGCTGGGAAACCATGTGTACGTGAGCTCAGTTTCAATATATGCTTTCGGATATTTATTATTTTTTTAATAATAACAGTGATAGTGAACTCAGAAAATGGACAGCTGTAATATGGGGAGTCTTTATTTTTTGCCAATGTAGTTTGTTTCTGTTTTTATAGATTTGCTTTATAGTTGTTGAACTCCAGCAGGGTTGCCAGGCATTGTTACATTTGAGAATACATTATTTCAGATACATTACTACAGATGATCATACTTATTGCTGCTTAATTAGTCCTCTTACAGTTGGAAACTCTTTGCATGTCAGCATGTTTTTCGTTGATGCCTGCTTTACTGCATCCAACTTTACAGGCATCTGTTTAATGACCACATAAAAGTCATTTAACTGGCATAATGGTTAATCTGCTTAGGGTTTTACAGTGGTTCTAGCATGCTATGTTTTGTATTTACCCTTCTATTCTGGGTAGTACCTCGCAGCAAAGCCCCCACACGTTGAGCCCTCCAGAGCGCCCCCCAAAGGCTCTTCCACACTCAGTAAAATTCCTCTTCCACATACTGACAGCCATCAGTGTGGCAGGAACAGTCTTGGGCTGCTTTATAGGGCAGGCTATAGACCCATATCTGTAGGATGTTAAGGCCTTGTATTTCTGAAAGTAGCATAACTTCTGTTTCCTCTCTGTTTCATTAGTTTTTGGATGCATTCTCATCTGTTCTTGTCCAGTAATTCAGGATCACTCTACTGGCCTTTGATGGTTCTTGGTGTCACTCTCTGATCAAACGGTCTGTGTCTGTCTGTCATAATGCTGACCTTGGCCTCGCTTTCTGTTTATGTCTTTGCTAGTGGGAGGTTGTCCAGACAGTGGTCAATGGGTCCATGTTCTACACATACTCTGTATGCAATGTGGTGGAGGGTGAGCAGGACAACTGGCTACGCACCACCTTCATCCAGCGGCAACCGAAAGCCACCCGTGTCTTTGTGGAGCTGCACTTCATTGTTCGAGACTGCAACTCCTTTGGCAGTGCCTCGCTTTCCTGCAAAGAGACCTTCAACATGTACATGGCTGAGGCAGACGCTGATGTAGGCACCAGCTTCCGCAAGAGCCTTTTCCGGAAGGTGGCTACTGTGGCACCTGACGAGATCACCAGCCGAGGAGATCTGCAGGTCAACGTGGAGACACGCGCTGTCGGCCCGCTTTCACACAAGGGGTTCTACCTGGCCTTCCAGGACTTGGGTGCCTGTGTGGCACTACTGTCCGTCAGGGTCTACTACAAAACCTGCAGGGCCACGGTGAAGAGCCTGGCCACTTTCCCTGAGACAGTGGCTGGAGGAGAGAGCCTGACCCAGGTGACTGGAGTGTGTGTGGAGAATGCTGCAAGCCAGGACCCCCCACGCATCTATTGCACAGCCGATGGGGAGTGGGTGGTGCCTGTGGTACAATGCCAGTGCCTGCCTGGGTACGAAGCCACTGGAGAGTCCTGCCAAGGTAAGACAGAACTCTCGTGCTTGGGCTTGGGCCTGGCAACAAAAACTACATTTTGGAAAGTTTTCCTTAAAGCAGACGTAAATGTTCGCTTCTTGTTAATGTGTCTGTTTTGGTTTATAGTGGCTTATATGGCTTGGACTGATTGCAAAGTAATAATTGTTGGCTTCTCCCATTCTTGTAATTAGTATGCTGTAATCTGAAGCAAAGCATATTGCCAACATAAATGTCAAATGTGTAAATGGACAAAACTTTGAAAATGAACTGGATCAAATTCCTAAGGAAACAATTCTGAACGAGCATTAATTTACATTTAATATTTCCTTACGTCAGTGAAAGTTTTAGGTTGAAAAAAGGCCTCTTTAATGTTATGGACAAAATACCGTAGTGTTTTCGGACTGTACATTAAGATCAAAATGCCTAAGATTTAGCTAGTTCACCTATACACTTTGATTAGTTAGACTATTTGGATTATTGCTGTTGGCACTATGGTAACCAGAGTCCTGATTGACATCACAAGAGATAAGGATATCTGGAACAGCTAAGGTTCTTTGTTCCTTTATAAGTCTTGAGGGTGTGTCTTTGAGAAGGACGTGCCCTTTGCCTATTTCTGGGTTTTATTCTGGTCTCACTTACTCTGGAACTATTCAGGTTTTCAAGGGTTCACACTGGTTGTGGTGTAACACATTACAGTGCTGTGTGAGTGCATGAATTGCACTCTGGCGCTTGTCTAAGCTTGTTACATCCCAAAAAAGATTTTTACAGATACCTGACTTCAGCATTTACATCTAGAGATTGTCACATATTCTTAGTAAAAATGAGGTAATACTTCTCTTGTGTACACATGCATGTCAATGCATGTGAATGGGTAACGTGGGCATGAGCGGGATGGAGGCCAGTCGTTTAGACCTGTGTTGTTCTCCAGCCTGGTTGGCTGGTTGCGTAGTGACCAGGACATTACCAGGACTGTGGTCCGAGAGGAAGGTGGGTGGAAAGCTTTGTGGAGGAGGCAATATCATCTGATGGATGAATGAACAAAGCGCAAAGGGTGTAGCCCTTTATTACACCTGACTCACCGGCCAAATTCCCAGCAAGTCAAATACCCTTCCATATGTCTGTGAGCTCAGTATCGGCATCTCGGCCTCACACAACCCGACTGCATTTGTGCACAGCTCTCTTTCGGCACCGCAGAGGACCATCTCCCCCAGGAATGCAGCTGTCCAATAGAAGAAGGACAAAATGACTGTTTTTCCAGCAGGGAGTGCTTGGGGAACGCCGGGAGCGGGTGACTCAATTAGTGGTGTGGGCAGACGCTGTGTGGTGAGAGAGAGACCTGGGCAGCCATTTAGCTGGGTGTGGAAGTGACTCCCAGCAGTAAGTGTTGGTTTTGTTCTCAGTCATCTCTCTGGCTTGCTGCTCCCCCCGCCCCTGCCCCCGGCATGTATTTTAGTTGGCTGTGCCGCTGAATTCTCCAAAGTCACCCTTTCTGGAAGCTTAAACATCCCTTTTCACACAAACCAGATTGAATTGTTTAGGCTCCAGAAAAGTTGTTTATTGTCTGTCAGTATGGGGCACCAGCAATGTACTGTCAATGTGCTGATAAAAATGAATGGCTGTATGGAAACTGACCCTGCTTGAAGACGAGTTCATGCGGAACCCTGAGCAAAGTGCAATGAATCTGCATCAGCAATCAAAGATACAAGATTTGTCTCATTTAGGAAAATAATTATTTGCTAAAACTTCTCAATAAGTTCGAGCACCCTGCTCACGGGTACATCGTGAGATGCCATTTTTCCCCAGTACGCTGTGCAAATTATGATACTGAGAACATGTCCCAGCAACTTCATGTGCAGCTTCGAAACCATTATTAGGTGCAAGGAATATAGTCTATAACACTCCATTTCCATTTTTGCTGCTAGACTTGTGCTCTGTCGTCCATGTGAAAATCTGCCTGTAATCTGACAGAGTAATTAATTTGTGGCAGAGCAATTATCTGATGGGATGGGTGGGTGTAATCTGAGATGGTTCCTGGCCCAGCTCCACTATAAAAAGGATTTTTTGATGGACTGGGCTATTATTACCAGTCCCTGGAGTAATTCTGAGAGAAATTCCTTCAGTTGTGAAGGATTTGATGGGGGGAAGCTCTTACTCTTCTCTGGCTGCGAGAGAGACAGTAAGACATCTCTGTGGATCTGGAGAGGAGTAGAGAGGCGACTGAAGTATGCAAGGTGTATATAAGTGGACTTGGGAAAGCCTGGGTCTGAAGTAGAGTGGATTTGCGTGCTTGTGTGTGTCCAGGTAGGCATAGGTGCGTTGAACAGTTGTGAGCGTAGCAACCAGTGTATCAGATTCTTACCTGCAGGCGCATTCTTTACATTAAATTTCCCCTCCCCCTTGTGTGCTTTCTTTGTGTTCAAGAATGTTCTGAATGAATGGAAATTTTTGTGAATGCTGTGTAAAGAGGAAGAGATGATATGGTCAAACAGGAGAGGAAAAAAAAATGTTGAGTCGGCCTGACCGGAAAACGAAGAGAGGAGATCGGAAAGGAAGTCAGGAGAAGGACAAAGAGATACCGCGGTTCTTTACTGAACTGTTTGAACAGTAAGATACAGTAAAGGTACACCATATAAGATAAAGTAAATGCTGTAAATCACTGTGAAGCAAGTGTGGCTATTATGTGGTAATGTCGTGATCAGCTTTTGTACAGGCGGAGGAGGAGGAGGCGCCACAGCCCACTTGTGTTATTTGTTGTTTCAACAAAAATTCATGAAGGTGAAAGAGCAGAAATTATACTTCGAGATTTATTGTGTATAATATTCTGGGAAGTTCTGGGAAGTTCTGGGAATTTTGTCACTTGCATAAGTAAGGTATACTTCTCCGGTCTCTGACATCACCTGCCATCTACCCTGCCCTACCCCTTTGGATTCCTGTCTTGTTAGCAAGCCGGATCTCTGTGGCAACGTTCAGAGGCAGGTCCGACCACAGACCACAAGGGTTTCCCGCCCAGACAGTCAGGTTTCACCAGTTGCTGGTTGCTGAGTGTGAAGTGTCTCAGCTGACTGTTACTGGCCCTCCCTGGAAGACTCTTCCCAAGCCAGAATTTGAGGCGTTCTTATGGCCACATTAAAGAATCTAGGAAGAAGGTGTTTGCCATCACCAGCCTGTCATTCTTATTTCCAACTGTAATGTGTACCACATTTCTCAGACTACAACAGTTATTATTAACATAATATATTTAATGCGCCTGGGAGCTCTGGCCCTCCCTGGTCTCTTTGTTTTCTGGCTGCCTGGGGTTAAGAAAGGGTAAAGAAATCCTGCTTTAAATAATGAGGTAGTTCAGTCTCTTTTGAGCCCTCGTGCACCCCTCACCCCCTTCTTTGACCTCGGTCATCTTGGGCTACATCAGTGAACAAATGGGGGTCTCCTGGCTGGGGTCCTATACAGAACCACTAGGGCTGTCTCAGAGGAAAGACAAAAGTATCTTGGGGAGGCCCGTCAAAGCCCACGCTCCAGGGAGAAGTCCAAATGGAGGGAGCTCGGAGTCCTGAGCACCGGAAGGGTTTGAGCTCTGTAAATCAGGTGGAACTCACAATAGGATTCAAGCAGCTCAGTTAGATGAGCTTTGTCCTCATCTCAGACTGTGGCAACCAGGAATGCTGCAGTTCTCATGGAAATTAAGAAAATGTGAAAGCATGTAAAATTTAAGTGCTGTCAAAGTATATTTTCAGCTTTTTAGCAAATTATCACTGTATAATTGCAGCTTATGGTATTTTCCCCTTTTGTAACACAAATAATCTTCCCTCTCTTCTTTTTAATATGTAGTTAATAGCGCTAAACATCACAATGTTTACGAGACGTCTCTGCTTGGGAGACCCTGGCAGGGCACTCAGAGTGTTCGGGGGACATGTGGTGACTTCAGCAGTCTTCTGTCCTCCGGCAGGATGCGCAGCAGCGGAAGCCGGAGGTGGGCTAATCCGCAGTAACAACCCCCTCGCTTCCCTTCTCTGGACAACCTCAGCATGGAAACAATGGCACCGGCTGTTCTGGCCTTTGTCCGGCTGGCCCAATGCATTCATACTCTCGCTCAATCAACACTTTGGTTTTTAATTCCATTCCAGTCCATTCCATTTATCAGCTCTGTTTTGATGAATGAAGTCTCCGAGGAAAGATAGCGTTGCTGTCCGTGTGAGCTTTAGTGAGACCATTATCTTTTTTACAACTAAACCGTTAAAGTAACTAAGGCTTTAGTACCTTTTCTTTTGTACTGAAGATAGTAACCAGATGTTTTCCTCCTTACCATGTAAGATTTTGCTTGCTACCGTGCTGCCTAGGTCAAAATAGTCTGAGAGATATGTTAAGTGATAGCTAAAGGTGTGTTGAGACAGGCTAGACCTTCCGTAGCTGACATATATGAGAAAAGTCGGTTGGAATTAATTTATGTGACGATCAGGCTTTGGGACTGAAACATCACCCATTCCCAGAAATGTGAGAAACGTGCAGACATTTATTTCCTGAGGGCCAACAACCATCTCTGCCTTCCCAACTTGAAACTTGTCACCCAACCCCACCTTTCCTTCCTGCTGCCTCTGCAGTCCACTTAAGTAGAACCGAGTGTGTCATCGGCACAACTGGAAAGTTCTGGACGCACAAAGTTCCTGGAATAATTATGAAAGCAAAAGCAACAGCCTTAAATCAACATAAGACTTAGTTTTGCTGGTGTCTGTGCACGATGTGGGGTTGGGTGGTAAGGGGAAGCGTAACAAGAGGGGCTGATTGCGAGAGGCCGAGTGGACGTGCAGTGCTGCAGTGCTGTTCTCTGACAGCTGTTCTGTTGATTTAATGGTTCTCTTGACTGATGTCCTCCACATACCTACCCCCACCTCTGGCTTCCTGTTACAACTGCCACATTCTGCTCCTAAATGCCCCTCGCTCCCCTGCAGACGTTAACAATTAACGGCTCGGGCAGATGTGCTCCCTTTGGTCCACACTCCGTATTCCACGTGTATATACTGCTGTTCCCTGAACATGTCGAATAATATCAGTAAAGACCACGACACAAGATCCATTCAGGCCGGCATGTACGAAACAGAAGAGAGCGGAGACGGGGGACCTGAACCAAGAACACCAAAATTTATTTCGTCTCTGTGATTAATGGTGAGGTACATTGTGCTGTTTTCCTCTGTTTATTTAGTCTTTCTCTGGCTGTTCTGCTCAGTGTTCACAACCTGCCCCAGTGCTGAGAGCTGCCAGCTGTCTCTTCTCTGGCTGTCCCCTTCTCCCCCATGTCCTGTTTGTGCTACGTGACTATGGGCTCCCACAATTTATGTTGATGTGAACAAGTTATCCCCTATGCCGCTCAAGGGACTTAGCTGTTTATAAAATTATTTCAGGCTCAGCAGTTCATAACATGTTTCTATATTTATATACAGGAAAAGCTCACCATCTGCCCTCAAAAGCCATGTTTTTCTTGCTCAATCCACCACCCTCCAAGCCCACGCAGGCTTGTGAGGTTGTCCCTTGTCACCATCCATGAAGCCCCCCATCCTTCCTTGCTATTGCAGGCAGCAGCCCTTGTGGACCAAATGAATGAGTGTTAAACCCTAGATCTACAGCACTTTCCAGCCTCCCGGGCCATGTCAAGAGAAAGACAGAACTCTGAAAAGGGGTTTGAGGGAGGACAAGCTGGAAACAAGAAAATGGAGGCAATTTTAAAAAAATAAGCAGTTTCAGTATGGAGTGCATGTAAACAAACCTGGTTCTAGTTGCCTGTAATTGGGTTAACCGTTGAGTGCACCCACTGCCTGTTACTCTCCCGAACCTTTGTTTGGGCTGTTACACTTTCTCAGTTTCTCACTACGTGTTTTTGTATTGATTCCACTCGTGGTTCGGGATTGAGTGCTCGCGGTGAAGCTTGGAACAGTGACTTGTATGTTTGGTTAGCTGTCGGTACACTAGCCAGGTATTGCTGTTCTTGCGGTCTCTTGACTTTAGCTGGAAGCTTTTGACAATGTTGTCAGCATTGGGCAAGGCACTGTGATTTCCTCACCACTAGTTCGACATCTGTGCTGTTGATAGAGTCTACTCCGGTGTAATTTTTTTGATATGTATTCGTTCTAAAATCATTACTGGGTCCTAATGGGATTGCCACCGTTTTACACATTGTTGCTCAGTAGGCGTTTTGGACTCCAGATTGCCTCTGTCTTGACCTCCCCCCATCCTTGCACCTATGCTTTGCTGCCCGTGGAAAGTAGCAAAGGTCTCGCCACAACCCTTGTCGGTGTTGATTTCTGAGGCTCGATGAATTCCTCAAGGGCCCACGTGCTCTCTTGATGCACGGCTTTGCTCAAGTCATGTTTGCGTATGATAACTATGTCAGTGTCAGTGTTAGCATTGTGCGCTTCCCTTCCCTTTGCTTCTTCGGAAAAGGGTACAGTTGTCCCCATCCTTGCTGTCCCATGTGAGTGAACCAGCAATGCCACATGTGACGCTGGGAGGGAGGGAATGAGGCCTACGGATTGTAGGGGGGGAGGCAGTAGGACTTAAGCTAGCAGCTGTCCCTCTACCCACTTCCCTACGTGAATGGGGTACTTTTGAGCCCCCCCCCACACACATTGTGTTAGTGAACTGGCAATTCAGTGCCCTCAGCCCCACCCCACTACCAGATACAGGCCCTTCTATGTGCGCATACTTTTCCGTGAATTTGTCCAGCACAGCCATCAGCACAGAGTGATATTCTTAAAACAATGTGTAGAGAACATTAGAACAACCTTGCTGCAATGTGAGTCTTAGCAAATGTCCTTTCCACCCTCTGAAACTCCTGACTTTGTTTATTTTTTGTGTGTCAGTTCCCTGTATCTCTGTGGCAGAGGTCAGTTTGAGAAACATGCACAGATTTATTTCCCGAGAACTAGCAACCACCTCTGCCCTCCCCCTCTTTCCCTGTAACTAGAGGCCTGAAACCAAAAAACTTGAGTACAAGATGGAGAAATGATGTTTTTATGAGCGTAAAACTTTCTCTCCCCTCCTTTATTAGCTGTAGTTGGTTATGAAATTCTTCCAGTGTGGCCTGCTCTCTTTGTGCCAGTGCTTTGTGCCTGACTTGGCCCCAGCTGTTGGGGCATGCTGTGCGTCTGCAGC
The DNA here is from genome assembly GCF_900964775.1 of Scleropages formosus. Classification (NCBI taxonomy): domain Eukaryota; kingdom Metazoa; phylum Chordata; class Actinopteri; order Osteoglossiformes; family Osteoglossidae; genus Scleropages; species Scleropages formosus. Next base: position 218,278 of record NC_041807.1, read on the forward strand.
CACGCGCAGTTGTTCAGACAAGTTTGCATCTTGGTTTCATACTTGACTGGAAGGAGGTATTCCAACCATGCACAGCCTGCTCCTCAATCTGCTCTCTAATTCCTTACGTGTTTCTGGCCCTCACACTTACATGCTCTGTGTCACTGTGGTGTGAGGAGGTCTCTGAAGAGGCATGTGTGCTGGCTGTCTGCACCAGTGCTCGTCCCCATTTGTCCTGCAGCCATCGTCCCCCGGATCTCAATGATCTGCCTCAGATCGGAATCAACAGTGAACACAAGAGTCCTCTGCAAGCACAGGTGAAGCACAGTTCTGATTCTGATTTCAGACGGAAGATTAAAATTGGGGGTGTGGGGTGATGGCTGCAGGACAACTGAGGACAGACGCCGGAGTCCTCTTTAAGAGCAGTTGAAACATAACCGCTACGTCACATTGTTTGCACATATTGACAAGTTGGACCTTACAGGCCACCTACAAGTGTTCTGTGGGACAGATGAAAGCCTGTTACTTCACAGATAGACAGTATAAGAAAGGAGCTTTGGTTGAAACAATGTTCTTCAAAGCTGTTTATCTCACCACGCAATAAAATAACTCGTCCGCAATCCCGCAGCACCCCAGATAGTTATCAGGGTAGAACTGGGTACAGAACCCTCTTTCCCCTCTCTGAATACAAAGATTAGGAGGGTGACACAAGTGAGATGACCTAAGAAAGGGTTTTTTTTTACCTGGGGCGATGTTCAGGCTTGCTTTGAAAGTAACACTGTCTAACAAAATAAAAGTTAGTTCCTTCCGTCATCAACAACTGCTTGTCCCAAGCGGGGTCACAGCAAACCAGAGCTTACCTGGCAACACAGGGTACAAAGCCAAAGGCGGGGGGGACGCATCCAGGATGGGATACCAGTGTGTTGCAAGGCACCCCAAGCAGGGCTCAAACCACAGACTCACCACACAGCAGGCACCGGCTGAATCTGCCGCGCCACCACACCCTCAAAATCAAAGTTAGAAAATAAAATAAAAATATTACAATGCTGTTACTTTCTGTTATAGAATTATATTTGCAAGTAATCAGGTTTCAGTGTAGTAAACAGGGTGCATTATTTTCTCTGAATTTATTCATGGACATTTTTCTAGGAGGGGTCTTGACCTTTCATCAGATTCTTAAAGGGATCAGTGTCCTAGAAAAGTTTAAGAGGTTCAGAGCAGGAGAGTGGGATAAGAGAACAACACAGTTTTAGGGAGTGTGGCTGTGTCAGGAGCTGTGAGTGTGTTTCTCTGTGCATGTGTGGTACAATGTGTATCTTAGAGTGTGTTAGAATGCATGGCAGAATGTATGTTTCTACATTGGTAGTGGGGGTCACAGCTCCCTCTAGGATGGGAAGAAGGTATAGGAAGGTAGACCCAATTTCATTGTCTGTCTCAGTTTAGTTAGCTTCTTTGATATGAAAAATTTTGGTACACTTGTATCGCCAAAGAATTGGTCGAACAATAGAATACAAAAGATTATTTTATTAAAAAAGAAAAAAACACCCATCCTCTACCCCTCATGTGCAAAGCACTATAGGAGAGCTTTATCAGACAGAGCGGGGAAGTCGTCTCTTTCTTCGTTCCTCCCTCTGTCTCCTCTTTCTTCTTTGGGCTCTGTTGTTTACCAACCTCCTCATCCCTTTTTTGACATGAGGTTAGAGATTTCACACCTAACCAGATCTATCCCTGAGCTACATCCCCTTCATGCTCTCATCTTTACGGGCTCTTTCCCATACCCTGGTGCCCATGGGGTCACACGGATCTGAATGAACTCCGCTCTCCAAAAACCACTCGTGCCAAACCAGGCAACTCATTTGAAATGACAAAGAGTTAGTAGAATTTTTTTTTGTGGAAAAACTAAAGGAGTTTTGTGAAACTCATCATTTATTTTGATGGTGGAATGAGAAACAGTAGAGAAACAAACTGGATGGTCTTCTTGGTGGATACTTTTCTTTGGCTTAAGTGACTTTCTTCTTCCTGCTTTTTAATGTGGGAATGGAAATCCTTCCAGTGGAGGGACCACTCCTTTTTTGGAAAATTGTATTGTGAAAAGGGTTTGAGTATGCACATACGTGTATAGCTGTACCGTTCAAGAGCCACATGAGCACGTCACACATGGGTTGTGGTCACAGATGATGGAACAGCTAGTGTTTTCCATTTCTAAATCTAGTGCCTTCAACTGTATTGAGTGTAATTCCAGCTGTGTATGTGGGTAATTCCTAGTGTGACTGACATGCCCCCCCTTTGTGTTGCCCCTGCAGCCTGTCAACCTGGTTTCTTTAAGGCATCAGGATCTGGCGAGACGTGTGAGCCATGTCCACAAAATTCGGACTCGTCACAGTTGGGAGCCTTCTACTGCTCCTGCCAGGAGGGCTTTTTTCGGCCCCCCCAAGATCCAGAGACCTCAGCCTGCACTGGTGAGTTCCCCCCATCTTGATAGAGTAAAATGACAATGTGAACATGAAAGTATTAGAAATGACAAGAACATGTTCTGTCAGCCAGACTGGATATCTTACCTGCTCCTGGTCTCTCCTGGCAGCACCCCCCTCGGCCCCTCGTAACCTGGAGGCCGTCACCACCCGATCAGAAGTGGGGAAGATGGAGCTGTCATGGAGCCCACCAATGGACACGGGTGGCCGGGATGACCTGGTGTACAGTGTGATGTGCGAGCGTTGTGAACGGGGCACATGCCAGCCCTGTGGAGAGCGAGTTCGCTTTGAGCCAGGCCCAACTGGCCTCAGGGAGCCTCGCGTAACAGTGATGGAACTGGAGCCCCACCTCAACTACACCTTCACAGTGGAGGTGCGCAACGGCGTGTCGCAATTCAGCAGCGAGAAGGCCGCCACCAGCCTCACCACGGCGCTGTGCTACACAGGTAAATACTTGGAGTCTGGCCTTTAATGTGACCTGGACCTTTGTTTTGAACTTGTGCATATGAAAAGAAAAACTCCTGCATGCACAGCTAGTAGCGTAGTGGTTAGAGCTACTGCCTTTGAAGCTGAATGTTGCAGGCTTAATTCTCTCCCCCCCAGCTGTTGGACCCTTGAGCAAGGTACTGACCCTCAATTGCTCCCGTAAAATTACCCAGCTGTATAAATGGGTAAATAATTGTGACCTTAACATTGTAAGTTGCTTTGGAGAAAAATGTTACCTAAATGTAAAAATTGCAGTTTATGCTCATTTGTTGATAACCAAGTCATGTTGACCTTATTTCAACCAGAACCGCCAAAAGTGCGCCTTGATGGGCAGGGCACCACCAGCCTGTCACTGTCCTTGGCCGTGTCGCGAAGAGCCCAGCCTCATACCACCCACCGCTATGAGCTCATGTACTGCAAAAAGGTAGGTCAGCTTTTGCACAGCAGAAGCAAATACAAGAGCAACGTGACCATTTGAAGTGGCTTTGCATAGTCAAGGTAGCAGATAACAAATTTAAATTCAATTTATTTGCTAACTTGTACCAGTGGACTCAATGTCTGACCTACCCTGACCTTACAGGATGATGCCAATGAGAATGCCATCACCACATACACAGTGCTGGTCCTGGAGAAAAGCTCAGTCCAGATCAGTGACCTGGCACCGGGAACAGTGTATGTGTTTCGAGTTCGAGCCTTGAGCCCAGAGGGAAACCCATTAGGTTACAGCACAGAGCATGAGTTTGCCACACTGCCTGAAGGTAAGCACTGGATGGATGCTCAGGTCTGCATATTGTGAGTGTGTGTGTGTTTTGTGTGCTGCTGTGCTGTGTAACTGTGTAACCTGTGTTTGTTATCACCATAGCAGCGACCCAGGACCACACGACACTGATCTCAGGGGCCGTTGTGGGTGGTGCAGTCATGCTGCTGGTGGTCGTAGCTGTGCTACTGCTCCACAGGAGGTGAGACAGAGCCCTTTCCCCTCAGCTACAAATTCCCACCCCCCCTCTCCAAATTGGAACCCAATTTCTCCTCCTTCATCCAATTAAAGAAACCATAGTTTCTTCCTTTTCAAATGCCTTCCCTGAACATGAATTGGAGGTATCCCTGCTAACCTGCCCCCTCTGCCTTGCCCCACCCCCCCTAGCTTGGATGGCCAAGCTTTTGTGGAGAAGAGAGGCTGTTTAATGTAGGCTGTTATTGTTCGCGGAGTGTGCGTTAACGAGGAGCATATCTCACAAGAGAGTCTTCAGAGCCCCCCGCCAAGGCTACAATGAATGGCGGTGGCTCTGTGAAGGTGACCCCACCCCTTGCCATGGCGAGATCCGTGCGTCGGCCTGTGACAGTGGCCTCCTGAATCGCTGCCGGGCCAACACAAACACCCTATTATCGCTGCACTCCAACTGTGAATGGAGTTGCCTTGCCAGCGCTCAAACTTGCCTCTTCAGAGCAGAACAAGGAACAGATGGAACTAAACTTTTCTTCCTTTAACAAAGAACCAAATCCAGTTTACGCTGAATGAGGCTTCAGCGAATGCAGCGGTAGAATGAACTAGCTGCCCTTTTACAGCTACTTAGAATTCACCTTTATTATTATTTTTTCTGCTTGCTAGACACATTTGTCCAAAGCTGTTTTCTTAGCTAACCGTCTTACGCTTTTAGAATGGCAGCATTTCTATGGAAGTTATTCAAATTGCATGCCTTGCTCAAGGATATGCCTGTTCCCCTCTCGTGATGTGAACCCAAAACCTGTCAGCCAGAACTCCTCTTGAGCCACTGCTGAACCTGCTGTACTTTTTTCACGTATTGACCTTGCAATCTCTTTGCAGAAGGAGGAATCCCCATAGCAGGCAAGGGCCAGAGGACACATACTTCTCTAATTCTGGTAGGATCCTTCTGTTACCTACCATAGCACAGCATTTCAACTTCACTGCCCTGTCACCCTGAGTGTCGTGACTTACCCTCCCTTCTTCATGTACCCCCAGACCAGCTGAAGCCCCTAAAAACCTATGTGGACCCCCACACCTATGAGGACCCCAATATTGCTGTTCTTAAATTTGCATCCGAGATCCACCCAAACCACATCGCCAAACAGAAAGTCATTGGGGCTGGTAAGAGTGCCTGCTAAAATGATAAAAACTGACTTTCTCTAAGGGCAAAGATTACGATGAGCCTTTTTGACTTTGTCATGATTTACAGTGAGGTACGTGCTGCCTGAGGATTTGAGTGCTGATTAAATGCAGCATAGATTAAAGCAGGGAAAATGTAGCTTGACATGCTTAGACAAGGAGCACTGGATGATGAATGATATAATTGAATGTCAAGTCTAACATTTGCTTTTGCTACATACCGTATGTTAATGCCAAGGCATCTTACTCATGGCCACTGGCAGTAAAGCAGTTATATAACTAGAGCCTGACTATCATTTAATTTCCCACGGCTCTGGGTGTAATATGTATGTTTCTGTGTTTCTGCATGTGTGATGTCACAGGTGAATTTGGAGAGGTATATCGTGGGTTGCTGAAGGTGCCAGGCCGGAAGGAGACGGCAGTAGCCATCAAAACCTTGAAACCGGGCTACACAGAGAAGCAACGGCGAGAGTTCCTGAGCGAGGCCAGCATCATGGGCCAGTTCTCCCACCAGAACATCATCCGCTTGGAGGGTGTGGTCACCAAGTGTACGTGTCCTTTTAATGTCACTCCTCATCCTTTCAATTTTCTTGCTGAAGCCTGCCTGACTTGTGCTGTGTTCCCTTGTTCCATGCCTTCCGAATCTCTAGATAAAAACTCTAAGCAAAAATGGTATTTTAGTCTCGGGGATTCACTGGCATTGTAATTAATTGGCATTCTGAACTTCTGCTCCCTTCCTTCCTGTTATAGATAAACACGCTATGATTGTAACTGAATACATGGAAAATGGTGCTCTGGACAGCTACCTCAGGGTAGGTGCATGGTTATATACCTTCTCCACGCTCACTTACTTTCTTAGGTAGAAAACTTGTGTGAAGTACAAGAAAGTGAATATAAGGATATTTGAACTGAAAAGTAGGACACGGATGGAAAAGGGAGGAATGCAGATGGAGCCCCGGTAACCTGTTGCATTTTACCTGCCAGGACCATGATGGGGAGCTGTCCTCCTATCAGCTGGTGGGCATGTTGCGAGGCATTGCAGCAGGAATGAAGTACCTGTCTGAAATGAACTATGTGCATCGCGACTTGGCTGCACGCAACATTCTCGTCAACGGCAACCTGGAGTGCAAGGTGTCCGACTTTGGGCTGTCGCGTGTATTGGAGGATGACCCCGAGGGCACTTACACCACCAGCGTGAGTCACGTCTAGTCTGTTTTAAGGGGGCCCTCTAGCCACAGGGTTGATTAAAATTTATTTGCCGTGAGTACATTTCAGTCTTTCATGCTAAAAGCCTGCGTGAAAATAGCTACTGTTAAATGTCAGGGGCTTTTCCGAAATGTAATCGTTTTACCTGTATCCTTTTTCCTTCCTTCCTTCTCCGCTCCCAGGGTGGAAAGATCCCCATTCGCTGGACTGCCCCAGAGGCCATTGCTTACAGGAAGTTCACTTCAGCCAGCGACGTGTGGAGCTTTGGCATTGTTATGTGGGAGGTCATGGCCTTCGGCGAGCGGCCATACTGGGACATGAGCAACCATGAGGTATGCGGTCCCTTAGGCATGGAGGCTGGTCAGAGGGTGGAAAGACAAAGTTTCAGGTTTTGATTTGCACGCCATCCATTTGGAGAGAGCTTTCAATTAGGTTTTGTCTACTTAGGAGTTATGCAAACAAGAATGGCTTATTTACCCCTGCGCTGAGAGTCTTATCAGGCCACATTCCTGCCATCTAATCTGCCAGCTGCCTCACAAGGTGCCTCGCAGTCTGTGCCGCATCCACCTGATGCTGTGTAAACACTGTAAAGCTCCCTGTGTCTAGGCATGCTGTCACATGGTTGGCTCAGGACCACCACTCCCCCCTCCGCCCCAGTCCTTCCTGTGAGGTGACACAGGGACTGAAAATGATCACTGTGTTTCCTTCACTCCACCGAAGGTGATGAAGGCCATCAATGAAGAATTCCGGCTGCCCGCACCCATGGACTGCCCTTCAGCTGTATACCAGCTGATGCTGCAGTGCTGGCTGCAGGACCGCTCCAAAAGGCCACGCTTCCCCGACATCGTCAGCCTGCTGGATAAGCTACTTAGAAGCCCAGAGTCTCTCAAGACCATCGCCGATTTCGACCCCCGGTAAGTTCCCACCGTGGACAGAATAATGAACATAAGTTCCTGGGAGATAAGGGAAGGTACACCACAATTTGCTCATCACAAATTAACACTGAAACAATCCGAAGACTATTTAACACAGGCTGTGTCTATGAGTGAATTGTCAGTACAACATATATGTCAGAGTCTTCTGCCGCCGTGAAAGGGGCTCTTCGAGGCTGTTTTCCTTCGGTCAGTAATTACCTCCAACAAAAGGGCAGGAATGCATTTTGAAAAGTCTGTGATCTATGAATCCCAAATCATTGTCAGCTTCCATTTGTTTTCCCAGAGCAATGAGAAGTTATTTTGGTAAAAATGCCATTTTAGCACTTGCTCAAGGCAAAGCATGTCTCTGGGGTGCTGTAGAGCACTCAGTAAGCCAGCTTAGGGACTTGTGTCCTTCTTTCTGTGTTTATGTGCAAAGCAAGAGTGGGGACAAATCAGGCGAAAATACTGGGAATATTTGACTTGTTCTGAGTCACTCTTCCATGTGCACCCCTAGTGTGTCCATCCGCCTGCCCAGCACCAGTGGTTCCGACGGCTCCCCCTTCAGGTCGGTCTCAGAGTGGCTAGAGTCCATCAAGATGAGCCAGTACAGAGAGAACTTCACATGTGCTGGAATCACCACGATGGAGCAGGTGCTACAGATGAAGAATGAGTGAGTAGCCGTAGAGATTAATGCCCCAGTCCAGACCAATACCCTCCTTATTATTCTTTCTGCTTAAATAGGATCACAATAACCCCAGTCTCACTGTGTGCACTGTCTGCTTCTCTCTTTTCGTGAGACTCTAAGCTCGTGAAACTCTGCCTTGTTCTGCCTCTCTTTTTCATTTCCAGGCTCTAGTAAGGTTGCAGGCAGGACTCTTCTGGCTAGCTAAGCGCTTGTTCGAGGACATAGCAATGCTCGGCTGTGTCTGCTCTGTGTGAGTCTGCGGGGATGATAATGGTGACCTGCTGTTAGTAAAGGGAGGCACACGGATAGCAAGAATCGCCAGTGAGAAATCGATGACCAGCACAGCTAGATCGTCCCTTGAAACTCATTAGACTAGATATGATTGCTACCCCCTCAGAGACAACGATAATTAATAGTCTGCTTCTGCAATAAATTTGTCCCTTTTGCGAATGATTAACTGTGCCCTTCAGAGCTAGACAAGGTTTGTTCAAAGTTTAGTTAGAGACACATGTCAAACAAGGCAGAAACATGGGCCAAAAGAAATAAACAACAGCAGAGGCAGGCAGGCAGGCAATGTGGAAAAAGGGAGCGAAAGTGAGGGAGTGTGTAAGGGCCTGTGGTGGCCTGGCTGGGTCTGCTTGCGGCCAACCCCCCCTTGCCCTAGTCTTCCCCTCGGGCCCTCCCTCCCCAGGCCGCAGGGCCCAGCTACCCCACACAGAGGAACCTTTGAAGGGCAGGGGCAATGTGGAGACAAGGGCTGAAGAGCTGGTGAGCAGAGGGGTGCTCTGAGGCACAGGGGCTTGCAGGAAGCCCTGAAATTGACTGCAGGAAGTCATCCAGAGGAAAGTGAGTAGCTGGAACCGAGTGAAGAAAGGAGAGGGGTGGAGATGTTCATGCAGCCTCTGGAGGAAAGCCCCAGCCTTTTCCATGGTATGGATTTATATAGCAATGGCAGGAAATCAGGGTGGGCACGGGGGTGCTATGCCAAAAAAGAAGGAAAACCAACACAAAAAAGTAGGAAAATCGGGGAAAAAAAAGTCTTTGAAGTTTTGTCAATTTTATAGTTGTTTTTTTATAGATTCCACATTCACTGTGCTGTCATCTGGTAGCACTCTTTTAACCCAGAAAGTATTTACGAGCCTCCTGCTTCTCCCACTTGCCAGATAACTCAGATTCATTGCTGGGCTGGAGAATACTCGTTAAGTAGTTAAGATTCTAATTAAATAAGTAATGAAGGCCTGCTTGACGTGCGTCCATACATCTTGTGCGTGTGGCGCAAAATTTCAGCATAAAGAGCCGTGCACTTTTTCTCCAGTCATTTAAACTGGATCATTTCATTCCACCACAGCCGCATTTCTTCCATTCCCGTTTCTGTTTTTCTTGTGCTTTCCTTCTTTTCCTGCCCTCCTGGGGTGCTTAAACAATGTGTGTTTTGAACAACCACGTGTCCGCTTCACAGACAGCCACACCCAATTAGGACCGGTGCTCATCCCAGTCCTTCTCTCAGGACCTGGCACTGGATGATGGGCACTAAGCATGGCTTCTCTCTCTCTTTCGTAGGGACATCCGGAATATCGGCGTGCGGCTGCCGGGCCACCTGAAGAGGATTGCCTACAGCATCCTAGGCATGAAGGACCAGTGCAGTTCACTCAGTGTCTTTTCGGTGTGAACCTGTTGGAGCCCATCCAGGACCATACCGCAGACTGACTGAACTGAAAGCTGGCCATGAGGACGAGGTAGACCTGCGGGTAGTTGTGGACTGGGCAGAACTACACCTTGACTGAAAGAACCCATCGGCCAGCCAAAAACAAACTCTCGACTTGTTAGACCTCAAGCTCTCTTGGTACCGAATAAGAAGTCGAGACTTGTGGAAAAAAAGAAAAAAGACATTTTGTTTCACTTGCATATATTTAGTTGTACAGCTGGTTACATATGCATTTTTGCTTTCATTATAAGACCAATGTAAAGTGTGTGTTTGTTTTTACATGTCATGAACATAAAAAGATATGGCAATAGAGCTATAATTTCTTGGGGTTGGATAGAAGAGCCCAATCTAACCAAACTGGCAGGGAATGTCATCTCCTTGCTTATGTGCACTAGACTGCTGTTCCCTAGTGCTTCTGGTGTTTAAAAGTGCTGAACTGAAGTTCAGAGGTCAATGGCAACATTTCAAATACAAGCCCATGTACTGTATGGTTCAAAGTTCAGCCATTTGACTCGGCGCTCCGGGAGGAACCTGGCCTCGGATCAAGCTCTTCCCTGAAGTCTGAGGTCTGCGTCCTCCCCCATAGCATGGGTTCTTGCCCAAGGCCTAGGTTTTTCTGTCAGGGGGATATTAGAGAGAATCTAGTGTGTGAAAAAAGATTTGAAAAGAAAGGCAAGGCTCCACCCATCCCCCAAGCACTTAAATCCACTAAGTTTGAGACATTGAGTAGTGAACTCTTTGGAATGGACTTGAAGTATTCTTTCAGAAGTATAAAAACTGATCTCTTTTTTTTTCTTTTAGTTTATATGTTTCTGAATTCTTTTTATTGCTTACCTCCTTCAGAACAAAGCAAATTAAATTTTGTGAGTCTCTCTATATTTCCTAAAGCAACACGTTCCATATATACTGCTATGTATCTACCGCACAGTAGTATTTATGATTAAACATACTTCTGGATGGATGTCGTGGTATCAAAATCTAGCAATCCTTCCTTTAAGTCTTAAATTGGCAATTTCCTAAACATTATTTAATATTTATTTCTGCTTTTTATTTATTACTGTTATAAAATGCAACGGCTGTAATTATATTTTTTAGTTTCAATAAAACCTTTGTTATAGCCTTTTGTTGCTTTCCTTCTTTCTTTCTTAGTATCCACAGTGTTGCGTCATGTACAGGTTTTCTTTAAATTGGTAAAATGTTTTACTGGCTCTCAACTTACATTCCAGTTTTGGTACCGGTGGGGTTATGCGGAAACACATCTAAGTGTAGATAAGAGTAAACAAGAAGAGTGAGCACTTCAAATATTTATCCACTTGGCAGCACTGAGCCAATGCTCTCCTGCAGTAGAATCCACGGTGGGATGGAGGTATGGGACACACACAGCTTATATGGGCTTCTGATTTGGAACCAAAGCCCAAGTTCTCACATCGATGTGCAAGCAACACGAAGGCTCATATACACGACTCGCATCAGTTACATCAGCCCCTGGTCTAGCTCGCAGGTGCCAGAACAATCTAGAAAAAGCATATAAGCAAGGCATGTCTTATCTCTGTGAGCTTTGAGTCCCGTCAGCATTCTCCACTGTGCATGAGGAAGCTTCTACATCTTCTTGAACTAGATGCAGTAAATGAATGATGGAATGAAGAGCTTTCAGCCTCGAAGCCTTACGGCCGTTGTAAGGTCTCTGGGAATTCCTCGGTTACACTGTCCTGGACACTTACGTGTGTGCGTGTGTGTTTTTTTTGTTGCGTGTATGCCTGTGTGGCTGCTGAGTGTCCAAGCAAGGAGATCCAACATGAGGCCTCTGAGTTAGTGCCCCGAGGCACCCTGCGCAAGGCAGCTCAGCCTTCCCATGTTCCCTCCCTTCTGTGGTTTCCGAAGGCGTGCGTCTTCCCGTAAAGAGAAATGTCCGCCGTGAAAATGGTCCCGCGGTACCTCCTTTCTGTTCCATTTTCTTTGCTTTCTTTTTGCTTTGTCCATATTTTCATATGTGGTACAAAAGCCAGCAACCGTTGGAATTTACATTGAGGCTAATTTTAGAGATGGGTTTCTAACCAAAAACGCATCCTCCAATTTGAGTCTATATTGGTTGCGTGCTCTAGCGCTCGCTTTCTGTCACAATTCCACTCCGGCCTCTTCCATCCTCTCCTCGCAGGTTTCTGCTCAACCTATTCAAGAATCTTCTCTTCAAAAGTGAGGTTTCACAAGGAGGCATCCCGACTACATGAACTGAGCTGCCGGTGCCCCGTATTGCAGCAAGATGTAAGAGCTGTCTATGCATGTTTTTACACGCTGGCAACGAAAAGAAAGTTCACCACTTAACATCTGCTACTGTGCTAGTAGAAAAATTACAACGTTTTTAGTGGGTGTAGAGAAATCACACTGAACAGAAGCCCTCGTGATACCAGACAAGTGTCATAACCGCTAAGGATCTTGTAGTAAATATGAAGGAGCAGCTGCGCTTCTCGAAGTTATGCGGCCCGTCTGACCGGCTTCTGTTTTTCGTGTCAAGCTTCAGATGCAAACATCTGGGACGGTGCCACATTCTGCATGGAGAGCCAGCGGCAGTGGGCACCTACATGCCAAATATTCAGTCTAGTCTAATCACATAGCACACTTGGCGGGGTTTGCGGCTTGCCGTGGATGGGCTATGTTTGGCCGTAACAGCTCAAGCATGCTGGACAGTCAAGTGCACTACGATGTCCGTTCCAATATACCTTCGAGACCCATAGCTCCACGACTGGGTTCTCCTGGGAAGCAGAGCGTTCGCTTGACGGCACCTCGATTCTTTTCTAAGAAGCGCCCTTCCCGACACGATGCCTCCGAGAATTTAACGCCGGATCATGCAAAAAAGCACGCAGCGAAAGCCCAGCGTGGCGACACAGCGGACGCCGCTGTTTTCTCACAGGTCCTGGGCTGCGGGTTTGGTTCCGGCGTCGGTCTGTGCGGAGTTTGCAAGTTCTCCCCACGTTCCTGTGGGTTTTGCCCAGATCAGGGGCGATTCCAGGATTTTTTAAATGAGGGAACCAGTCAGGGGGAATCACAAAATTTCATAAGAAATAAATGTAGCGTTGAAAATCGGCTTAGAAAACACTGGGCACGATTTTCAGGCTCTTGTGCAGTGCCCTTTGCCCTAAAACAGGTGGTACTACACGTACAAGAGCCTGAAAGTCGTTTTGTATCGAATAACTGTTTTGCACGGGTGGGACAGCCCAATTTTGAGTGTGCGCATACCACGAACAGAGACGTGGTCTGTGCTCGAGTCGCGTCTTCCTCACGTTTGAAAAAACGTGGTACGGTACAGTCATTCCGCATCGCAAATCAGGCAGCGATTGACAGCGCTCTGATCCAATGGCATTGGGTATTGTCAAATTCACAGGCAGTGATTGGCAGCGATTGGCAGCGATTGGCAGCGACTAACAGCACTCTTATCCAATAGTGTTGAGTATTGTCAGATTGACAGTTCTCTAGCCCACTGACATTTGGGGTGCACCGGGGGGCGCCAATCATATTTCAGGAGGCGAGGGTTGCCACCCCTTTAGACACGCCCCTGGTCCAGGTGCTCTGGTTTCCCCCAGCAGTCAAAATACAGAAGCTTCAAGTGAAATGGTAACTCTGAATTGCCCATAGTGCGTGAATATGCGAGTGATTGTGTTTGTGATTATTCTGCAATGGACTGGCATCCCATCCAGGGTGTACCCAACTCCACCCCTACTCTGTGTTTCTGGGATAGGCTCCAAACCACTGCACTGGACAAGTAGTTATTCACAACGGACACAAATGTAGTGCCATGAAAGAAGGAGGACAAATGATAATAATGACATGTAGCGCAAAACAAGAGTGATTAATGGGCCAAAAAGCAGAATGCAATAGAGTGCAGAAAGTTACCCTTACAATGCTGATGCAAAATCTGCAGATTCGAGGCCAACCCTGCAGTTTTGGACATGCTAAAGCTACACATCGGGGTGAAAAGGGATAACATTTTCTAAGAAGTTTCTGGGTTCCTTTTCGCTGTTTTTCTCTTAATTTTCACACATGTACACAACTGCACAATTTTAAAACCAACACAAAAACAGAAAAAAAAAAAAAAAACCAACCACTTCTTATTTATGTATGTATTTTTTTTAATTGATACTACTACTCATACACACACCATCTGAAGACACTTGTCCCAAGTGGGATGGCAGCAAGCCAGAGCCCAACCCAGCAGCACAGGGCATGCCAGGCTATCACAAGGCACCCCAAGCAAGACTTGAACCCCAGACTCCCTGGCAAGCAGGTCCTGGTCTAACCCAGTGTGCTAATGGCCTGATGATGGCTTGGTGATGGCCTGGTGATGGCCTGGTGTCCCATCCTGGGTGTGCGTCTAGAACCACAGCAAACTCCTTGTGTGCATCAGCACACTTGGCCAATAAAACCCATTCTGATTCAGAAATAGTCATTTTAATACTGTGTGGTACTCTTACTTAAATATTATTAAAATACTCCCGTTAAAGATCAAAGCAAATACTAAAACAAATACTAGTAGATTCAATCAATATATGCTGAAGAAACGGTCTTTTAAAAAGCTAAACCAGTGTAATTATTCAGAAACATGGGTACTGTCAATAATATTTATGCAGCGTCACACGGCTTCATGGAGAAACGTCCGAAATTTACTTTTCGTTTCTTGTATTACAGCGACATGCATGTCCTTTTGATAACAACGATGGTGACGCACGTGTTTACATTCCGCCTGTCCCACCGGACCCTCCAAGAGCACCCGAAAAAGCCCGTATCTCCACCAGCTCCCGCTCTTTGAGTGTAGATGAAACCTCGGCTTTCTGGAAAAATCACAGTCAGTTATCAGGCAGACTTTGTGCAGCTGAAGACTGGGAAAAAAAAGCCTCCGTGGGATCTCTATCTCTGTTTGCGGATTCAGACCAAGTGGTGCAAAAAGAAAACATTTCCGATTTCTTCGGAAAAGCCGACGGAATTGGAAAAAGCGGCACAATGGGCCACAAACAGCCGCCGTTCGAGTTCAGTCACCGTGTAAATAGGTCGTTTCCTTTTTTTTAACCGCTGTGTTTTAAAGGTCTCGAATGTAACCATGCAATTAGCTCGCGTGCGCATTATTTTATGACTCCCTATTTTGTGACGTTCAAAGGAATAAAAGCCGGTATAGCAGGCTGATGGTTCTCAGCTACTGAAACCCACATTTCTGCTCTTCAGAACAGAGATGAGCGCTTTGGTTCTACCTTGAATATTATGGTCAACATTATATGAAGACTTAGAGCAGAAGAAAAGATACATTTAAAAAAAAAATCACCAGTTGTTTGGAATATGGATATAATACAGTATGATGATATAAAATGATCTGGCTCTGGTTGGGTGGAACGATCTCCCCCGTCACTCAGAACTGCTGAATCCTCATCCACATTTAAAAAGAGACTTAAAACTCACCTCTTTCGAACTCACTTCTCCTATGATCTCTTTCACGTAATGTGTAAATGTTCTTGTTCATGCACTATAACTTTGAGATCATAGCTTTTGAACGACGGATAAAGTGCTCAACCTTGACAAAACCAAATCTGTAAGGTAAATGTTTTAAAAAAAAGTTATGAGGGATGCCATTAGGAATTGCTGATCCATCAAACGAACCGAAGAAGTCGAAACCAGAACGCTCCGAATAACCAACCGTTCTTCTATTTTCACACACAAACGTGAATCAGAAAACACAGCTTGCCTATTAGCACTCATCAGATTCAGCTTGTTCCAAAGACTCCTGTAATTCATGACTCAAACATATTTATTCTCAAGACTCTATTTATGAAGATACTGTTTGTCTGAGTTTCGGGTTTCTGGAACATCGTCTCCAGAAACGTTTTATATATTTTTTTGTTTTTCTTTTTTAGTATATATTGCAAGTATTTATCTGACTTGTATTCTGCTGCTGTAACATCTATCTATCTATCTATCTATCTATCTATCTATCCATCTATCTATTCACAATATTCTGGAATTTATTTTCTGGATGTTTCACTTTGGCTCAGTTTGTTCAGCGTCCTGAAAAAAAGTCTCCCCTAGGGAGATTTTTAGTTTTAATGTGACCTTTGCTGTAAATAGAATGACACTGTATGTATTTTTCTGTTGGGTCCAGGGGTCACGGGGGGTCGTCTAGGATTTATGTCCGGTCTGCGCAAACAAACAAGGAATCGTTCGGGTGAGTTCAGCCGCCTGCTGGGAACTAAAGAACAGTTCTGGCTGGCAAAGACTTCAGGAAAGGTCTCTATTGTGAACTCTGTGTCATCTGAGGAATGTGCTGCCATTGCACTTTTAATGTGATTCAATGCCTCTTTCTCACCATGATGTTTTTAAAGTCCTTCTAACAGAAGAGTTGTCGAACAACTTTGGTTAACCCCCTTCTCATCATTCACGCACACGTTGGCCGAGGCCGCTTGTCCCAAGTGGGGTCACGGTGAGCCGGAGCCTAACCCGGCGACGCGGGTCGTGGGGCTCGTGGGGGAGGGGACACACCCAGGATGGGACGCCAGTCCATCACAAGGCACCCCAAGCAGGATTTGAACCCCAGACCCACCAGACAGCAGGACCCAGCAAAACCCGCTCCACCACCGCACTCCCTCATCATTCCCTCTGTTCCTCAATATTCTCTTTGCTCTCTAATTCACATTGCCATTTATGCGAATTCCCATTTTGCGCGGTGGTGCGATATTTTGCTGAGTGCTGTTCCTTGTTTTAGCACCTCCATCAATGTCAGCCTTCACACCTTTGCAGGATTTGAATTCTTGCAACCATCTGTCAGCTCCATGCATGAAAATGTTCAAGCGGGGATGTTACTTTTCCAATGCGTGGCTGAGCTGACACCTCTCCCGATCCTTATCCTTCCCCTGGGAGGGGGTGGGAGGCTCTGAAGACCTCGGGGTAAGGATGAGCAGTCACGGTTTGGTGCTTCTGCTGACACGTATGCAGGAATGATGGGACCCGTGTGAACTGCTGCCGATCACCGACTTGTGGAATGGCAATTTTCTCCTCCCTCTGCTCTGCGGTGGGACAGCGAACGCATTCCAGCAGCATCTGGAAATGAGAAGCGTGCTTCTAGGCCCATCTTCCGAAGGTAACAGCACCCCATGAGTCCGCTGCGAGAACCAGCACCATAAGTAGGAGCGCTGCAATAATAAATGGTAAAAAAAAAGGCTTGTAATAAGGGGGCACAGCAGTGCGGTGGTGCGGCGGTAGAGTGGGCTGGACCAGGTCTTGCTGTCTGGTGGGCCTAGGGTTCGAGCCCTGCTTGGGGTGCCTTGCAATGGACTGGCATCCTGTCCTGGGTGTGTCCCCTTGTGCCCTGTGTTGGCGGGTTAGGCTCTGGCTCCCCATGACCCTGTATGGGACAAGCAGTGTGTGTGAGCTTGTAATAAATCAGATGGCTTTGTTATTAATGGATTCATCCCCAGAGGTATGCTCAAATTGTGCTACTGGACTTAAGGGTAACAGGAAGGAATGGAGGAAGACCCCCCTTCTTATTCGTTTCTATCCTCGCTCTTTGTTTCCGAGGAAAGTAAACAATTCTGCAATTACGGATGATTTACGTTCATATTGCAGTGGCAACGGCCGTCGCGGAATCCCGCTTCTGCTCCACTTCTCGCTTTCCTTCCTCTGCTTCATCTCTTTATACTTAGGCTTCATAAATCAGCGACGCTTTTTGTATGGGTCCGGGGTAAAGGCAGCGCCACAACAAAGCCTTTCTGTTGTCAGCGCTGGTTGGGGCCCGAGATGCCTTTTTGTAGAATGTTTAACAAGGCTCCTCCCACTCCTGTCCATGTCTAATGTCCTGAACCAGATTACTGTGGATGGATTTATTATGATCTCATTGTTATTAGTAAGGGGGGGTAAGGTGGTGCAGCGGGTTGGACCGGGTCCTGCTCTCCAGTGGGTCTGGGGTTCGATTCCTTGGATGACTGTGGATTTCAAGCAGACATAATGTTTTCGGGGGAGAGGAACAGACGGGGAGGGGAGGATACACACATATCGTTTCGTATTTCATATGGTTTCCATCGTTCTGATATTGTCACGGAGGAAGAAAACGGCACAAGGACGATTTTTCTCCCCCCCCCGCCGAGCCCTCCTTTTTCCAGACAAGCCGATTCCTAACGAACCCACTCCTGGGTGGGGCGCCGGCGGAGTGTCGGCGAGGCGCGGTGTTGTGTAAACGCTGCAGCGGAAACTCCGGAAGGAATCAGTCGACAGGCTGTAATTACAGGTCGGGGCTCCACGGCAGCTACACCTTGCCTCTTCAAACCCGGACGCATTCCTGCAGGATGACCGTGCCGCTTAAAATGAGCACATCGCGGCAGCTTCCAATGACACTCTCTCTTTGATGCGCTCAGTTTAAACTTCGTTAAAGCTCAGGAGTTACAACTTGTCTCCTCTGGGAACGAGTTTTCGCTTATTTCGCTGCTCCACACCGATACCACTTATTATATTTGAGGAAGGTGAGATTTTCCTCTCATTTGCTTCGCCTAATGGTTTCATTCCAGCTGCTCATCTGTACCTATTCATTGCCCCGTGACATCTGGAAGGCAGAGAGAAGGCATAAGCACATAAAACTCTCCTGGTTCTCTCTGTTCCAACTATTTACATTTATTTAATTAGCAGACGTTTTTCTCCAAAGCGACTTGCAACGAACTCTACGTAGTGTTATGAGCCCATACACCTTATTCACCGCGGTGACTTACACTGCTAGATACACTCCTTACAATGGGTCACTCATCCATACATCAGTGGAACACACACACACTCTCCCTGTCACTCACACACTATGGGTAAACAGCATGTCTTTGGACTGTGGGAGGAAACCAGAGCGCCCGAAGACTTCCACTGCTAGATACACTACTTGCACTGGGTCACTCATCCATACATCAGTGGAACACACACTCTATCTCTCTCTCTTTCACTCACACACTATGGGGGAACCTGAACAGCATGTCTTTGGAGGGTGGGAGGAAACCAGAGCACCCAGAGGAAACCCACGCAGACATGGGGAGAACATGCAAACCCTACACAAACCGCATCGAACCCACGCCCTCTCGCACCACCCAGGCGCTCTTTGCCGTGCCACCCATTTCGTACAGAACCTTTCTCTTCTTCAGTCCTCTGTCCACTAACCTCGTTACCCGAGACTTTCTGTACGTCCAGGTGAGCACTGGTGCATCCTGGGATAACTGACAGCTTATGAAAAGTGACATTTAAAATAAAGGAGGCTTTGCCTCCAGTTTAAAGCGTTTTCCCTCCGCTGCGGTATTCGTGGGGCGATGAACACGAGGACCGCGTTCCTCGTGGCGAGGAGACGGTTGAAGCATCGAGCCGAGGAAGAACTTCCGGAATGCAGCTTGGAAGCTCCAGGTAACTATAGGTTGCAGACAAAGGAACAAGGGCTGGGTTAGGAATCCTGTTTAAGTATAGTTTGCCGTCTTTAATAAACGGCTGCGGCAGCTTCTCCCCCCTGGTATCCAAAGGAATTTAAACAGCAAGGGGAATCTTTCGACATTGTCATCCGATCAGAATGTTCAAAATAAGCATTTAGAGACTGGATGAATCAAAACCTTTCATATCAGCATTACGCCCGCAGCCGCTTCCGCGTTTCTGTCATCACCACAGACATAAACTGAAAGCGATTACACTCGGAGAGCTGGAATAGGAGTTTTTTTCTTTACGGGGATTTTGTTCCGTCTTTGAAAATGAAGTCGCCTTTATTTTGTTATTATTGCCTACTAGATGCGTTGAACCCAAGTGTCCTGCTGTTTGCTTCTATTCTCCCGCTCGCGCGTGCAGTTGAATATTTACCGAGGCATTTCGGCTCAGGGCGGCGCCTCGGGCCCTGCCCTTGGGATGCGAACTTGCGTCCCTTCGCTCGTACGTCACCTCTTAACGTCTCGTCCGAGCAGATTACCGATGCCGTCCTCCCCCCGTTGTACGGAAACTAAACGCTCCTTTCCTTTCATTCCTGCCCGGGCTTGTTTTTCGTTTTTTCTCGAGCTTTCCGTGGCTCTGCTGGAGATCGGTCTGCCCGTGTTATGAAAGCCGATGCTGCGCCGAGGGCTTTGCCACCAAACCGTCCATTCGCGTGCCTTGTCTAGGGAGGACTCATCCCAGCCGTGCCCCTCGGGAGAGGAGCAACCCCTCCGCACCCGGAGGTGCCGAAACATCACGATCGACCCACCTACCGGAGCTCTGGCGCGGGCACTTGCGAACCTGCACGTCGAGGGAAAGCTTTCAGCGGCCGCTTAGCAATTGCCCTGCACGCTCAGTCATTATGGTAACATTTACCTGGCTTCCGTTCTTTTGCCACCCCGGGACGCGCGTCAGCTCGGAACTAAAGCGCCATCGTCGCCCTCCGACGAAGGCGCGGCGAAACTTAAATGTGTTAGCGGTCATCCGTTTTTAATGGCCTGTATAATTACACGCTTTTAAATATAACCGGACCCGCGCTTGACCTCTTCTGCTGGGAACGCTGACGAGTTCAAAGCCTTTTGACTCCGCCTCTAGGGCTGCTAAGCATCCGACCTCTGGTTTAGAGGGTTAGGGGGAAATCTGTGCTCCTCGAGGTAGGAGGCTGGAGATGCGGTACATGCGTGGTGCCTTCCAACACTGGACGGTGTTCTGTGTGGCAAAGGCCCCAACTGTGGTTGCAAAGAGCCAGGTGGAAATACATGCCGACTAAATCTGGGATGTGCGCTGCTGTGCTACGAGGCCGGAGAGAGTGCCGGTAGACCACGCGCGAGTGGATCCGCCCCGGTTCGGCCGGAAAGCGGCCACAGAGAGGAGCCGGTTTACACACACTTTCTGAACCGCTTGTCCCATACGGGGTCGCGGGGAACCGGAGCCTAACCCGGCAACACAGGGTGCGAGGGGACACACCCAGGACGGGACGCCAGTCCATCGCAAGGCACCCCAAGCGGGACTCGAACCCCAGACCGCCAGAGAGCAGGACCCGGTCAAACCCACTGCACCACCGCACCCCCTCTGGAAACTAAATTACAGTCCATAAATATAAGTAAATACAAAAGTCGAACGTTCCGTTCATAGGTGGTTTGCAGTTATTCCCACAATCCCTGTATTCTGGGACACTTTACAGCTGGTCTTCCTGTGCAGAGCTTCCAAATCCTCCATTTCCTGTTGTGTGATGTGGCCCTTGCGGGTCTTCTAGCAGGGTTCTCATTTTCAACAAACACCCACCCCGCACTGAAACGGTGCCATTCTCAAATCCTGCATTGTGTGCAGCAGCAGAGCGTAAAAGAGCGAAAACGCTCATCGCGGCAGGTCTCGACTCGGGTGGCGCAGCGAGGGGCGCTGCTGTCTCGCAGCAGCTTGTTGGTGCGAGAGGGTGGAGGTTCCATCCCCACTCAGTCTGTGTGGAGTTTGCGTATTCTCCCTTTCTCTGTGTGGGTTTCCCCTAGGTGCTCTGGTTTCCTCCCACACTCCAAAGACACGCTGTTCAGGTTCACCCCTAGTGTGCGGGTGACAGAGAGTGTGTGTTCCACTGATGTATGGATGAGTGACCCAGTGCAAGTAGTGTATCTAGCAGTGCAAGTCTTTGGGTGCTCTGGTTTCCTCCCACACTCCAAAGACATGCTGTTCAGGTTCACCCCTAGTGTGCGGGTGACAGAGAGTGTGTGTTCCACTGATGTATGGATGAGCGACCCAGTGCAAGTAGTGTATATAGCAGCGCAAGTCACCGCGGTGAATGAGGTGTGTGGGCTGGTAACACTACGCAGAGTTCGTCGGAAGTCGCTTTGGAGAAAACGGTAAATGAATGTAAACCGCACACGACAGAACGGAGGGAGAAGCTTCCTGCAGCTTCCGCATGCTGCCACAAGGGGGCACGAATCCAAGTTGGCAGATGAGCCTGTTGTTTTTGGTGGTTGTGGGGTCAAAGTAAGAGACGCATGGGACGGATGAGAGCGAGCAGAAGGGGGAACTCCAGTGCCCGGCCCTCCCGTGCGTCCCGAAGCGGGGCGGCAGTTAAGAAATAAAACTGTGGAAACAGAGCGAGGCATTGCTATGGGAACAGGATCCCCCCCAGCGCCCGGGGCTGGGACGTTTCCGGGGACAATGTCTCTGGAATGCGGTCTTTGTGCTCCACTCTTTGGGACCCTGCTGAGGATTAGATGGTGTTTTTCTTGCGGCAACAATAGGGGCTTTAGAGACGCATGCTAGCGAGGGCTTGCACGGCTAGAGCCGTTCCTGCACTATCTGCGGTGACGTACTCGATGAACCGCGGCCCGGCGTGGACTCCGCGGCCCAGCGTCCGCAAAGAGCCAAACGCTTTTCATTAACGAAACGGACACGTCCTGCCGCGTCCACCGCCTCCCCGTCCGTTCGGATCGTCCCTTTGGGCTCGTCGCACCTGTGCTGGGCGACACTTCGTGACAGCAGAGCGATGGCTCTCGCTCCCCGAGGCGCAGGTAGGTGATGAGACTGCGGCCGGCAGGGCTGAAACCCTGATTTGTACCACATCAACAGCGTGACCCACCCGTCAAATGCCGATCAGGTGCAAGAGCCACCTGGGTTTGTAGACACATATCAGCAGGGTGGTTGGATGTTTGTATTTTAAACAAACCTTTCTTCCTCCCTCTTCTATGACTCTTCATGCCTCTTTTAATCTGCTTATTATTATACATCATCACATCCAGGCATTATTTCAGTCATCTCTCTGGATCGCAGAAGTTATGATTCTCTGTTACAGGCCCCAGAAGGCTCATCTGCCCTAAGCTCCGCCTGGACAGCGAGACCAAGCGCGTTGCTCGTTCTCTGGATCGCAGACCGAGATGACCTTCCAGTCTATTCCAACATGCCTCTTCCTCATGTTGGATGCTCAAAGCACAGCATCCTTTGCGGAAGAGGACAACCACACTGTCATTGTCCTTCAGGTGACCCCCTTCCTCCAAACAGACTTAGAGTTTTAGTCTACCTCCACCTTGCTACCCATTTGTACAGCTGGGTAAGTGCTTTCCTCAAGGGAGCTGCAGCTGGAGGTGGGATTCAAACCTGCAACCTTCTGGTCCAAAGGCACCAATTCCAACCACAACACTACCGGCTGCCCAGATGACCCTTCCCTCAGTGGGGACCTCTGTTTTGGTCTTTCCTACATCGCTATGATTCTTCTTAAATGTTTTTTCCCACTTTTGTCTGTGCCTTAGGGTTAGGGAAAGAGGAGGATATTCGGGGGTTAACACAGGAGGACAGTCACTAAGAAACCATATCCTTATGTAATGAATCAGATTTTTGTGTGCAAAACATCCATCTGACACTACGCTGGCGGTCGGGGGGGGGGTTTGCCTCTCCAAATTTCTGTTGCTGCCTTTGCAATTTGTTTCATTTTCATATTTATTTAACCATTTTAATATTTGTTATATCAGGGCTGCTGAAGACAGTGACATAATTTGTAATTGTTCCTTATTCTATCAGGCAATTTATTGCTGCAGTTTTGAACTCGGAGCACCAGTCCGACTCCATGCATCCATCCATCCGTCGTCAACAACCGCTTGTCCCGACTCCCGAAGCACCGTATAGTGGTTTTCGGTCACGGTTCTCACAAACTCGCTGCGTATTTCAATCTGCGTCCCAGCTGAAGCCTTAAACGATCATGCTCAGCTGAGCCGTTGACAGCACTGCATGATTCTAATGTTAATAATGTTGCGAAGCCCAACAGCCTTTCGTTCAAATCTCACTCCACGCAGCATCAGTTACACGTCTGCCTTCTGATCTTCTCATTCTACTATATTCGTGACTCCCGCTGCATGTCTTTGGAGCGTGGGAGGAAACCAGAGCACCCGGAAGAAACCCATGCAGACACCGGTAGAGCGAGGATCGAACCCACATCCTCTCGCACCACCCAAACACCGTGAGTCGACAGCGCTACTCTCCTACATATTTCCCTTTGTCTGCCCCCACAGTGTATTTGACGGTCAGATGTGAAATTGCATTCCTTTCGGACAGGGAACATAACAGATAATTGTCCTTATTATTGCAATCATGGGCTGGTTTGAGTAAAAATTACTCCCACCCTACTCTCTCTTGTTGACTAAGGTAACCTTGCGTGCCGACTCGTCAAGGACCAGATTATTAGAGCGTGTGTGGGGCTGTGAGGTCTTTCAGTGTGTGTTTTGCAGTAGGCGTCCAGCACAGACCAAAGAGAATGACAAAATGACAAATGCGTACCAAATTCGGAAAAGCCCGTTTCCTCAGCTTATTTTTCTAGATGAATTATTTGTGCATCTTATATTTCTAAGACAACTGACTTTTTCATTTCATTGGTAAAATGCCTTTTTTTTTTTTTTAATTTTCTGAATCAGATGTCAGCGTCTATACCTGCAGACCAGAGAGCTTAGGCGAGCACTGATTGAGCACCCGGAAAACCCCGCTTACTCTAACAACCGACGGAAGCGGATGATTTTTAGTGGATGACTTCACACAGAACACCTTAAGATGCATTTCAGACCGACGACTTCACATTCTGACACAAAGGGATTTCAGCACTGCAAGAAATTAATTTTTCCGCGAGACAATAGGCCTCCGAATTATATGCGAGCAAAGCTGTCTGCTTTCTGCAAAACCCGCTGGTAGTGTCATATATTTTCCCAGTGCATTTGGAGCAATTTGGGCTGAATTTATTTCACTGCCACCTGGTTACCGTCACATAGACCTACTGTGTGTCACTCATAGACAATAATAACATAAGAGCAAGAATTTTATTTCATTTTATTAAAATGCTGCATAGAAAAAAGAGGTACTTTATTATCGGCATTATTTATTGCTATTAACTGCTATTTTTGTAGCGTGGGATAATGACTGAAGCCTTCTTAAAGAGGTAGTAATGGAATTTAGGCAAAAACTCAAACAAGTTATCACATTGAAATAACTGGCAATAAACGAAAAGACGCGAAAATTAGTCTGGTTTTTCCAAACCCGTTATCAAGGGGCTAACAATAGTACAAATACAGGAATGATTTCTTCCTTTTTTTTTTTTTTTTTTTAACATTTATTCATTTAGCTGATGCTTACCTCCAAAGCGACTTACAGAACATTTCCCATTAAAACAGATGGGTAATTTCACTGATGCAATTTAGGGTAAGTACCTTTCTCAAGGGTACTACAGCTGGAGGTGGGAATCAAACCAGCAACCTTTCCGGATCCAAAGGCAGCAACTCTTTACTCAAATCCGGATGCTTAGAATATCCACTATACTCCATCACAGCTTATATGCTGTTCTTTGTAACGTGAAGACGTTTCCCCGTGTTTTATACGTGACAAGTCGAATTACATGAGTTAATACAATATACCAGGACACTTGATCGTACATTAATAATCTATCCTGTTTTTGTTTAATTGTTTAACCACTAATTCAAAAAAGAACAAATTGGATGACTCAAGATATGCTGACATGCAGTACAAATTTTGCTAAAAACTAAAAAAATCCAACAAACATCCCCCCTCTCTGCCTTGGTTTTCTCTTTCTAAAACAGGAACACATTCGCCATCTCTCTTTCAGCAAGTTCCAGAGGAAGAAATGAGTTGCCGGGTCAGATTTAGACCAGCGGCACCGCGCTCGATTGCTCAGACCAGTGAGGGAGGGAACCATGTGCCGCTGTGTATCAAAACACCATCACCACAACAGAGTGGGCAAACCACCGAACTATCCTAGCGGCACTGCTCAGACATGCGACACAAAACAGAGAGGTCATACGGATCAAGAACCCGGTCTTTTTCGGGAATAAAACCTGCCATCTAACGGTAACTATTGAAATATGCGTATTAACAGAGTTTTTGAAATATGAAGTCATGAGTGAAATGCTGTGATTGACTTTGGACAGGCTTGGGCCCTCGATGACCTTACATGGATTTAAAGGTCAGGTGGTGAAGGGCAGATTTCTGCCGGGCCACCTCCTGTCATTAAGTGCTCATGTGAGCTGGATGTAAGAGAAGTGGAACACAGACCAGGCCCGTGGAGATCAGCAGCACTTCCCAAGGTTATTCAAGCAGCCCAGTGAGGGCATGTTAGTCACGGCAGTGTTATATAACTTGTTCATATTAGACAGCCCTCTAAAAGGTTTGCCTTGTCTGTGCCTAATTTTGATGCTTTTCCTCAGAGAGATGGAGGGGAGTGCTCTGAAACAGTAACAACAGGCACAAGTGAAGAAAAGGGCTGAAGTGCTAACTTACATTAAACTGACTGCACTTCAGGTGAAATTTTATTCTTGGGAAAATCTGTAGTGTTAGTGGCTGCTGCTCTGGAATCATTGCTGATCCTCAAGCAAACTAAGATGAAAATGTAAATGAAAACAAAGGGGAAAACGAACAGAGATAAGGCAGAGACAAGACAAGGGCAGATGGAAGGGTGGCAATCGGGGGTGGCACAGTGGCACTGTGAGTACTGCTGCTGTCTCATAGCACCTGGCTGGTGAGAGAGGATGTGGGTTCTATCCCTGCTCAGTCTGTGTAGAGTTTGCATGTTCTTCCTGTGTCGGTGTGGGGGTGCTCTGGTTTCCTCCCACACTCCAAAGGCATGCTGTTCAGGTGCCCCCATAGTGTGTGAGCAACAGAGAGAGTGCGTGTGTTCCACTGATGTATGGATGAGTGTTCCACTGTAAGTAGTGTATCTAGCGGTGTAAGTCTTCGGGTGCTCTGGTTTCCTCCCACAGTCCAAAGACATGCTGTTCAGCTTCACCCATAGCGTGTGAGTGACAGAGAGTGAGTGTGTGTTCCACTGATGTATGGATGAGTGACCCAGTGTAAGTAGTGTATCTAGCGGTGTAAGTCACTGCGGTGAATAAGGTGTGTGGGCTGATAACACTACATAGTGTTGATGGGAAGTCGCTTTGGAGAAAAGTGTCTGCTAAATAAATAAATGTAAATCTGCAGGAAAAAATGGAAAGAGAAAGAAGAGTGGAAAGTGATACTGTCATAAAGAGGGTGAAAGTGCACAAAATACAGATACGACTAGACACAGGGAGGGGTGGGAGATGGACGGAAAGGACAAAAACAAGAGGGAGGACAGCTATTTCTGGGACCGAGCAAACTACGCCAGGAACGCCAACTGTTAACTCACCCCCTTCCCCCCCCCCCCCCCCCCCAACCGTCTCCATCTCCGTCTTTGTCACAAATCAGCACTCGACCTCATGCCCTCACTGCACAAAACTTTTCCAGCCACTGACACAGAGCCCCCCACTAACGTTAAATATAGCACACGGTATCCCGCACGGTGCCAACCTAAAGTGTGCACTCGTGCACGCGCAGACACACGCACACACACTGCGTGAACCCATCCCTCACGCCCCCAGTATAAAAGCCAAGAAGCCTGGACATGCGCGTGGATACAGTGCTGTCAGAAAGACAAAGCCACGGAGAGGGTGGAAAATACAGAAAGTGAGACGTATTCAGGGGAGGGAAGATCTCACACTATAGAGGCGGAAGAAGGAGACACCGAGTCCTGGGAATAGAGTAGCAGGCAAACAGGAGGCTGGACACGAAAAGTGGGACCAGACAGGGCTCTAGAAAGGAAAAAGGGGCGAAGTTCTCCGGACACCCGAGCGCTTCCGCAGCGGCCCACGCGCCTGTTCACGAGAAACGGTCTTCCGTCAATGAGTGCGACCAACTCGTCCGCCTTCAGGTCGGAGCGCTCCTTCGTCCAGGCCTCCTCCTCCTCATCCTCGTCCTCCTCCTCGTCCTCCTCCGGCCCCTACATGGAGAACAGCCGGGGACTCTTCGGCAAGGACTTCGAATCGTTCATGAGGCCCAAGCAAGACGACGCAATGACGTTCACAGGTGAGTTCGAGCTGCGACGCCGACCCCGCAGCCATAGTCGCCCTTCCTCTAATATAACTGTGTTCCACAAAGGAGAAGAACACGGGAGAAATAAAGCACAGTATCGACTGATACATATTCTCTATGAAATATGTATAATTTAAATAAGTCTTCCGGGCATTTTTTGCAGTTTAATTTCACAAGATACGAACAAATGAGACAGAACTTAACAAATAAGAAGTTCACGATAACCCCTAAATAATAAATCCTATTAATGAATGAAAAACAATAAATCCAGCCCATAAATGTATTTTAACTGAATAATAATAATAATAATAATAATAATAATAATAATAATAATAATAATGGAGTATGGCTGAAAATGTGCTTTTCAGAAAAATCCGTCAAATATATAAAACGGGCGTATCTTTTATGCAATGGAAGGTTTATGTGTTTGCAGCAGTAAGAGGCTGCGCCGCCCTTACCCGGAACGACACAAAGAATTTTTCCTACGTGAAAAGACGCACCCAACGTGAGTAGCTGACAAGAAGATCGGAAGAGACAAACCACATCTGAGAGAGAGACGTCGGAAGGCAGATGCCCCGTCTGCTGTTTCATTGCATCCATCACCGCCTTCCCCGAGTTAAAAGCCACAATAAAGGTTTAATGGAGGTACTGTCCCCAGGAGGCTAAAATCCATCCGGCTGCAATAAGAATGATTTCCCTCTTTCCCTTATTCGTTCTGCTACTTCCCGCCACCCCCTGACGGAACCTCTACCTGAACCTCGAACGCTTGGATTAGGTTGCAATAATCGCCGAGCAAAGACCAAGACGCGGAACATCTTTCTCTCTCCGTCTCTTCCCCTGAGTTCGTGATCAGATGACTTGTGCGTATTGCCTCGTACTCGGGAACACGCCAATGAAAAACATGAAACGCCACAGGAAGCGGTAAAAATACACCACCTGCCCAGGCCTGTTTGCGTGTATTAGTGTGTACGCGTGAGAGAGGGTGGTTCTTCAAGAGCATGGCTCAAACTCCGCTCTACATGTTGAGCGGGCTGAGCCCGTCTCTCACTACTACCACAGTTGCTCTTGGGGTATTTTGGTCCGAGGTCCGATGGGCGGGGGAGCGGGGGGGCGTCAGGGGCCAGACGCAAGCCCGAGATCGTCTGTTCCAAGGATACGGCCGTGACTTCACCCACGAGCTATGGCTAAAGAGGTGCCTGGATTGAGGAGTTAAAGCAGACTTGTGCATTGCAATCAAGAGGTACGCACACACAGAGTAAGATTCACACTAAGAGCCAGTCGTGCTCATGTGCAACTAGGTGATGAGTGCACCAAACAGAGCTCACCTATGGAGTGCTGATTTGGAGGTGTCACATGCTAAGAAAGAAAAAGCCCACTGTTGTCCCCTCCCCGCCCCACCAAGGTCACACAGGTTCCCCTGGCAACATCAAGACGTCGGGAGACATGTACCAGTTCACGGTGGATGTCCGAGACTTCTCTCCTGAAGATGTGATCGTCACAACCTCCAACAACCAGATTGAGGTTCGGGCAGAGAAGGTGAGCAGTGACGGTTTCTAACGGTTACATTTCATTTGCTTTCGGCGTTACTCTTTCTTTCAAAAGGCAAACACGGCTCCGAATATATTTTAAAATACTCAGCCTCACGGATTCCGCAACGCCGGCAGTTCAACACGGAGAAGGGCCCCCCTGGGCCAGATGGTGCCGAAATGACATTCACAAAGACGCACGCATACGACTTATTTTAATACTTACATTTAAATCACATTTATTCATTCGGCTGACACTTTTGTCCAAAGCAATGTACAGCGTTAAGCTTCTGACAACTTTTTACCCATTTTCATAGCCAGGTAACTTTTACTAGAGCAGTTCAGGGTAAGTACCCCGCTCGATGGTACTACAGCTGAAGGTCGGACTCAAGCCTGCGACTTTTTGGATCCGAAGGGAGCAGCTTTAACCAACGAATGAATGAATGTAATGTAACCGCTACACTACCAGCTGCTCCTATACACTTACCATGTATTATGCAAACTTACTGTAATCTACATGATTTATTGGGACCAACAGAGAGAAAAAAAGCAATGAAAGAAGAGAATCGAGCTGAATAAAGACAGGAAAACCTGGCACGGTGAAAAAAGGTTGTCCATTAATACTAGTCCACAAATGTGACTCAGATCTTAGTTAAATTTTCTTTGATTATTAATTACGGCTGCTGTATGTTGGATTATCTCATGTATTTTTTTCGAAGCGCTTGGTCAGTGCACGTTTTTCGTTGAGCCAACACAGCTTTTCGAAGTGAAGTGAGCGCTCTCCTCTCCTCGTCATCGTCCCGCTCAGCTGGCAGCAGATGGATCCGTGACAAACAGCTTCGCCCACAAGTGCCAGCTGCCGGAGGACGTGGATCCCACATCTGTGACGTCGTCGCTGGGAGAGGGGGGCACCCTGACAGTGAAGGCTCGAAGGCACCCACTTAAGCATGAGCACACTCAGACCTTCCGCACCGAACTCAAGATCTGAGAGGAGAACTTCTCACCCCCCCCCACATTCCTTAGTTATGTACAGTGATCATTTCCCTCCATCCTGCACCATCCTCATCACATCTCCTGTGCAGTCAGGCTCCTGTCTTTGCCGTACTCTGTGCAGAGCTCTTTCACTCTACGGCGTCACATCATCGCTGACTTTCTGCCACCTGCTCTCTGATTCCACGTCCTCGCTCCCTGTATAGAGAGAACAGAAGCTCAAAAACAGAAACACACATCATCTTATCAGCTTGCTACAAAAATCCTGAGCACGCATCTTGTTACGAAAATGTTTGTAAATATTTACAGCATAATTTAAAAAAAAAAAAAGAAAGATTGTTTTGTAGTAATGGCATTCATTGCGTTGATCGACTTTGAAGGAACCAAAG
Source organism: Scleropages formosus (assembly GCF_900964775.1). Classification (NCBI taxonomy): domain Eukaryota; kingdom Metazoa; phylum Chordata; class Actinopteri; order Osteoglossiformes; family Osteoglossidae; genus Scleropages; species Scleropages formosus. Next base: position 248,583 of record NC_041807.1, read on the forward strand.
GGATTGCATCACACCAGTTGCAGACCCACTAACTCTCTTATACGTGCCTTACAAAGTATACACAAAGCTTTATCATTAAAATAAACAATGACATTTAAGAATTTGCGATATGAATAAAACGATTGACTGATCTGGAGCTGTCTGGCTATTTTGTTTGCGTCTATGCATACTGTTATTTCATACCGTTGAGTTGAAATGCCACAGGCTTACATTTTGCAGAATTCTTCAATACTTTGGAAACATTTTAAGACTTCAAAATTATTTTTTATGACTAATGCACTTGTATTCCATGTGCATTTCAGGCAGAGGCTACCTACTCTGAGGTTGAGATACTGCAGGCGGTTTCTTTCTTCACTGATCTGGTGAAAAAATGTCGCCTCCTGCTGGGAAAGTACTTTTATACATTGTGCAGATGCACAAACATACCTAGTTTGTGAAAAGTCAACAAACTAGCAACACTACAGAGTGGCAGTGTTTACTTTAAGATGCAAAAAATGCCATTTCTATTGGCGCAGATGATGTGCTTAATAAAAGTGTAGTGACTCACTGAACAACTTGGTTCAAGAAAAATTCAGAGAAGCTAAATTGTATCACTGAAGCTTTATAGAAATTCAGTGCTCACAATATGGAAAATACCTGAATAACTGAAGCCTTTTTTCAAAATCTATTTTTTTTTACCTTTAGAATCCTATCATCATTTTGGACCTATGAATGAACTAGGTTGTAAATCAAGATGGGACAAAACTCAACACTAAACACCGATTGGTCAATTATAAACTCTTACCAGTCTCATTGCACCAAAAATGATAAACCTTTATGGTGTTAACACCCTGCTCATATGTATTTGTGGGTTGTTCTTGACATGTGATAGTCTATGATATGATATATATAATATTCAATGGCCGTGGGAAAGTTGGTAGCATCACAGTTAGGGATGATGACTTGTGACCTTTCTAGTTTCCATCCTGGTTCTGCCACTCACTCAATACAACGAGTCTGCTGTAAGTTTGTAAATCACACACACATTTCAGAACCGCTCGTCCCATACGGGGTCACGGGGAACCGGAGCCTACCCGGCAACACAGGGCGTAAGGCTGGAGGGGGAGGGGACACACCCAGGACAGGACGCCAGTCCATCGCAAGGCACCCCAAGCGGGACTCGAACCCCAGACCCACCAGAGAGCAGGACTGTGGTCCAACCCACTGCGCCACCGCACCCCGTTTGTAAATCATTCTAAGTTAAATTGGATAAAGGCATCAGAGAAACTTTTTTAAAAAAAATTATTTTTCAGAAACACAGATCAAACTTGAGGCCATAGATTTTCCCCCTAAACTAAGCTGCTTGGCAACCGCTACCTGGCTACGGCTATAGCGGAAAACTAGATCTGACTGCTGACAATCAGCAGTGAAATCTAATGAACAGCGAGGACATGTTGTTGCTGGTCTGCAGTAAAAATGACTTGATTGATTGAGGGGAAGAATGACTGACAGTTGACCACAGTCAAAAAAATCCACAGAAGGTGGTAGCTAACAGTGAGGAGATGTTACTACAGGCTTATAGTAGAAATAACAAATAGCTGTATGTAGTGAAACTATTAGATGCAACAAAATCAGAAGCGGGGGATCATAGTGGGTTCAGCTGGTGCCTGCTGTGTGGTGGGTCTGAGGTTCAAGCCCTGCTTGGGGGCCTTGTGACGCACTGGCAATCTGCCCTGTGCGTGTCCCCTCGACCCCGTGCCTTGCATTGCAGTGTTAGGCTCCAGCTTACCGCGACCCTGCTCGGGACAAGTGGTTGTTGACGATGGATGGAAATCAGAAGTAATGAGAAAATGGTAATTGAAATATAACTGTTAAGTGTGTCTTTCTTCACGAACGTAACCAATTTCACTGCCAAACATTACCCTGAAAAGTAAAATTTCCTCAATAATTTACCAAAGTGCTGGTAGGACCTGTAGGGTATTTCAGTGATATTCCAGTACTGTTACAGGTGTCAACAGGCTTGGTGCACATACTGTTTATGTCTGGGACATGAATAGTCATATGAGCGTTATGAGAGTGTCCACATCTGGGACATAAAAGCAGCAAGAAATTCGCACAGAAAGCCAGAAAGAGCTGGGAAACGAACCCATCCGAGGTCACTAAAAAGCACTGAAGGCAGGTTGAATGGGACTCTGCCATGGTGGTGAAGGATGTGGGTTTGTAGCCAAAGGGTTGCTAAGTCAAGTCCCAATATTACACAATATTATATTTATTCATGTTGCAGATACTTTTCTCCAAAGTGACTTGCAATGTCAACCTACTTATAAGTATTCACCAATTTATACAGCTGAGTAATTTTACTGGAGGAATTAACGGTAAGAACCTCGCTCAAGGATACTACAGCCTGAGACGGGAATTGAATCTGCAACCTTTGCATTCTAAGGCAGCAGCATCAACCACTACTCTACGAGCAGCAAAGGATGGGAGGAAGATACACTATAAACTGAGCCTCTACACTGAAACATGAGTCATGTAGCTAGAAGATCTGGCCATTAAACTTCTTATAAACATACTTTATCCCCTGTATCACGTCACAGGTAGAGCGGTATCGTTCCAGCTGGTTCACAGAATTTAGCCCACAAGTTATTACCCTCAGAACTACAAGGAAGATATTGGCACACGCTGTGTATGTTGTGAAGAACACTCAAACTGTTTCAGACCTATTCTGGCAGTGCTCATATACTGTAAACTTTGGCAAAATATTCATAATGCAAAAAACTCATCTTGACAAACTCATTTATTGTATGAAATGTGGCGTCTGGCTTCTTCAGGACACGTATTAATTTTACTTACTATTTTATTATAAAACCAAATTTTATATCCATAATTGCAAATTCACTTATAAAAAAAACCTGACTTTATGACACCCACAAAATGAAACACACACACACACACACACACATTTTCAGAACCGCTTGTCCCTTACGGGGTCACGGGGAACCGGAGCCTACCCGGCAACACAGGGCGTAAGGCCGGAGGGGGAAGGGGACACACCCAGGACGGGACGCCAGTCCGCCACAAGGCACCCCAAGCGGGACTCGAACCCCAGACCCACCGGAGAGCAGGACTGCGGTCCAACCCACTGCGCCACCGCACCCCCTGTCAAAATGAAACATCACACTATATATTACCATGATCTAAGACTCCAGTAGTAAAAAAGCAATTAAAAACGGTTACACTGTGTAGAACCTTCAGTATTTTCATCTAAACTGTAATAATATTATGTAATTGTATTTTCCTCGCTTGTTGTATTTTTTTCTCTCATTATTTTCGTTATTTGCTCTGTTGTCCGGAGGTTGGCAGAATTTTTTATTTTTTTTCTTTTTTTTAAAAAAAAGTCACGCTACAGGTAGTCCTGCACTTCCGGGTGGAGCTGTCGACATTTCATTGGACAATTCGAGACAGGGCGGCTTTGTGAAGAGAGTATTTTATTACCACCTGTAGGATGTCATAGTGCTGTGTGCGTGCATTAGTTGTTACGATATAACATTATAACGAACTGTATTCATGTCAAGTATCAGGGCTGTTAAACATTTTAATGTTTCCCAGGCCAAGTAATGCATAAAACTTCTAGTAATCATTCGCGGTCAAGTAGCCCTGATGACGAATACGACCCCGTGACTGCATCCCGGCCTGCGATTGGCTAGCTATGTGAGTTCGAAGGTCATCATGAAAACGCTGACGTCGCTGTCGTGTAAAACATGGCGGTGGAGCGGGTTGCTGTATGTGGAAGGGTTATGTCTGTGTCGGCTCTGACGGGGAAAACCATCAAAAAGAGCCACGTGAATGCAAAAATGTTCCGTTGCAACGTTCTATTTTTTCTGTTCGCGATCCTCGGGACGTTAAATGCAGCGGCGGCCAGTGGAAAAACGTTAGTTCTTTTGGACAACCTCAACATCAGAGACACCCATTCAATATTCTTCCGCAGTTTAACCGGTGAGTCCGCAGGTTATGCGAGTCGTGATGTATTTGGTACAAATTTTAACTTTATTTGCATTTTTGTTTATCAAGTCATACATCCCCTGATTTGTAAATAGGCCCCAATTAATCTGTAGTTGATTTGATCAATTTACATATGTCTTGGATTATTTAATTTGATCATTGGTGTTACTGTATCTTTTTCAGATCGGGGCTTTGACTTGACCTTTAAGACTGCTGATGACCCTGGACTTTCCCTTATCAAATACGGCCAGTTCCTTTATGATCACCTTATTATTTTCTCCCCTTCTGTGGAAGGTAAGACTCAGAATATCTAAGTTTCATGCTGTATGCAGACCTTATATTTATTTCATCTTCAAAAGTACAGATTTGTAGCGTGCAGTTCAGTATTGTTGGTATTTAATGTATTTAGTGGAGTTGTGCTTTTTGGCTGGTTAGCCTGAGTGCGCTGTATTATTTGTCTTTTTCTGATGATCTGTACTTTTTTTTTTTTCATTTAGACTTTGGAGGAAACATCAATGTGGAGACTATCACTGCTTTCATTGATGGAGGAGGGAATGTCCTTATTGCTGCCAGCTCAGATGTCGGTAAAGACTTGTGAGGGGTTTTTTTTATGGATACAATGGAATAAGAGCCTGGAGTTGTCTGGTTATCATACATCCATCACTGAATGCCTGGCTGCAGAAAAAATAGATAGTGCTCTTTGCTGGTCTTTTGATGCGTTCCCTTGCTTTGACACAGGGGACCCCCTCAGAGAGCTGGGAAGTGAGTGTGGGATCGAGTTTGATGAGGAGAAGACTGCCGTCATTGACCACCACAACTATGATGTGTCTGATCCGGGCGAGGTGAGAGGAGCAGGGTTTAACTGGTTCATAATATTAACTCACTCGCTTGCTTTCCGTAACCGCTTGTCCTGATGAGGGTTGCGGTGGTCCAGAGCCTATCCCTGAATCAGCGAGTGCAAAGCAGGGGGATGTACGCCTTGGATGGGGTGCCAGTACATTGCATGGTAGCCACACATGCACACACACTCGGTCATCCATTCACACCCGAAGCGCAATTTAGAGGGCCAGTTCATCTGGATCGCATGTCTTTAGACTGTGGGAGAAAACTGAAGTACACAGAGGAAATCCATATAGACACAGGGAGAACATGCAAACTCAACACCTGGAGCAGAATTTGAACCTATGCCTGAAGATCCCAGGCACTATGCTGCCCTTGGTTCATAGCATTACATTTGTCATAGAGTTTAGACATGGAAAGTTGGGTGTAATCTTCTGTTTTTCTGACATGGCTCTGTATGTTTGTCCAGCATACTCTAATTGTGGCTGATCCAGAGAACCTGCTCAAAGCCCCTACAATTGTGGGGAAACCCACAGGGAAGCCCATTCTTTTCAAGGGTGTTGGGTGAGTTTTCACACCTGTTGCTTGGCTTTGGATGGCATTTTACACAAGTTAATAGCAGAAAATTGTACAAAAGTTAAGACCAATTGAATTGTCAAGTATACTGTTTAAAAAAAATCTTCTATCTGGAAATTAAGATATTTGGTCTTTCCTAGAGGTTTATTTTCTAAAGGGCAGTATGAATATGTATTAAACTGGACATTTTCACTGCAACTGTTCTACTTGTTACTGCCTAGCATGGTTGCTGACCCTGATAACCCCCTGGTCTTGGACATCTTGACTGGTTCCTCCACATCCTACTCCTTCTTTCCTGACCGACCCATCACACAGGTATCCAGATCATGATTTTCTTTTTTTTTTTTTTTAAAAGAAAGGAGTTTTGCAGTAGCCCTGAATTTTTACAAAAACACAACTTGAATTTGAAAATGTTCAAAAATCAAATGAATACAGTATTGCTGAAGTATACATGGCAGTCATTTCAGAGATGAATGGGGTGTAGGTGTTTTTGTTATGAAAAATTCTTGGGTTCTTGTTGGATTACTTGTTCTCATTGATTGTTGCTATTGGATATTATAACACAATTCATTGGTGCATTTAATTTATTTAACAGTAATTTTTTGCCAGTGAGGTGTACAAAGGTATGTGAAAATGAAATGTCTTTCTCTGCTGACAGTACCCCCATGCTGTGGGAAAGAATACACTGCTGATTGCAGGCTTGCAGGCAAGAAACAATGCGCGTGTCATCTTCAGCGGTTCGCTGCACTTCTTCAGTGACGCATTCTTCAATTCTCCCGTGCAGAAAGCTACGCCTGGCTCCCAGAGGTAGCTTGGCCTACATATCCTCAAAGCTTTCAGAAGTCTAATCTTTTCACCATCTGTTTATTGCTGTATAGGTCTTTCTGAGGGATGTTTAGTCAGTATTTCAGAATGACATACATATTTATTTTAAAAAGAATAGAATGAAGAGCATGAAGCAGAATTTTTCTTCTTTTGTAGTACTATTCATATCACTGTATAGTTTATAGTGACAAAAATAACCATTACCTGACATTCATTCATATGTACGCTTCTGTATATATCATCGTAACAGGTAGCTGAATATTGCCCATACAATAATTGTTGCATATGTTGATGTTAAATGAACAGATTAAAAATTTTTAGCTATTTATTTTTCTTGTGATGTCTTATTCTCTTGAATGGCTGGCTCCCCATGCAGACATGCTCAGACAGGGAACATGGAGCTGGCTGAAGCATTGTCCCGCTGGGTGTTCAAGGAGGAGGGTGTTCTCAGGGTGGGGGCTGTGTCACACCACCGGGTGGGTGAGGGCAGTCCTCCAGCTGCCTACACCATCACAGACCTTGTGGTGAGCATTTTTTTTCCCCCCTTCTTCCCTCTGGGATTTCATATGTCACTGCCTTTAACCAGTGTTTGCATGTAGTGAATGTTGTATCATTAAACCATGTAGCTAACTTACGTCTTGTTATTGAAGTTATTTTGGATAAGTCTCCTAAGTATATGTTATATAATGCTTGTGTGTTGGTCTGCATATGCATATCATCCTCTGCCATTTTTAGGAATATAGCATTGTGATTGAGAAGCTCTCCCATAGTCAGTGGGTGCCCTTTGATGGAGATGACATCCAGCTGGAGTTTGTCAGGATTGACCCTTTTGTCAGGACCTACCTGAAGAATGATGGTAAGAATTCCTCTTAAGTGTGGAAGACTTCCTTCTTGTGTTTACCCTTTTAACCAAATGGTTGCAGTGTTCAGATATCTTATTATGCATGTGATGCATGCAGGAAATTTTCTAAATATTAGATACTAGTTAATTTTTCCTTCTTGACAGGTGGGAAATACAGTGTCCAGTTTAAGCTTCCTGATGTGTATGGAGTGTTCCAGTTCAAGGTGGACTATAACAGGCTGGGGTACACACACCTGTACTCCTCTACCCAGGTAATTACTCCTGAGAAAGCAGACCTACCTGTTAAGATGTAATGAAACAGAAAAGCTGATCATGTATATCACCTCATCCTCTAGGTTTCAGTGCGTCCTCTGCAACACACGCAGTACGAGCGCTTCATCCCCTCAGCCTACCCTTACTATGCCAGTGTGTTCTCCATGATGGGTGGTCTCTTCATCTTCAGCATCATTTTCCTTCACATGAAGGAGAAGGAGAAGTCTGAATAGAAACAAGGAAGAAGAAAGAATGGCATATGCAGAGTGCAGAACTGGGAGACTGTAAAATCAGAACTACAGGGGGAATTGTTTCTACTGATTGTTTTGGTTTAGGTTTGTCTGTGGGGTATTTAATGTATTTTTTTTAAAAATCAATGGAGAACAAAGTCCTGGGGTGAAACTGAAATGCATCACTAAAAAAGGTCTTTGGTAGTCTGAAGAAGTCAAATGCAGTGTTGCTACAGTGGGTGATTAGACTTTATTTTGATGTTGAGGCCCATTTTTTTTTTTTTTTTTTTAACCTGCATTATAATGCAGTCAGTCAATAAACTGCTGACATTCCACCCTAAACAATGTGTAAAAGTCAGTCAACCAGGAATGAATGTACCTTACAAAATGTCAGTTGCAAGTGTTGTAGTTAAGCAAATGGCACTGTATTTCCTCCAATTTCACATTTTAAATAACCTTTTTATCCTTTATTACTGTAAAACTAAATGACATTTACAGTCTAACCCTTGGTATTGGATAGGAGTGTATAAAGGCACGGTAGTGAAGTACCTCACATTACCTAGGAGGTGAGAGAGATTGTGGGTTTGATCCCCACTGTTTGTATAGTTTCTATGTTCGCCGTGTCTGTGTGGGGTTTCCTCTCCGCAGGCCAGAGCCATGCGCTTCAGGTGAATCGGTGACGCTATGTTGCTTGTACTGTGCGAGTGTGGATATGAGTGGTTACTTCGCAGTGGAATAGTGTCTCATCCAGGGTGTACCCCTCACCTTCAGCTTACTGCTTCCAGGATAGGCTCTGGTTCACCCTGACCCTGCTCAGGACAAATGCTCACTGAGATTGGATGGGTAGGTAGATGACTTGACAATTCTTACTTTAGTTCCAGCAGGTGATGATTATAAAATACATAATTTTTCATACAAAACAAAAAAAAGGTGTGTATATATCTCCTTCTAGCAGCTGCTTCTAAATATAAATTTTAATTAGGTTGGCAATTAGACATTTCAAATTAACACCAATCCAAAACAACATGTAACTTAGTGTAGGATCGAGTGTTAATATTAGTACTAAGTTGCTTTCCAGGAACATCAAAAAATATATTCGGAATGCAAAAGTGAATTCACACCATCTATACAAAACGTACAAAATTCTGAGCGTTTCCCCCTTCCTTTTTGTATTTTACCACTTTACGAGTGGCTCGAAGTTGCTAAACTCACTTACGGCAGTGTGGAAAATTTCATTTACGACAATGAAGCACTTCACTTACGGCAATGTGGCAACGTCGTCGGGGAAGAGAGCGAGCCGACACAAGTGTTTTCATTTTCATTTGCCCCATGCACGGTTTTTCCCTCAAGTTTACTTGTTTCGTCAGCACTCGTCGGATTTACTTGAGTTGATAAGAAGATTTTGGCTGGAGCTGGAACCTGACCGGGACATTGGTAGGGGTCCCCTACTAAAAACGGAAAGCATTAGCCTGTTAGCTACTAGCTGAAGTGTAGCGGGGTGAGTGTCTGCGTGACCGCCTGTGGCCGACGCCGGCGCGATGCTGCTGACCGTCTTCTGCGCTCCGAGGAACCGGCCCGAAGTCACCTTCTCCCTGGAAGTGTCTCCGGAGCTGGAGCTGCGGGACTTCACCGCTCTGTGCGAGTTGGAGTCAGGAATCCCGGCCGCGGAGATACAGGTGAAGCAGGAGCAGGAGGATCCGGCTGCGTGTCGTGCTGCCGCGCCGGTGCTTCACACGACGACGAGTCGTTCTTTCCGCGGATCCGGCGCTCCTCCGTACTGTACACAGTTGGGGGGCCGTTCTGGCCTGATAAGGCTCAAATTGAGGAAACGCACAACCCATCACATCATCAGGTTTCTAAAAGAGTTGAGTTTAGTTGGTCCTAATCCGAGCTTTAACTCCTGTGTGTAACCTGAGAATGAAGGTTGGGAAATCGCGGCGGTCTTTAAATAGTTCCGTATGTGTGCTGGAAGGGAAGGGAAGGGAAGCGCTCAGCGAGTCAGTCAGTGCGGCGACGTGTTCGTCCGTAGCACAAATAACTTAATCATAAGCCGTTTCACTTTGTAAATGTAACTGGGTGGCACAGCGCAGCTGTGTCTTATTGCCTAGTGGGTGGTGTGAAAGCACGTGGGTTCGATCCCCCCTCCCCCCGTGACTGTGTGGGTTTCCTCTGGGTGCTCTGGTTTCCTCCCACACTCCAAAGACATGCTGTTCAGGTTCCCCCATAGTGTGTGAGTGACAGAGAGTGTGTGTTCCACTGATGTATGGATGAGTGATCCACTGTAAGTAGTGTATCTAGCAGCGTAAGTCTTTGGGTGCTCTGGTTTCCTCCCACATTCCAAAGACATGCCGTTCAGGTTCACCCCTAGTGTGTGGGTGACAGAGAGTGTGTGTTCCACTGATGTATGGATGAGTGACCCATTATAAGTAGTGTATCTAGCAGTGTAATTCACCGCGGTGAATAAGGTAAGGCTGATTACTCTATGACATAGACTATGTAGTGTTTATTGGAAGTCACTTTGGAGAAAAACGTCTGCTAAATAAATGTAAATGTAAGTACTTGTTCACGGGTGCTACGGCAGCTTTCCTCCTATGACGGAGACGAGCCGACGTAAGGTTTCCTCTGCACGTCTTCTGTTTGATCATTTTAACAGTTTTCTCCAAAGCATTGTGCAACATGCACAGTGTACTAAAGTAAATTTAATAATGGCTACGTCATTCGGTCCCATGAAGACAAGCAGATCATCTTAACTCGCAGATCGGGAGAGAAATGTGTCTATAAGTGGTGAACCTGAGGCCTTTTAAATGTAAATGTAAACTGAGACAAGTTCGCTGCACACCTCCAAATGCAAGTCGTTTCTGAATTGTGGAAGGAAAGTGTTAAAAAGGAAGTGCTAAGTTGGTTTGAAAAGGCTTTACTTGTATTGCTCTTTTAATATTTTAGTTAACTTATATGTAGCTGTGGCATTTTTCCTAGGATGAGTGAACGTGCTAGAGAACTTTACAGCGACTCACCCATGTGTACAGGGTATTCTTAATGTACTGATTTAGGGTAAATACCTCTCTCAGTGGTGCTACAGCTGGAGTGGGATTTGAATGGGAACCACTGGACTAGAAAGCAACCACCAGCCCCCCCCCAATCATTATTGCTACTTCCTGGTCCTGCGTGTTGCATAAAGCAATATGAAATTTGACTTGAATCGTAAATAACGTTGGATTTTTGTTCTCTTAAGATTACCATGAATTTTCCAACACTGTTGTAAAGTCTTTACATTTATTTGTTTATTCTATGTGTTTCCATATTCTCTCCAACATCAGAAAACAGCATGTTATGGAAGGGCTCTTTGGGTTGTTAATGTAGATAAGTCATAGTTAGTGTGGTACTTAATCATTTAGTGTGTGACTGGCTGGCACATTTGGTTTGAAAAGTTGCCGTGGGTTCGTCTTGAATTGGGTCCCAGAGTGCTTAGCTTGGATTGACTGTGGTGGCCAGCTTTCAAGTGACTGTCTTTCGAGGCTATGACATTTCGTTCTGGGTCTATCGTTCTTCGTGTCCTGTCCTCCCCGGGCTTTTGGATCACTACAACTCTGTTTAGAGCAGCAGCAAGTAAAATTGGATGGTTGAACATCTAGAGGAGGGAATTTTGACGTCAGTTTTAAAGTGGTTCATCTGTTTAGTACAGGGGCAAGTAGGTAGCGTAGGGGTTAGAGCTGTCGCTTTGCATTCAGAGGGCTCCTATTTGTATCCCGCCTCCCGCTGTGGTGTCATTGAGGCATTTGCTCTTAATTGTTCCAGTAAAAATTACATAGCTTTATAAATTGCTAAATAATTGCAAGTCGCCGAATTAGTTGTCTTACGCTCGCACAGAATACATATGCATTTTTGTCTTTTGATATTTCAACTTCTTATACAAATTTTAAAACGTCTATAAGACTGTTTATTTTGAAAAGTCAAACTAGCGATGTTCTCCTTTTACCCCAGATCTCCTACGCAGAGCAGCCCTTGCAAGACCCCTCGCGTGCATTGGGGGCCTATGGCCTAAAGGATGGGGATGTGGTTGTCCTGAGGCAGACAGAGGGGAGACCACCTGCCCAGCCTGCATTTCCAGGTAAAGGCTTGGTGGACTGGGAGAACGGTCAAATCAACGGCCAAAATGGCCATTGAATGAAAACGAAAACTTACGGATATCTGACCGCGCATGAACTAACTAGCGTCGTGCTTCGTATTGCTTTTTCTCATTTAGTTTCTCTTTTGTGTCCCTCTTTCCTTTCCCCTCTTTTCACTTTTCGGTTTTCTGCTTTAACATTTTGTTCACACTTACTGCTTCTTTCTTGTCCGTCCTTGTCTGTCCTCACTCGTGTCTTTCCTTTATAACCCTGAGCCATGTCTCCTGTGTCAACCCCTGGCTGCCCTCCATGTTCCTCATCATTCCCGACTCCTAACTTCCAGGGCTCCCACGGATCGACTTCAGCTCCATCGCAGTCCCCGGCACCTCCTCCGGCCAACATCCCACTCCCCAACCGCCTCTCCAGAATCAGAACCCGCAACAGCAGCGTTCCCAGCAGCTGCCCACACCCCCCTCCCTCACGGGCACAGCTTCCTCTCCACAAGGACTAGACAACCCCTCTCTCCTCCGCGATATGCTGTTGGCTAATCCACATGAGCTGTCTCTTCTGAAGGAGAGGAACCCACTACTGGCTGAAGCCCTGCTTAGTGGAGATCTAGGTGGGTCCCCGTCAAATCCCTTGGCCACAGTAACATCGCGACTATGGGTGGGATGAAATTCACACCTCATGTCACAGTTTGCGATATTCAGATGAAGACATAGTGTTGACACAAAAAATGCAGCCATTCCCTGATTATAAATAATATCCTCAAATCAGGTATCGCTGTTAACAGTGCTATGCTTTTTCTGTTTTTGCAGTGGTAGAAAAAAGTATTAAAAATCAGTTAAGCTTTAGCCTAAGGAGCAAGATTGGGAAATTTGAGGACTCCAACATACTAGGATGTAATTCTTGTGAAAATGTCCTTTTTTATTATTCTTGTTTGCTGTGTTTATGTTGGTTAGGGAAGAAAGTTAAGTTTTTTTTTTTTTTCTTTTTTTGTGTCTTGAGTCATGAAGATATATGTTGGCAATGCTTGGTCTTCTCTGTGGCTTCATGGTGGTGTTGGTTGGACTGGATCCTTGTGTACGGCTGTTGTAATATTCACATGGGGTGTAACATATAGTGTTGTGTATCTTGAATGTTATTAGCATTCTAACTTCTTATTTTACAGTACACAGAATAGTCATTTTTAAGTGTGTTTTGTAACATCACGCATTTCTCATTTTGTTTCTGATGTCCAAAGCTGACTGTTCCAACTGTACTGACATAAATTTGTCACTTCTACACTGAAAAATCAAGTAGGTACCTACTTGTGTGTCTCAAAACCTATGTAAACTGGGGTATTTGGGATTTCTCTCCTTGGCTATGCACGCCACAGAGCGCTTCACCAAGGTTCTGCTGGAGCAACAGCAGGAGCGAGCACGCAGGGAACAGGAGAGGATCCGACTGCTCACCGCTGATCCTTTTGACTTGGAGGCACAGGCCAAAATAGAGGAAGAAATCAGGTGTGTGTTTAAATGTTAGTTACAGAACATGGTTCATCTACAGATACTCTGATTGTACGTATGGTTATGAAAAGGGTTAGGACAGTTTTCTTTCACTGTAAAGCAAAAACACGAACATACGTAACATGATTAGTCCTGATTTATGAGTCGAGGTTATTGTAAGTTGTCACTGGTGCGCTGCCCTGTTGTACATTTAGGGTAATTTTGTTTTTATACTGAACAACCTTCTTCAGAGGAAAGAAAGTGAAAGGGAGCATCCTTACAACCCAACGGTCATACCTTAGGAACACTGACAAAGTTTCTTTGGCCGTTACATAGTATATGTGACATGCTGATGTCGGTGGATAATTGTTTTATTATTGTACAGCTTTGGTTTGTGCACCTTCTAAATGAAAGATTTATTTTATTTTTTGTAATAAAATGATCAAGAACTTGATTTCTGAAATGTCACACCAGCACTTAACATTTTAAAACAGATCAATGACTTGAATCGTTAAAAGTGGTATAAACGGTTAAAAATACCATACTTCAAAGAAACGTGTGAGAACATTTGTTTATTTTGGTGAAACGGGACTGTAGCAAAATGGTTTAATAGTTTGGTTTAGTGAAGCACTGTCACATGTAATATTTTTTTCTCATTGCTCATTGAAGTACTTAATTCATTTTGTATCTACTTATAGATTCAACTCTAATTTGCATCTATCCAAGAGTAAGTCTTGTCACACAGTCTCATGTACCAGACTGGTTGCATGTAGAGTACAGATTTTAAGCTGTACTCCTGTTAAATCCACTGTCAGCGACCCCTAGGTCTTAGCATGCTACTTATGGTGGTACTACTGTCATGTTTCACAATGTAGGCAGCACAATATCGAAGAGAATATGACTATTGCCATGGAGGAGGCACCTGAGAGCTTTGGCCAAGTGGTCATGCTGTACATCAATTGCAAAGTCAATGGCCATCCTGTCAAGGCCTTTGTTGACTCAGGTAAGATGCCCTTTCATTCTCACAACTTTCCTGCTTGAGTGTACTCTTGTTTCACTTAGTTCTCTTCTGACGTTTGTTGCGGTTGTCCTGTTTGTGCTCTCTCTCATGGTCCTTGCATGTGCAGATCATGAGCACTAAATGCTACCCAGACATACTGTAAAAACTTCCCCACTTCACATCTGTCCATTTCCTTGGATGAGTACTTTCAACAGTATGTGTCTCTCTCTCTGTCCCTGCTGCACTCCTTTTATTTTTGTGTCATTTTATGTGTCTTCCATTGTAATGGTTTTTGAAAAAGCTGTTCCTCCATTTGAAGGAGCTCAAATGACAATCATGAGCCAAGCCTGTGCTGAGCGCTGTAACATCATGCGATTGGTGGATCGACGCTGGGCAGGAATTGCAAAGGGTGTGGGCACACAGAAGATTATAGGCCGGGTTCACCTTGGTAGGTCTGGTTTCTCTTCTTTTCACACCAAAATGACAGGTTGTCTCCTCCAGTAACCCCTGTCTTTTTTTGTTTTTATCGTTGATGTTCCTATTGAAATGTCTGTAAAAGGAATCAAAGCCTACTTTGTCTGCCTCTTTGTGTTTTAACTGGTCTGTCTACCTTTTGGGTGCTTCCAGCTCAGGTCCAAATTGAGGGAGATTTTCTGCCATGTTCCTTCTCCATTCTGGAGGACCAGCCAATGGACATGCTGCTGGGCCTGGACATGTTGAAGAGGCACCAGGTCTGCTGTTTTTGCCTTCTTGGACTTCTGTAGCTAGCTGGGTGCTTTGAAGGTCGTGATGTGTGTTCTCACCAGGATGCTTGAGGCTCAACGTGATGCTGTCTTTATTTGGCATGTGAAAGTGAAGCTGTGAATAAACATAATTTGATGAATTTGTGTGAACTTTGTGGCTGCAGTATCCCATCTACAGCATTAATCTGCCAGAAGGGAGAGCTGCTGCATTATTTGTTTCTGCGGAGTGGTGTCTGAAGGGGCTTTCTCTTCCCTCTCATACAGTGCTCCATCGATTTGAAGAAGAGCGTGCTCCTTATCGGCACCACCGGCTCCGAGACTCGCTTCTTGCCCGAGGCAGAGCTACCAGATTGTGCCCGGCTGGCATACGGTGCTGACACCCGGCCAGAGGAAATTGCAGACAGGGAGCTGGCCGAGGCCCTGCAGAGATCTGCGCAGGAAAGCGGTGAGGGATCTGCAGGGGGAAATGGTCAGAGTGAACTGAGGGGACAGCACTCAGACCACAGTGAAAGTCCAATTTGAAAGGAGCAATAGAGAGAGATGGCAGTCTAGGAATGGTTAGAAGGACAAGTGGTAATGAAAAGAGGTAAATTAAGGAGGGTGGGTGGCGACGTTTTAAATGAGATGGGTGGTGAGTGCAATGAGAGCACACGCATGTGAAACGTGTTTTAGCTCATGCACTGTTATCCTAGTTTTTGCAACCACTCACGGCACTGCTGTCCCAGACTGGTTTCTGACCCCCCCCCCCCCCATTGCTGCATGTCTGCTCTCGACTGTCTTGTGGTCTCCTATTTTACAAATGGGCCCTTTATCCACGTGAACGGAAAATGGCACAGTTCTCAACTTCAGAACTTTAATAGATACAAACACACTGTGCCTTATGTATTTTACGAAACAGTAAAACTAGCCACACTGTAACTGCTAAACTGGGTCTTGCAGTCATAACTGTGTTGATTTACTGGTCACATAATGGGAAATTTTGTTTGTTTTTACAAACCAGATACAGTATGACTAGTGCTAATATTGAAAACATGCATGTCCATACTTTCAACATGAATCATTTGACTCAAAATTTATTACTCCTATTTTGCTGTATTTTATAGTTTACAAATAAAAATAAATGTTGACTAGATCCTGTAGTTCTTAAGTTGAGAACTTACTGTACTGAAATTTAAACGTCAAAGTAGATTTTATTGGCTGTCACTGTTGGCCATTTTCTTGTTTATTCCTATCTGTGACAATATGTTAATCAGTCTTTTAAAAGGAAAGTAATTGAGGTAATATGACACAA
The DNA here is from genome assembly GCF_900964775.1 of Scleropages formosus. Lineage (NCBI taxonomy): Eukaryota > Metazoa > Chordata > Actinopteri > Osteoglossiformes > Osteoglossidae > Scleropages > Scleropages formosus. The sequence goes on from NC_041807.1 coordinate 264,776, forward strand.
CTTGACTGACCTGTGGAAATGAGCTCATTGTTCATTTGGCCCACACCCTGTTGCGTCTCCCATTTAAGCATCTGCCGAATAAAGGCTGGGATATTGCATGCCTTGTGTGTGCTCTAACTCTCTGCCTCTTGTTGCGTGCTGTGTTTGTGTGTGGCGTGTCCTAACCCCAAGCAGAGAGAAACTGATGCATGTGGATGGACAGCTGGAGAGGGGCCCACCAAGAGGTACTGCTGCAGCCCTTTGTGGGAGAAAAACCATTACTGCAATTTAGCCATTCACGCTCCTTTTCGAACTTTAAAAGCTATTCAGTATCAATTTTAATATTTTATACAATCTTAAGTTCTGTAGAGCTTTCCTACAAGAATTCAAATGGTATAAAAATAACTTGCTGATCAAACAAGCACACAGTGGACTGCAAATTAATGCAGTGCAATTGCTCAGGAACACGCAAACATCAGAACAGCTTTTTTGCACTTTTTTTTTCCTTCCCTTTTTCCCCCAAGCATGACTCTATAGAACAAGTCAAGGCTTTGATTCACTTGGCTGTTGCCTTCGTTGAGTTGTGATATGTTTTATCTTATAGATATTGAAGATGGACAAACTACCTCACCACAGTCCCTGCCATACTCCTTGACCACTTGTAATGATGAAGACTCAAAATTCTCCCCATCTCCGGACTACCCCCGGAACCCAGCCTTAGACCGGTCCAAGTCTGCCCCTGCCTTCCTGCATTCTCCCCTGCGAGAGGAGACGGGTGTGTCAGGGCCCAGCCACAACCAGCTGCCCTTCTACGGTGACTCTGGGCCTGCATCAGTATCACTAGAGGAGGAGATCCATCTGGATCCATCAGTTGCTCCTCTTGATAGCTGTTCTCCTCAGGACCCACTTACTGATCCTCCTGAAGATGAGGCTTTGAGTCAAACTTTGAAACAGGGTGCGGCCCCAGATCTTGCACCTCAGGTGGGTGCAGATACAGGGCGAAATGAAACTGCGGCTGTCCCACTGCTACCAGTTGCTCACCCTGACCCCATTCCCACATCATCACAGGAGATGATGGAAGAACACCTTTCCGGCACTAGGCACCCTCACTTAATCCTTCCACAAGAATGTCCAGATAGCCGGAATGACAGGGAAGAAACAGTAGTGGAAATGGAGAGTCACAGTCCTCAGTGCCCGCACCAAGTTCCCCTTGATGCTGAACTTCATCCTGAGCTCGACCTTTGCATCAACGGTCCCACACCCCAAAATGACCTTAGTACAGAGTCCATCAGTCGGTGTACCGAAAGAGTGGACTTGCCTGTGCCGACTGCCAATGAGAGGGTCCCACCAGAGGGGGAGCTCCAGCTGAAGTCTGAAAGTATGCCTTCCTTGGCTGCTGCCCTGATGGAGCTTCATGAGCTGCTGGTATCCAGCAGCCGCAACTTGTCCCGGGATCACAGCCCTGTTTCTTCCCCCATGCACAGACAGGATGCTGATGGGGGTGATGGGGATAACATTATGGAGTATCAAACACCAACTGGCTCTGATGACACTGCCAGTGAAAGTACAGAACCTAACTCTACCAGCCTCAAGAGTCCCAGTGCACCAAGTGCAGCCTCTCTTGCTCCTCTCACCATTGACTCCTCAGACCCAGCAGGAAGCACTGGGAGAGAGGTGTGCGATGGACGTAATAGAGAGGAGGAAGTAGTGTATTTTGACAACTTGAGAGAAAGTGCAATGTGCTTAAATGCAGAGCGAGAAGGAGATCAAGGGTCTGAAGTAGAGCTGGATCCTTTAGCCCAAAGTAACTCAGATAATCTGAAGCTCAGAGAGTCACCCGAGGGCGAGCAGGACAGGGGTGTTGCAGATGGACACGCGGCTGTCTCAGGCCCTCTCAATCCCCTGCCCTCTAGGGCTGAGGTGATTGCTCCCCCCACGTGTTGCACTACAGCTCCAGATGAGGTCTCTAACCCCACAACTCTCAGTTCTTCTCTCCCTACCTTTTCACCAACCTCTCTTCCTCTCTCTCAGCCTTTGATACCATCTTCTGCTTCTCCTCTTGTTCCTTTGTCCCTCCCCTCTACTCCACCTCCTCTGATAGAGCAATTCCCAGAAGCGCACATCCAGAGAATTCTGGAGGCTGGATTCTCAGTCAGGGAGGCTCATGAGGCTTTGGAACGGGCTGAAGGTGTTGTGGAGCTAGCCTTGCTGGTGCTGCTGGCTCGAAAAATCACTGTGCCCACCTAGACCCCAAGACCTTCTCAGCAGGAAAGCCTGCTGGAGCCAGACCTTTGAACTTTCACTCTTCAAACTTTCACCTATTAACATACATACAACTTCATCTATGCTCTTGCCCCGGGCCAAGCCTTTTGACGCTTCATCGTTGTCAAGAGGACAACCTTTGACTTTTTATCGAACAATTCATAAAGGATGTTATAGGAGATGATTTTTAACCCACCCCCATCTCAAAGGAACGTGTCAGTTGTGTTTGCATGTTGTTTTCATTGGCAGGTAGATGTGTAACATTGAGGTGGTTTTGGAATCAGTTACACTTTTGGGTTCCAGTTAAATTTTCACAGATTTTAAATGGCATAGCTCCCAATTTCTCAATAATGTAAGCTGCGTTTCTTAGCGGGAACGAATAAGAACGAGGCCCGTGTATCTTAATCATTTATTCAAATGATAGTTGTAGAGTACACTACATGGGAAACGTTATCGGTTCATTTTAGGATAGCTATCTGTATTTTATTCAGAAGAAAGGAATTGCGAAAGCTGTGTGATTGTGTTGCAGCCATAATGCATCGAGTTTTTCGTTTGCCCTTATCAACCCATATGCCTTTATTTCCGTGATGGCTTCTGAAATCAAAGAAGATGCAAAGTCGTCAGGGGACTATTGAAGATTATACTAGCTGAATCAGAGCTATTTTCTGTGGTGGTTCATCATATCTTAGAATTGTTCCTGAGATTCTGTTCTACAGTGACAACCAGCTTCACTGAATTCTTATGTTGACTCATCTTGAGTATTTGTGATATTACAGTATTTTCTTTGAAGGGGTTTGCTGGAAGCAAGCCATCGGGGGTGGGAGCCTGATACCCAGACAATAAACTGAATTGGGAACATGGTGGTCATCTCTGCCAGCCTGTCCTGGCATGCCAGGGTGTTGATGTCTCACTTCGTTCATTTTACTTTTTCTGCTAATAAATCCTATGTATATTTGTGATTTTAGCCATTGTCATTCAACTATTCTCTTATTACCAAATGTGTAACCCCAAATACTGGAGAACCCTAGTAATGCTGTGATGTACAATGCTGAATCAAAAGCTTTCAGAAAGAAAATATGGCTATCAATTTCCTCCCCTCATGGTATTTAGCAAAACCAGATGACCTTTTTTTCTATCAGATTTTTCTAAAACTTGATAAATGTCAGGATTGTAACTTCTTACATTTAACAAATTTAGAAAAGTCAGTTTGCTCACAGGTCGTACTGCTTTGTGAAATGCCTCCTACGTATTACTTGATTATCTGTTAGGGTTGAGCCAGGTTTGCATGTTTTTCAGTCAGATGGCTCTATGGGTAGATTTTTCCAGGGATTTTTAGGTAGTTCTTGTTCAGTCAGGATTTTACCTTAATTCAGGGTTTTTTCTGCATCTTGCCTTTTCTCCTTTTTGGATCTTTTATCGGTTAAATCACCTCACCTTAATTCATATATTTCATTTAGCTGTCAGATCATTCTGTCGTTTTGTTCTTAGGTTAACATATTTGTCTTTCAACATTAGTTTTGTTTTGACATTCAAGCTTTTTGAATAGCTCATTTTGATCTATAAATGATGGGGGAGAAACAAATAAAAAATGGGTTCTTTATACATAATGAGCGTGCATTTGTACTTTAATTTTTACACAGATGTGTTGATTTGTCATTTCTTGCAGGGCTGTGTCTTTAGTTTTCAATTTCATTTGTGAGCAACTGTTCCCCTTGGGCAACAGAATCAGCAAGTTTTTAAAGATTCCTGAGTCTCAAAACGGGATACGTTCTACTGCTGGAGCACCCAAAAAAACAAAGTAACCGCGATACCTGGATTTCGCACAGCGTGAGATGTTTCAGCAACCCGGACATCTTTCTCTAAGGATTTTCAAATCCAAGTTTTCAGTATGTGACAGATTATCTGGGCCTGTATGGGTGCAGGTGTGTTTCTTTTAAGTCCTCTACCTCTACAGTGTCTTTTGAATGTGTGCAAAACACTACGGACAAGGGAGAACAAGCAAACCACAGAGCTGCGTGCTGCTGACCCCCTAGAGGGCCATGTGCATGTCATCACTGTATAGAATCCCTCTTATTGATGAGATGAGCCATCTATCTCAGAGTGGGTGTCTCCACAACACAAGGTTTTTGTGGAAAATGGAAAGACTGAGGCAACCCTTTCATTAGCAGGCCTGCACATAGCACATATCCACTGCAGGAAAAAGGGACAGTGCTACACCTATGAATAGTACATATTCAAGTCTGCAGTATTACTCCATATTAATTTATAGTAAAATTTATACAGAATATGCCTGTCTTTAAGGCTTTTTATGTCACATCTTCGAATGTATACTTCCACCTTTTTGCCCCAACGTGCTTTCTAAAAATGTATGCCAACCATAAATCTAGGCTGCTTAACTGACGAATGTTTCATTGCGTACTTTTCATTAGATTTATACAATACTCCACAACAGATTGAAGAGTTTTCGCAGTAATCATCTGTTACGCTAACGATGCCCCTATAGCGACCCTTCGGCGGATTCCGGTGGCGGTGCCTGTGACGTCACTTCCGTGGGGCTCTTGGAGAAACCTCACGGAGGTTACCGCGCGCACCATCCCTGGTTTATCCGCCGGCGGGTGGGCGTCGCTGTGGACGAAAACGCTGTAGAGCTAAACGTATGCAGGGATATAAATATGTGCTGTAAAGGCTGGTCTGTATTGCAGGTCGCCTCGGAGAAAGACGTGAGCTGAATAAATATTTAAAGAAATAAATAAATAAATAAATACAGATTTAAATGAGACTGTTAGCGCAAGGAGGTGTGTTACTGACGGTAGTGGCTGTGAGGTCGAGAGCGACACGCCGGTTGTGCTCCGTCAGGTCTGCACGTCGCGCTGCGTTACCGGCCGAGAGTCCGCCTGAGGTTCCACTCTGACTGGGGAAGGAGGAGGAGAAAAAGAAGTGCGAAAGGATAGAGCGTGGTGAAAACCCTGCTCAAAAGCCACAAGACGGGAAGGCGCGTGACTGGTAAATATAAACTACAACATCGCCTCATCATCATTCGCTCGGGTGGTGACAGTGTCATGTACGAAACAGCAGCAGGGCTACGCAATATTTTGATTACTTTTCCCCCAGTGTTTTCGCGTCCGGCTCACGGCTCACAAGACTCCAGCCATGATGGATCCCTTCAAAGTCAAAGACCGAATTCTGGAAAACATTTCTCTGTCCGTCAAGAAGGTGAGTGAGTGGGCAACAATAGAGGGAGGGGGGGCTTTGGATCCGTGTCACGGGACACGTTCCGGCTGGATGGGATTTCGAATCTACAGATAGTCCTGCATGGAGTCTGTGTGGGGACCTGAGGCTGAGCAACACACTGCAATAGATTTGGAAAAATAGAAACCGGTATAAATAAGAATAGTATGTTTTCAGAGCAATCTTTTTGGATAGAATGAAGGGAGAAGAGATGAATTTCACATTCATGTTTTTCTCAAGGTCTCACTTCCCCCACTTCTTTTTGTCGCTTTTGCCCTTACCTGATGTCTAGATGTTTTATTACTGACATTATGGGTTTTTTTTTTTTTTCAGTATTATAGTATACATGGTAAAGAACACTGTATCTGTTACCGTAGATGGAGTCTGGGATTGAGCATAAAATACTAGCCCTCATAACCTGGTTCAGATACAAATATCTTACATCAGAGAAAGCAATTTTAACAGTTCAATTGATTTTTATATAGCACTCTTAAGAAGGTGCCACAGAGCACTGTACAGGACAATACATACAGTTTCTACATTTAAGATGGCAGCAAAAGGGAATAAAAGAAAATTAAAAGTTGAAGAAAATCATTTATGGTTGTGGTCTTTGGTTTCTGTTTAGTCACTATGCCCTCCAGCTTCTCCCCATTTTGACATGCAAACCTTTCACTTTCTCTTTCTTCAAGTCTCTCATCTTGCTTCTCTTTGTAGCTCACAGCTTGGCTTGTTGTGTTTTTGTTTTGGCAGTATCCTCAGTTCTTCTTAATTTTACATCAAGTTTTATTCCTGGCATTAATGAATTGTGCTTTTTGCTCACCTTGAGGTTTTTGGAATTCCTTGTACTTGCAGTAAAAACAAGGTCATGTGTCTCACTCACCAGCTAGAGGGCTTAAACTTCCCAAAATAAACAACTGTCTGTCATAATGCGGACAGATCTTGTTGAAATAATATATGCGCCTTTCTACTGTTCTTAATACATGGCTAATTTAATTTACCGTATTTTTATCCAATACTGCTACCAAATAAGTAATGAATCTTCTGTGTGACTTTCATTTGTCTTTAGTGCGTATCCAGTGATTTGTATCCAGGTATAAATGTGCCATTCTGGGTTCCGTTTGTAACCCGTTATGAACCGCCAAATAAACGGTACTGATGTACCTCTGTGCTTTTTGGTTTTCAGTTGCAGAGCTACTTTGCAGCCTGTGAGGACGAGGCCCCAGCCATCAGAAACCATGACCGTGTCTTGCAGCGTCTTTGTGAACACCTGGACCACGCCCTGCTCTATGGGTACTACTATACAAGGGTTGGGGGTGGCTGTTTACTTTCACATACAATGCTGTATGGTTATCATTTTCTAATAATTAAGCAACGCTTGTTGTAAAAGCACATTCAGAAGATTGATTTTCGTCATCTTAATTTCTAAAATCGGTCCAGAACTTGCATTCTTCACGTTTTTCTTAAATATCAGTGTTCGTTGTGAAAAGGTATATTTTTAGAATTTTTCTAATTATTAGAATAATTAGTTTCAAATTAGTGGAAAAAATGTGGGGTGCAGTGAATTTTGAAGCTGTAAAACTATACTATATAGTAAATTGGTTTTTTCGTGGATCTTCCATTCACTGACTTTATTGGTGAAATTATGCCCTAGTTCACTACGTAGTGGAACTTGGTTGCTCTTATCAGCTACTTCAGACTATTAGATTAAGATAAAGACATTTCTCTATTTAGTTAGCGTCTGAACCCGAGATAGAAAATCAATAATCGTTTACTTGGTTGCCATTCATCGATTACACCACTTTTGTGAACCGTACTGATAGGATTCAAAGCATCAGATGATATTATTTTGTATGCTTGTGCATTTGACTAGCTCTGAAGTGATTAATTATAATTTAATCTACATATTCAAATTTGTAGATTGTTCTCTCTGTCTGTTTGTCATTGCCAGTGTTTCTGTATAAGCAATCCAGCGCAGCTGATATTTGCTAAAATGTCGTTTTTAGAACTGCAGAAACAGATGAGCCTTGACTGAAGACAGACTGTAACTTATGTGTATAAATTTCTGCAGGCTACAGGATATATCTTTGGGGTACTGGGTCCTGGTCCTGCACTTCACTCGCAAAGAAGCAGTCCGACAGATAGAGGGCCTGCAGCACATTGCCACACATCTCGGTCGCAGTGAGTTGACTCTTCTCGGGCAGCGATATAAATATATAGGCTAAATAAGCATACAGTACAGGCACAATTTAAATTCCCTGTTTTCATAGTATCCCTCCGATACCACAATATCAGTATTGTGTGTGTGTGTGTGTGTGTGTGTGTGTGTGTGTGTGTGTGTGTGTTGTTGACAGTGTGATACTTCACCTGTTATGATTTACATAACAGCTTTCCTTTTCCTGTCTGAATTTTAGGTCGAGCCTGGCTATACTTGGCCCTGAGCGAGAGCTCCCTTGAGAGCTACCTTCGGCTCTTTCAGGAGAATCAGGGGCTGCTGCACAAGTATTATTTCAAGTGAGTTTCTCTTAGCGGGGTGTTGGAATATGTGTTGCACCCCTTAAGGCTTCTAGTGTATAGCTGTAACCAAAAATCACAAATAGGAAACTCAGTTTATTTTCTGAAAATATTCACAACTTAATAATATAATTATACCTAAATACAGTGACAGTATACATTTTTAAATTGCATTTTTAATTATATATCTATATTATAAGATGCAATTTCTGTATTTTGACAAAGTTAATATGATATTGAGATGACATTGTTTTCAGATATCACTTTGTGCAGTGAGAAACCCTGAGGATCATGTTTGACTTGTACTGATTGTAACATTACACTTCTGTCAGCATGAATCAGTTCTAAATGTTCTTCACTTGGAGAATCTTTTGGCTTTGTAAAGGGTTGCATGTTTTAGGTTTTAACACATTTATTCACCATGTCTTTAAAGGTACTCTGATGTGGTCTGTTTATTCCAGGAATGCTCTGGTTTGTAGTCATGATCACCTTGCACTTTTCCTCACGCTGGTATCAGGACTGGAGTTCATCCGCTTTGACCTAGAACTGGTGAGTTGCACTGTCAAATCAACAAACTTTTAAGATAATGTACATACACACATTGTCTAAAACTGCTTGTCCCAAGCGGGGTTGCGGTGAGCTGGAGCCTAACCCAGCAACCCAGAGCGCGAGGGGGGAGGGGGGACACCCAGGACAGGACGCCAGTCCGTCGCAAGACATCCCAAGCGGGATTTGAACCCCAGACCCACCAGACAGCAGGCATAAGACAAACCTGCTGCGCCACTGCACCCCCCTAAGATAATGTAATTTTGTGGTAATTTACAGTGTTGTTAATGTAATATTTACAATAATAATGAGGTTTTTGATTAAAATTACAGACATTACTTTTAGACTATTTACTGAGCTTCTAGCTAAACATTACATTATCAAAATATAATATTATGCGGTGTGCTCATCCAAAATGAACATCAGTATAAGCGTTTCCCAGTAATGTTTCCCCATTGTGAGGCACATGACTTAGAACTTAAGGACAGATATTGTAGGGTTATCATTAACGATAAGGTAAATGGATTACTAGTATTGAGTAGTTTTGTGCCAAAGCTGACTTCACTTCATCTCAGGGAGTTACAAGACTTCATTTTCTGCAAAACCTCCATTCTTTTTTTTTTTTTTTAAAAATTAGACAATATTAACTGTGTTACTAACTCTTCTCCATAACCCTATGTATTACTCTACTTTTTCACTACTTAATGTCTTGAGAGGAAGAACAGAAAAGGCACTAATTACATTTTTAGCACATAGCAAGTCATATCACCCATAATAGAACATCGTATATTCACTTTTAAATAAACAACAAGTAATTACACCCTATGGAAAAAGTTGCCTTTTTCAACATATTTGGACATGCACACATTTGAGCTTCATTTCAGCAGTTTCTTCAGGTAAAGGTAATATACTTGAACAAAAACACAATGGAATTTTGACTTTTTCAGTCATTTATTCAACAAATTTTAATTGATGTAAAATTGCTATGTGGAAAAAGTAAGTACACCCCAGATCTCAGAAGCTGCTATTGTCCCCTTTAGCAGAAATAGCTTCTTGGAGCAGTCTTTTTATAACTGTCTACCAGTCTTTGACATCTACTTGATGAAATTTTTGACCACTCCACCATGCAGAATTCCTTTAACTGAGATGTTTGAGGGTTTTCTTACATGTACAGCCTATTTCAGATACCCCCAAAACATTTCAATGGGATTCAAATCTGGGCTTTGACTGGGCCATTCCATAACCTTCCACTTCTTTTTGAGGTATTCCTTGGTAGATTTGCTGGTTTGCTTAGGATCATTATCCTGCTGAAAGGTCCACTTCTGGTTCAGCTTCAAGTTTTGGACAGGTGGCTTCACATTTTTTTCAAACACTCTCTGAAATGATGTAAAATACATAGTTGAATCTAAGATTGCAAGTTGACCAAGCCCCGAGGCAGCAAAGCAACCCCAAACCATAACATTTCCACCACCATACTTTACAGTTGGTATGAGGTTCTTCTCCTCAAATGTTGTCTTTGGTTTGCGGCAAACCTGTATTCTGGTACTGTGGCCAAACAACTGTGTGTCTGATTCATCTGTCCAGAACATGTTGTTCCAGAAGTCCTGGTCTTTGCCTAGGTGTTCATTGGCAAACTGTACTCTTGCCTTGATGTTGTTTTTAGATGGTAAAAGCTTCAGATCAAAGTTGTGCAATCTTTTTCTGATGCTAGATGGATGCATGTTGACATCAATAGTTTTTAAATTTACCTGTAGATTCAGGTGTACAGATGCAGATATACATTCTTCTGGGATACTCCCTAACAATGTTCTAATCATTGGCGCTTCATCTGGTACACCTGATTCTACTTTTGTGCATTTGAAATTGTGATAAATTTAAGGGTGTGTTTTACTTTTTCCATGTAACAAATCTGTATTTGTTTATTTAAATTATAAAAAGACTACGTAACGTGAGTTTCATGTGTCGTTTGTTTAAGGATATCACCTTTATATGTAGGCACTGATTAAGTGAAGATAAAATGTCTATGTGTTCAGATTTCTTGAAAAGGGCAAAATTTTCCATGGGATGTAAGTACTTTTTCACATGACTATTCCAGTCAGAGGAGCCAGGTTCAAATCTGTCTTCCTGCTGCAGTACCTTTGAGCAAGGTTTTTACCATGAATTTCTTCAGTAAAAATTGCCAAGCTGTATAAATGGGTAAATAATAAGTAGTCCTAGGATACAAACCTAACAGTGAAAGTTGCTTTGCGAAAAAGAATCAGCTAAATTAATAAATAACAATAATGACAGAATGCCCTCATGACAAAAATTATGCAGCTACAAAGGCAGCTTTAGGAGTAGTTATATTAGAGGTTGTGCTGTATGGTCACAGACAAAGGAGAATGGCTGACTTACTGATGTCAGGTCCACTCCCACTCTCACCTGGGCTTATTATTCTGCTCTCCGATGGGACAGGATGTACCCTACTTGGACGTGGCTGCCTACATGCCAGAGTGCTACAAGCCTCAGAGCCTTCTGGACTTTGAGGAGCGACTGCCTGGCTGTGACAGCTTGTCTCTTCACTCAGTCAATTCCACCAATCTAGAGTGGGACGACAGTGCGATTGCCCACTCTAGTGATGGTAAGGAGCTACATGTTTATGTGTGCATGTATTTACTAGTGTTGGAAATAAGTTGTGATAATAAGCAGTTTGTGGTGTAGCTGAACCTAAAAAAAAAAAAAAAAATATTTTTGCTAATTTCATTAATCAGTGATAAGTGTTAGTTGTAACTAAATTCTTCCAAAAGTCAAAACAAGTTCAGTCTAATCAGACTCTATGAACTACTTGCTAACTGATAACTACTTATAAGTTGAATTAACCATCTTTAAGGTATAATTTCCACAGCAATACCCTGGGTTATTGTTAGGCAGGAGAGGGTGTCTGATTTCAGTGTGTCTGTGTGTAATTGCAGAGTCCTTGGTATTGTCAGTCTTAGGTCTGTCTGCCTTAGCGGTCTTGCCATGTAACACTGTGAGGAGTATTTCATCAGTGTGCAGACTTGCCAGTCAGGAGTTTGTGTTTGTCTTAGTGGGTCCCTCTGCTCCTGCCATGGCAGACGGAGAAGCTGCAGACTCCGTGATCAGTGCAGGTTCTGTGGGCGCTGACCCCAAGCCTGCTGTTGAAATGTCAGTGATTTCGGGAGTTGAGGAGCTCAAGGTGCTGGAGACCTCTGCACCGCAGAGTCCCACCTTTAGACATGGTCCCATTGATGAGGACTCCGACATCAATACTTCTACCAATGTCAGCCCTGTCCACGGCACCAGTCGTCATAGTTCCACCAACGGGGAGGATACGGAGAGCACAAGCACAGAGCTGGAGGTCATCCGGTTAGTGCCTTTAGTCATTTCTGCATGCACGTGGAATATGAGCATGAGCACTGTTCTGTTGTGCATAGTGTACTACTTAAATGACCAAAAGCACTGTCAAAGAGATGGAAGATGCCTCTGCACAGTGAAAGAAGCCTGTGACAGTGTGTAATCTTTTTGCTCCTTTTTGATGTGTGAGTTTGTTTATATAATTAATGCAAAAATACAATATGTATCAGAACTAAAGATGGAATAATGTTCTCATAACAAATATAACCTAGCCTGGGACCTTGTGGTCTTTGTGTGTTGACTTGAAATGTTTTTTTACTTTTGTATGTTTTGGTTGGTTTAATGTTTATCTGTAATCTAGTTTTCAGCTGCCAAATTAAGATAAATGTCAGACTGCATGAAAAATGTATCAACAACAGGATAGATCCGAAAGTACAAACCTTTTCTGAATGAGCAGGATGTAGTATGTGTACATTCTGCATTCTACTGCTTGATTTCATGTTTTTCTAGAATGGCCCGACGGAGGAAGCCTGGAAAGAGACGACACGGAAAAACGTCTTCAAAGTATATTGGGAGAGAGTCCTCTGTCACCCTTCCAGAAGTGTCCTCTGCACCTGAATCGGAGGAATCCCGCACCAAAGAGCACTCGGCTGGAATGGGGCATCTGCTGGCATACGGGTCTTGTGGCTCAGAGGCTGATGCTGTAGCGATGCGGGCTGAAGGCATGGGGGAGGAGGATGAGACAGAGGCATTACTAAGACTGCCAGAGATGACAGACACCTCCATGGACAGTGTGGGCCAGCCCCTCAGAGAGGTCATGGACCAGCTGGATGGGGCTTTGGAGCTCAGTGAGCAGGTTTGGGACCGGTCCATTTCAGAGAGTGGAGACAGCAGCACCAATTCAGGACCTCCCACACAGCAGCCCTTTCAGGGAGACCCCGAAGGTGAGCCCCCTGACCTCGAGGTCCAAGCAGCATTACTGCCCCAAGCCTGTGCTCTGGCCCCAGATTCCAGCTTCTTACAGAGCCCCACGACCACTGCCGACTTCTACAGCGTTGCCCCCCACGGTGCAAACCCTGCTTCCCAGGGTGGTGGCCACAATGACATTGCAGGGTATGGCCAGTCGCAGACTATTCCTAGTGGCTATGAAACTGAGGGACAAGGAGAAGCGCCAGAAGGAAAGGACACCATCCACTCCTTAGAAAAAGAGGAGCAAATGCAGGTAGTGCCAGGGGAGAATGGCTCTCCTGTGGGAGAAGAGAAATTGGTAGCTGGCTTCCATCCAGCAGAGTTCAGGTGGGACATCTTTTATTTGTCGTATTTTGATTCTGTGATATTCTGGGCACTTCGTGCCATTGATCATGACCAAATTGACAGTGATATTCTTGTTTTTAGGGTGGACAACAACCACTTGCTGCTGCTGATGATCCATGTCTTCAGGGAGACCGAAGAGCAGCTTGTGAAGGTGACCGAAATCCTCCTTTAGATCTCTTGCCATTGCTGCACAGCTGGTACAGTTGAGTGTCGCTAAGGAAAAGTTAACATCTCGTCACTCAGGCATGAAGTTGTGGTGTTTGATAGACCAGTGGCTGGGTTTTTGTGAGTTTACAGATGGTGAAGATGAGCACAGGTCACATGGAGGGGGACCTGCAGCCTCTGTACCTGCTGCTGACTAATTACTACATTTACCTGCTTCGCAAAGGTGAGTACGGCCTGGAGACAAGGAGTTGCATTTTGCTCATTTGGAGATGCATTATTTTCCACTCACATTATTGTTACAGAGGCTCCTTCTGTTACAAATTGAATGTGTTAAAAATTTCAAAGTCACAAATATTTTCTGTGGGGGAGCCTGGTGACACAGCAGGTTTGGCCTGTGCCCGCTGTGCGTCGGGTCTCGGGTTCGTGCCCCGCTTGGGGTGCCTTGCGGCGGACTGGTGTCCCGTCCCCTTGCGGCCTTGCGCCCTGTGTTGCCGGGTTAGGCTCCGGCTCACCGCGACCCCACTTGGGACAAGCGGTTGTAGACGGTGCAAAAACAAAATTGCATTTTCTGTTTCTTGATGACTGAATGTGTATTTACATTTCCAGACAGATGGGTGAGAGTAAATTGTATGCACACAGATTAGATATGTCTTACTTTCATGTTTATATCTTGTCTGGTGTTCACTGGTGCAATAAGATGTATGATGAATAGGACAGGACTCCTTGAAAATATGCACTTTTATTTTCAGTCAGTTTAAACAAGTTTTAATTTTGATGTGTCTCCAAGTTAAACAAAATACTAAAATATAAGACTTTTTTTTTTTTTTTTTTTTTTTATTTACAGAACCAAACCCATAAATAAGTTAAATGAAAGAAGTCGTTATGTGTGTTTTATCAAGCTTTTCTTGATTATGAATTTGTGGTAAAAGTGGCTTTCAGTTTACAAACAAAATAAATCATAAGTAGATCTCTAGTCTCAATTATTTTCTTAAGATGAGTCAGTATTATGATTAAGTTTTAAAGATTACTTGCTGCATGCCATGTCTGCATGTGTTGCTTGTTAATTTGTGAGGCCTCACTAACGTGTTTGTACATCTTGTTTTCTCTCACAGGAGCTGCAGAGAAGCCATACATGGTAGATGATGCTGTGTCCTACAGTGAACTGGACTACATCTCTGTAAGTTGCTCCTCCTGTCTTGCTGATTGTGTCCTGTTGTTTTTTTTGTTAGTCTTTTATTTTACTTCCCATCAATAGCTCTACAATTGTAATGCAGAGGGAAAACTGAAATTTGCATCAGTTCCATGAGTGGAACCAGTCAAAAGACGTGATGACAGCGAGGGTCTGTGGTGTGGTTTGTGTCCCAGGTTGGACTGGATCAGCAGACAATCACGCTGGTGTGCACCAACCGGAGGAGACAATTTTTGCTGGATACAGCAGATCCTTCGCTGACCATGTGAGTGGGATATTTCTCCCAGAGGTCTCTTACATAATTTTCCTGAAGGAAAAGGCATTTTAACACCATTTCACTGTCCTTCTCTCAGTTGGTTCCTGGATGTTTTAAAGTTGGCTGTAATGAAGAGTAATCAGCAGCCCCCCTACCCTGCCGTTCTAACAGATGCTACCATGGAGAGGCTCTCTCTCACCAAGTTTGTGAGCCAAGAATCAAACTGTGAGGTGTGGTGTGTTTTCATATTGAGTTTCGTGGCCTTTGCGTCATTATGATCGCGAGAGAGAGTTATAAATGTGAAGTGTACCATCATTATTTCAGCTTTAAATGTATTTTACTGTAAAGCTGCATTTTACTCATAAACCCGGATGTTTCTTAAGGGTAGAGCAAAAGTTTCACTTATAGGATTTGAGCTTGCAATGATTTTGTTACAAGGTTACCTCATAAAATGCCACATCAGTTGACGGGTCACGACTACTGACCAGAGAATGGACATATTTGCCCTACCGTTTCAGGTGTCTGATGTCTGTATCCTGTTCTACTCACTGGTCCACTGGGAGGATCCTTTGGATGTTACTGTGGAGCCCCATGCAGCTGTGGCCTGGTCCTCAAACGGTGTTAAAGAGGGACCGCTGTTATACCGAGCTGGAACTACCTACATGGGCAAGGAGCTGTGGAAGAGCTGCTACCTGGTCCTCAGGTAATGTTGGCATTGCCTTTAAAATTTAAAAGTTGATGCTTTAATGAAGGGTGTGCAGTATATTAAGCTGAAATTTTTTTTTTTTTTTTTCATATGTGAGTAATGGGATTCTGTACCAGTACTCAGAAAGGACAGATAGGACACCACTACTATCAATCTCAATGGGGTAAGGCTTGTTGTGAGTATACAGATGTTCATCCTGCTTATAGTATTTTCTTTAGTCATACTTTTCGTAGTAGTGTTCAAATTTTCTGTTGCCTACAGTTGAGCACACATTCATAAGGAAACCTATCTGCGAGGACACAAAATTTGTCGTCTCTTAGTTCTGCTTTTAGGGAAAACTTTTACTTTATCAAGAAACAAAAGAGCATCTCTAAAATTTGTAGCTGAGGAAAATCTACAGTTAGGTTAGTTTAAATAAATGGTTGCTAAATGTTCTTGTGCTCTGTAATGTGTACTTGTGCAGGTTTGTTAGTTTTCTTATATGCATTTCTCACGCCAATGTCTGTCAATCTTGGAATCCTCCCGCGTATACAGGAGTGCAAATTGTGGGGGCTGTCGGCGTTCCAGCTCCACAGAGCGACCACATGCCTTCCAGGTCATCCTGTCAGAGCGTTCCCCGCTGGAGCTTAGTGCCAACAGCGAGCAGGACATGGCAGATTGGATGCAGGTGCTCTGTCAGTCTGTCTCCCAAGGGGTGAGTCCCTGTGTGCTGACTTTTAACCACAACTGTACTGAAAAGGTGAGACCAGAAATAATGTACACCCATTCCTCACATAATGGGGTTCATTTATTAAATGAAATCACCTGTTGGGTAAATTCCCATCATGAAGAGGTGAAACTTATATTATTTTGTATCGGAAGGGAATAATCATCAGACCAAAAAAAAAGTGAAAAAGTGGCATAAAATTAAAATACAAAACTAAAAGTCATTTTTATCCTTCTGCAGTCCAGAGACATGTTTTTAAGGGGAATTGATTACTGTAAATTGGCTGTAGTGTGAATGTGTGTGAGGGACTGTATGCATGTGTGGCTACCCTGTGATGGACAGGTTTCCCGTCCAGGGTGTACCCTTACAGGCCTTTAGTTCTATGCTTCTAGGATAGGCTTCCACCACAGTAACACTTACTTGGATAAGTTAGTGATAATGAATTGCATGAGTTACATGTTTCTAGTTTATTTCTAATCATTTTTATCAAGAACCATAAGTAGTCCAGGTGTTAGAACCTTCATCTTGCAAAGGAGCCAGGTTCAAATCCCTTCCTCCCCAGGAAACCTCGGGGCAAGGTACTTACCCTGAAGTGCTCCAGTTTAAAAAAAAAAAAAAAAAAAAAAAAGTACCCTACTTTATATATACACACACACACCTACTTTATAAGTAAGATATTTCAGGCAACTTAACATTGTAAGTGTCTATGGAGAAAAACATGAACTGAGCAAAATCAATTAATACTGAATATACTATTTTAGAAGTGATTTCTATTTTCTAATATCAACTGATGGGTTGAGACTTTCATTGTAACAGAGAGGACACAGGAAGTACACTGATCAGTCACAACATTAAAAGCACTGACAGGTGAAGTGAATAACATTGATTATCTTGTTACAATGGCACCTGTCAAGGGGTGGGGTATTGTACATTAACCAGCAAGTGAACAGTCAGTTCTTGAATTAGATGTGTTGGAAGCAGGAAAAATGGGCAAGTATAAGGATCTGAGCGACTTTGAGAAGGGCCAAATTGTGATGGCTAAACGACTGGGTCCGAGCATCTCCAAAACGGCAGGCCTGGTGTGGTGTTCCCGGTATGCAGTGGTTAGTACCTACCGAAAGTGGTCCAAGGAAGGACAACCGGTGAACCGGCGACAGGGTCATGGGTGCCCGAGGTTCATTGATGCGCGTGGGGAGCGAAGGCTAGCCTGTCTGGTTCGATCCCAAAGAAGAGATACTGTAGCAAAAATTGCTGAAAACCTTAATGCTGGCCATGATAGAAAGGTGTCAGAACACACAGTGCATCGCAGCATGCTGCCAAAGGGGTTGCATAGCTGCAGACTGGTCAGAGTGCCCATACTGACCCCTGTCTGCTGCAATGGGCACGTGAGCATCGGAACTGGACCATGGGGCAATGGAAGAAGGTGGCCTGCTCTGACGAATCTCGTTTTCGATCATGTGTACGGTCAGGTGTGTGTGCGCGTTATTTACCTGGGGAAGAGATGGCAGCAGGATGCACTATGGGAAGAAGGCAAGCCGGCAGAGGCAGTGTGATGCTCTGCCCAATGTTCTGCTGGGAAACCTTGGGTCCTGCCATTCATGTGGATGTTACTTTGACATGTACCACCTACCTAAAGGTTGTTGCAGACCACATAAACCCCTTCATGGAAATGATATTCCCTGATGGCAGTGGCTTCTTTTAGCAGGATAATGCGGCCTGCTACACTGCAAAAATTGTTCAGGAATGGTTTGAGGAACATGACAAAGAGTTCAAGGTGTTGACTTGGCCTCCAAATTCCACAGATCTCAATCTGATCGAGCATCTGTGGGATGTGCTGGAAAAACATTTCGATCCTCGGAGGCCCCACCTCGCAACTTACGGGACTCAAAGGATCTGCTGCTAACATCTTGGTGCCAGATAGCACAGGAGGCCTTCAGAGGTCTTGTAGAGTCCATGCCTTGATGGGTCAGAGCCATTCTGGTGGCACGAGGGGGATCTACACAATATTAGGCAGTGGTTTTAATGTTGTGGCTGATCGGTGTACTCACAGTAGTTAATTTTGTTATGGGAGAAGTATAACAGTGGTAATAAACTGCTTGAAGAAATATGTTTTTATCTGGTATCTATTTATACAGAGGAGTATAACCACCATTCACACCCTATTGGTACACTTGCAACCCTTGTTTGTAGGGTAATTTAGATGATTGTGTGTGTGTGTGGTGCACTGTCTGAAACCACTTGTCCAAAGCGGGGTTGCAGCAATCCAGAACCCAATCTAGCAACACAGGGCGCAAGGCTGGAGGGGGAGGGGACACACCCAGGACGGGACGCCAGTCCATCGCAAGGCACCCCAAGCAGGACTTGAACCCTAGACCCGCCAGAGAGTGGGACCCGGCCAAGCCCACTGCACCACCCTCTGTTGAGTGCGCTATATTTAGCAAAAAATAGCCAGACTGACCCCACTTACAATATTAAGCTACCTACACCTGTTTACCCATAGCTGGGTAATTCTAGGGTAAGTATCTTTCTTAAGGATACAGCAGCAGCAGGTGAGATTTGAACCTACAATCTTTGGCTCCGAAGGCAATAGTTCTAACCACTGCTCTGGCAGCTGCCCCCATAACAGGTGAATTACTACAACGTTAAGTGGATTTCACCATCAACTCTTCGGGGGGGAACCCTGATAATGAGGGCTGAAAATATGGACATTTATGGTTAATCAAACTGCAAATGCAGTTGCCACACGTGTAACTGTGTGAATTCCCAGAATGTTATAACTTTTTCTCATCCTAGCAGGTAATCCCACAGGGAGTGGCTCCAGCCCCCTGTATCCCATGCTGCCTTGTTCTGACAGACAGGAAGTTGCTGACGTGTCATCAGGACTGCCAGACCAGCTTCTTCCGTTTGCTCGGAGAGGCTGACCTCAGTGACATCACCAGCTTTTGTGTGGAGAGAGACAAAGAATACTGTATCATTGTGAGCATCTGCAACTAAGCAAAAGAATTAATTGATGTATTTAGCAGAGATCTTCAGCAGACATACACTTCTTAACCATGGACATAGTTCTTTAATCAAAACAATATTTCACAAGTACAGTACTGAGGGGTAAAACTAAATTATCATCCAAGATTTTGAATCTGCACCTTACTGGATACAATTCCCTAAATGTCCTGTAATAGGTGTTTATCACAGGATCTTCTAGGGGTGACTATTGCTGCAGCTTGTGTAGTTGCTTCATCATTCCCCTCTTTGCAGGAGTTTACTGAGGACCGCAGTGACTCTCTACTTTCCTGGGTCCTATACTTCAGCAGCTGTGCAGAGAGGGATCGGCTGCAGTCAGCATTGAAGAGGACCTTGACAGACCTCTTTCAGGTGCAAATAAACACAACAGAAACAGAGTGCTGAGCACTGGAGTTCTATATGATACCAGTAGATGCCTTTTTTTTTTTTTTTTTTTTTTTCCCCCTTTCCTTTTCCTTTTCTCTCCTCCCCCCTGTCAAAGGAAGGCTACACCATTCTGACTTTGATTTTCTTGATTTAGGAAGTGTAACTTGTTCAGCATGGTGAAGTATTTAGAGACAAATTTGTACAGTGTTATGAACGGAACCTGTAAGCAGGGGCAGCTGCCGGCGTAGTGGTTAGAGCTGCTTCCTTTGACCCAAATGTCACAGGTTTGAATTTTGCTTCCAGGTGCAGTACCCTTCAGCAGGGTACTTACCCTAGATTGCGCCAGTGAAATTACCTAGCTGTACAAATGGGTAAATATTTGGAGGTAAACTAACATTGTAAGTTGCTTTGGAGAAGAGCGTCATCTAAACTAATAAATCAAGTAGAAATGAAATCTGGCTGCTTGTCCTGTGTTGTACCATATTTCTGAGTTTTTAGAGATTCTAAATATTTTAAACATTTTCTAATGGACATATAAACGAAAATGTGTGTAACTTAACAGAAAAAGTGCAAAAGATTTACTGTCAGATTTGCATTTCCACATTTTTTTTTTTCTTTTCTGTTCTCATAATTTTACGTGAGAAGTACGAGAACGGTATTTCATGGTAACATGAAAATGTGTGTTAAATGAATAGCCAGCATTTTTCATGCATCTTTATCTGGTTTAAGGCAGGTGGTTAAAGAACATTTATATTTATTCATTTAGCTGATGCTAAATGGGTCATTTTGGGTAGCTTTACTGGAGCAATTTTAGGGTAAGTACTTTTCTCAAGGGTACTACAGTCGGAGGTAAGAGTCAAACCTGTGACCTCTGGGTCCAAAGGCAGCAGCTGTAACCACTCCGGTACCAGCTGTCCCTTGAATAGAATCAAGTGTTTTCAGGTGCAACAGTTCTTTGGGTTTTGGCCCATGTGTATCCAACTGTCAGCTGCTTATGTTCAATATTTCCTGTAAATTTGCCTCAGGTGTGCCTGCCACAAAACTGCATCTCGGACCCATCTGTGCAGAAGAGGTGTGGCGAGGCACTTGCCCTGATGAAGAGTGCTTGGCAGCGTAGCGACAGCCTGCAACGAGGCCGATCCCACAGGGAGCCGTGGTGCTGAGGGAGAGGGGGAATCGGAGAGGAGCAGGCTCATGGAATTGGGGGAGGGCTTGACACAGTGGCAAGAAGGTGGGACTGGTGGAAGGGGGAGCAGGAAGGAGGTGGAACTGGGTTAGCGAGAAGGACAAAGACAGGAAGAAGTTTAGAAGAAAGGAGATTGCATTGGGGCAGAGGAGGAGGTGTAAGGACCAGGCCTGGGGGAAATGCTGGGTAAATGCAGGTTTCTCAAGTATTCATGTCTGACAGATGCTCTTATTTACCCGCTAATTTAGTTGTCTAATGTCAGGCTTTGTTTTTGAATTTGAGCTGTTTAATGGTAATTAGGATAAAGGATTTTTGAAGTCCCTCTGTAATTAGGTAGGTAGGAAGAAGTGGACTTTTTTGGGGGGTTTGCATCTGATGCATGAGGTCATTTAAATTTAACTGGTCTGTCAAACTGAAATAACTTTTTAATTGAAGGTTAATTAAATGCAAGAATCCAGGTTGTTTGTTCCCTAGACTCTCATGGGAAATAACCTTATAGAAATAAGGTTTCTATCGCTAGCTGTGCTTTGTCATGCTCTCGACATGTCTGGCTCAAGAAGTGACCAGGAATGGGGTGGTTGAAGCCGAAGTTCCTGTTACATCTGTTCAGACTTTGACACTGAAAACATAACTCTGTAAAAGCATGAAGGAAATTGTTTGTAGAAGAACAACAAAGACTGAAAACGCACAACTGTTCGCCTAAAGATCCAACAAACAGCTCCACCGTCTTGTCCTTGAGCTCTCTGGGCCTCTTTCTTTATACAGGCTCCAAGCAGGTGATCATACCTGATGCTGGTTTTCTTAGTCATGTCCAGGTGTGGGTGCCAGTATGGGTAGGGAGTGAGTGTGGCTAGGCTCCTATCTGCCATAGGCTTCATTTTTTTATGTTTCAGTTTCATTTTACTTTGTACTTCCGAGTACGGTGTTGTATTTAGCTCTTTATCCTGTTAGTCGTGTGTTCTACTGTTCACTACACTTTAACAGTTCCCCCACAGCTAACTCATTGTGTGTTTTAGCACAAGTTCAACCAGGGGACTTTGTACAATTGTTAATGTACCTGTAGCTACGTTACTGTAGTGGTAGATTTAATACTGTCGAGACTGATCAGCAAGCTGAGTGGCTGCTCAAAATATCCTTCTGACGTGTTGAAGCCTATAGCTCTAGCGACAAAAAGCAGCAGAACATCTGATCCTGAGCCTGCTGGAAGATGTGGTTCTTGTCTACCTTTTTTTTTTTTTTTTTTTTTTTTTTTTGTGTAACTAGTGAGGACAAAACATCGTTTACTATGACCATTATTTCTTTCCCCCACCACAATATATATCTATTCAAAATTCCCTTTTTTTTTTTCCCCCCTGCAAACTTCTCATGAGTTGTACTTAGAATGTATTGAGGAAGTGTGCAAGTGGAAGAGTCAGTATTACTCAAAGCCTGAGGAGGAATACAAATACCTGTGAAAGACAAGCCCTCGGCAAAACGTGCTCAGGACTTTGTCCTTGGTCCACCAAAGGATGTTGCCTTCACAAGAAGATGGTCACATGAGTGATCTCCTATATTTGTTGAGCGTCTACTAGACCATGCATCTGTTTTACTTTCCTTGTGGGAGCTGTGTTTATTTGTCTTAAGAGTTTTGAGCTGATTTACTATTTTTTATTTTTAAGCACTCAGGATGTTGTTGGTTCTGAACTAGGAGGTTGTTTTAAATTATATTCTGTGAAACGTGAGTGACGGATCTTTTTGTGAAATGTAAAACTAATGCAGTTGACACCTAATGACTTGAAAGAATTTTGCACTGTTTATTATAGGTACACTGAAACAGACACTGTATAGTGTCTCAAAGACTACTTCAAAGGTATGCCTGTCAATATTTATGCCTTTTTTGTTTATTTTAAATGTAACGGTGTGGATGTTTGACATTCTGACACTTGGATCACAGTACACACTGACACGTGCATGTTAAAGTGCTCTTATACTACTGGGAATGTACATATGTTCATGTCAGTACCAATATACTGTATGAATAAAGTAATATCACAACTGGCCTGTTACTGGAATTGGTTCCTTATTTTGATCGAACTTACTCCCTAAATGGAAAAAAAAAACTTTATGTATACAGCTAGATGTTTTACTGAAGCAATTCAAGTTAGTTTTGTTTTCTCAGGAGACCACGGGAAGATGCCACCTGGGATGAGCACTCATCTTAATAGTCCGTGCCCTTAACCACCTCGAGTTTCGTCCCAGTGGTTTATTTCTGGAGCAATTCAGGCGAATAACTTTTCAAAGGAATGATAGCAGGATCCCCTCCGCGCACAACGGGGTTCTTCGTTGCTATGGCAACGGGTTTCCCCTTCACAATACATTGTAATTCCACACGCACGTTTCTATGAAACGATGTATAATAAAAGTTTTGCCATGATTTCTAAAGAAATTTCTTACGAACAGGTAACGGAACTTAAGGTCACTTAAACCAGCTTCGTTAAAGTGTGGTGTTTGTGATCCACCTCATATTCTTCTTTCGATCCACCCGTCGCTGGTACGAAAGAAAGTGAACTCGTGTTCCATATAATAAGAAGGGCGATAAATTTATCTTTAAAAAGTAGTAAAGTAATGTGTGATCATTTCTGAATAAATTTCTACCGAATCTCATTGTACTGTATTTGGACTAGTCTAAGTCAGAGTCGTTCTCCAACTGTTTATCCTTGCGTTGCGAGGGTCGCGGCGGTCCGGAGCCTATGCCGGAAACACTGGAGGGGTAAACCGTGGACAAAACCCTGCCCTGGTACAACGCATATGACGAGCACCGCAGAGTCGCCATTTCACCTGAAGCACATTTCTTGTGGGAGGAAACCGGAGCACTAGGAGGGAAACCCCCCCCCCCCAACACCTTACTTCGCATCTTATTACGATCCTCATTATAGTTTTTAATTGAAATAACGGCGGATTATTTTAAACATTCAACTTTAACTTACCAGCACCGTTGCCTTCGATCAGCCACAAATTACACACCTCACGTGACGCAATCGAATCCCGTGGGGGTCCACGTGAAAATGCCCCGACGCGCGCGTCACGCGCAGATCGTATACATTTACCACAGTGATGTGGTATTATTGTTCAGAGTGAGCGTGGTCAGTGGTGGTGTGCGGTTTGAGGAGGTGAGGATGGTCGGGCTTCCGTGGTCAGTTTCCTAAGAAATTACCTGCCAGCCTGCTTAAGAAGTGCAGATTGCGTTGCGCGTGGTTAAGAGACCACTTCTGGTCTGGTGTTGAGTGACATCTGCTCATGTGAAGCGTTCAGAATATTAACTGTTCCTCCAAAAAAAAAATGTGCAGGAGTTACTGATTTGCATAGCTTAAAGACTCCTTCAGAGTATCTTCTTCTAGTCTTTATTTTGCACCGCTTTACTACTTTGAAGGGTCACACTGCTTTTAAAGTGATGGTTTGGGAAGGGCTGTAGGGCTCGAGAAGCAGGTTCCCGGTACCAGCCTTGCTGGTTGTCTGCAGGTGGAGGTGAAGCCCCTTCTGGAGTGAGTCATGTCTCTTTCTGCGGATGGGAGGAACACCTGGGTGCTGGGTGCCTCCCCGAGCACGGCTAAGGAGCAAGGCGAGAAGAACAGTCAGGACCTGCTGGGTAGGAATGAGTCCTGTATCGAGATGGCTGGGTTTCTTTGGTCCTTGCTAATCATGGCTTAGTTTTTGCTGTTGAACAATCCTCTGAATTACAGCAGGTAATCAGGTGCTGGTATAGTGGGCTTTTCTATGAAATTCTGTAAAATGGTAAAGCCAAACTTTTTGTGTGGTGTTTGACTTTAATTTCTCCAGTTCCCCTGCTCTGTGTTTGTTTGTAAATATTCAACCTTCCTGCTGTCAACTACTACTTTTAAAATTTTTTTTTTATTTTCCCTTCCTTCTTCTATAGAGGCCCTTTATAGCCCTGCTGGAGGTATAGCAGCAGCTCTCAGGTCTGTGGGATCCCGCAAGATCTGGAGCGGTGGCCCGGATGTCCTCTCGCCTAGGCAGGACAAGGACGGCGAGACTTCCTTGCCCCTCGAAAGAGTCTTAGGAGAACAAGGGTTTGGACCTTTTGGCATATCGATGCCTCCCTTTTTAAATTCCATGCATGCAGAGCTCTCAGAATTCAGCAGTTTTTTGTGGTTTTCAGGTGCGAGGTCGAGATGAAGGAGACGATTGAAATGACGAGTGCATCAAAGTACATTCACGCTTGTATGAGCTTTGCGTTTGCATTCCTTTCTTTATATGTACTCTAATAGTTGTCATTGTGCATCCATGTTTTTAAGTCACGTTTTATGTATTCCCACTTTCCGGTGACTTTCCTTTCATCCGCTCTGTTGGTAGCCCCTCTGTACCAGGACTACTGGTCGGAGTGTATGAGAACAGAGATGAACAGGATTCGGGGCAGCAGCCTCTCGGGTCTGGTGGCCTCCATGCGCTTGCCTGGACTGCTGATGCCGCCCAGCCCCAGCGCAGGGATCGCCTCTGCTCCTCGACGGTTTCATGAAGGGACCTGCCTGTTGTGGCAGGATTTGCCTGAAGTTCGGGAGAATGGCCTCCTGGAGACACTAGGCCCCCGAGAGAGACAGCTGCAGGAGGCAGGTTTTGCTGAGGAGTCAGAAGGGTTTGAATATTCATAAATATAATAGGATGAAGAAATTCAACTTTTTTGTGTTGCAAGTGTCTTGTTGCTGCTTATGCAGTTACCATAATAGTCATATGAGCATAAGGGAAGCATTTCAACATATCTGCATCATAAGTATTTATTTGATCTTAACCTTTTATGACAACATTTTACCCATGCAAGTGTTGTCTCATAGTATTGTACTGCAGTAATTCAGGGTAAATGCTAAGTTCAGGTATACTTGATGAAGCCTTTAAGCTTAACTCCCAAAAGTCTATTATTGCTGATGGGGTGGTATTAGGTTCTGTATAATTTCTTGAACAATACAAGTAACTCTACAGGTGTGTGCGCCCGTGCGCATATATAATTTAAAATTGTTCCTCTTTACTGGGCATTCCAGGCTACATTTGAACTGATTAGTTCTGAGGCCTCCTACCTGAAGAGCTTGACATTGGCGGTAACCCACTTCCAGGAATCTCGGGCTCTGCGGCTGACACTGCCCATGGTGGAGCACCATATCCTCTTCTCCAACCTAGTGGAAGTCAAGGGGATCAGTGAGCGGTACAGCTCAACAAACTCTACATGTGACTTAACAAACGCATGCCAACTAGTCCTGTCTTGGTTAAGAACACGACTAATTTAAACCAGAGTATTTGGGTAGTTGAGGCTGGGGGACAGATTGAGATTTACCACTTAAACTTCTGAATTTTGTCCCCTCTTACTGTATTTAGAACTTAGTGATGTTTCTCCACATAGGTGAGTTGATTTGAGACTCCATTGAGAGGGAGACTATTTTTTGCCATGAAGCAGAAGTGACCCTTGTATGCAGGTTTCTGTTGGACCTGGAAGCTCGCCTTGAGGAGAGTGTGGTGATGCGACAGGTTGGAGATGTAGTCCTGCAACATCGCGCTGCTCTGCGTAGAGTCTACGTGCCCTACATTACCAATATGATGTACCAAGAAACCCTCATCCAGCGCCTGATGTTGGTTGCTGACCATCCTCTTGCACTGCTCTTCTTCCAAAGACCTTTGCACTCTAGCTGATGGTCACCCCTTCCTCCATCCCATAGGCAGCAGAACCGAGGGTTCCTTCACGTTCTGAAAAAGCTGGAGAAGGCTCCTGTGTGCCAGAGGCAGAGCCTCAAGTCCTTCCTAGTGCTCCCCTTCCAGAGAGTCGCACGGCTGCGCATAATTTTGGAGGTTTTTACACATCTAATTGACCTTATTTCTACAAGATCTTTGCAATTATGACTCTTGGTTGGCCTTCCTTCCTAGAACATTTTGAAACTGACCTCACCAGACTTGGATCCTGTCCCACTGAAGGAAGCCATAACAGCTATACATCAGGTTGAGTATTGCCACAAAATGACCATAATATAAACATGAATTGTTGATCATGTATGTATTCTCCATGTACATTCATGTTTACCTACTTCATACATGTGTTCTTCTGCCCCATTTCCAACATGGCCTGGTCTAGATCTTGACTGAGTGTGACGAAAGCGTACAGCGCATGAAGCAGACTGAAAAACTGGTGCATCTAGAGAAGCTGGTTGACTTCAAAAGGGTCAAGGTGCTTCTTGGTAGCCCATTTGATTCCAGCTCCTCCTAGCTAGACCTCATAAACAGCATACTCTGAAGGGTTGCTTATGATGTCCACCTTAGGTGGACTTTGGGATAGTGGTGGTTGTAATTGGTGTAAAATAGCCGACAGATGCAGTCAAATGGATGGTCATGTTCATTCTCTGCAGTCTATTCCCCTGATCACCCGGGGACGCACTCTGCTTTATGAAGGCTTCCTACACCAAGTAAAAGTGAAGAAGTCCACCACATGGGGCTCCTTTTCTTCATTCTGCCAGGTTTACCTGCACCTCTTCAATGACCTGTTACTGCTGTCGCTCAGAGAGTAAGTTCCCCGTGTGTGTGTGAGTGCTGGAAGGGGATTTAAATACTATGTTTATCCAACTTCAACCAAAATTAACCCTCCTTGTTGCCTAATTTCATAAGGAAACTTGTGTAATTTTACTTTTTCTGTTTCTACCTTGGGGGTAGACTCCAGAAAGTTTTTTTTAAACTCCCCCCAAGACACATTTAGGGTCTATAGGGTTTCAAGATAGGTTTGGAAACAACAACCCTATTGTGCGTGTCTCAGGGAGGAGCGTTTCCACGTGTTGGACTATGCTACGTTTCCTGCTTGTGTCCGTGTGGAGCAACTGACAGCTGAAGCCCTAGGGTTGTCGCACAAGTCCTTTCTGTTGCACCTCACTCGCAACCATGCCGGCATTACTGCCGCCTACATCCTCGCTGCAAAAACCAGGTAACGCCTGGGCCCCACTTTGTCCTGAAGCATATTATTAGGTAGGTAGGTTCCTAACGCTTTCTGTAAAGCCAGCCATGGGTTCATCCTCTAGACTTGGAACTTGACTAAAAATGTATGTACAAATATTCATTCTGTATTCCCTTAATGATAAAGGTGATAAAACTACACCAAAAAAATACTGCTTAGGTATTACTGTACTAAAAGCTTGTTGGGTGTCCAAAAACGTGTGTGTGTGTGTGTGTGTGTGTCAGTTTGGAGAAGGAGACCTGGCTCAAAGCTTTAGGAACAGAACCAATCTCTGGGAACAAACAGCTCTGACAGGTAAAATGAACCTCCAAAGTTCTCATCCCCATAACTTTGGGCACCACTTTCTGTTAACACCCTTTTTATAATCAATTAGTAACTCAGATTTAAAAAAAAAAAAAAAAATCTGGTAGCTCCAGGTGTGTTACCTTAACGTAAGTGTGAAGACATGAGGCCAATAACTGAGGTTTTTCCCTCCTCTCCCCAGATTTCTTGGAGAGGATGATTCTTTGACCATAGAGAAGTTGATGACTTTTGCTGTGCTATCATGAAGATTTTAATATTTACATTTGCATCATGTTTTGTCTAAACAGAAAATAAAATATTTTAATGATATTCCTGTTTTGTGCAAACTTTCCCCACACACTTCCATTTCCCATCAAACATGAAAGCATGGTGTTGTCCTGCACATTTTGTCTCCTTTCCTACATCTTCACTGGGCTCTTGTGGTCCCCTTTACCTGAAGTCACCGTGCTTACAGAGGAGTTTTGCAGAGCAGCTCTAGTTACAATTGCATCAGTCGGCTTGAGCAAAGCTGGTGGTTAAAATGTTCCAAGGAAGCAGCTCAGCTTTAGATTAAACGGGTTTCTGTGCAGTTCAGCCCTCAGTGTGTCGGGCTGCGCTGGATCCTCGCTTTACGAACAGTATCCATTTGTTCGTAACCTGAAACACGCTTGTCATACCGAGTCCTAAAGTCCTTTTTTTTTTTTTTTTTAAAAAAAAAAAAAAAAAAAAAATCGCAGTTTCTGTTAAGGTTCGTCAATCTCATAGCAGGAGGATTTACAGATTTAATATTCCGCGTACAAGTCAGAAAAGCTCAAAACTGCCCATCCGATCCCTGTTGCAGCGTGCACTTATGTTCTCCGAGCCGCTGGGGGGCGATGTTGAGCAGACCCGCGCAGCCGCATCCTACTGGATCCGGAGAAGAAAACAGGGCCGAGTTCTATGTCAAAATGAGGCAACGCTGATATCCGTGAAGTGTGGTTGGTAGGAGAGCTGCATCAATAGCCAATTTCAGACTAACTGTACACGATACAACTCAAAGGGAGTTTTAAAATTGCGTGTTTAAAATTCACAATCTTTTAGTAAACGCGATGCATTGTGCGTTAGTTAGTGCAGCGGATTACCGGCGTACCGTTACGTGAACAAAAAGATACATCACGTAAACAATCCGTTCTGCTGCGTCAGTCCAGAAATAGGAGCAGAAGCCACGATGTGTCAAGTAAACATTAACATGCGCTAGTCGTCACAACTTGTGACGACTAGCGCATGTTAATATTTACGTGATAGCTTTACCGTATTATAAAATATTTGCGCAAGCAAAACTACCAACGTGGTTTCGCTTGCGCGCATATTTTATAATACGGTAAAGCTTGATGTAACGAGAAGCATTTCGAGTTATGGTCAGTGTAATGCTTTCCACTCGATCGCATCCGCGACACTGAATTGCTCCGTTTGTCTTTCCAGGAACAGAGAGCAGGGAGGCGCAGGTGAGTGGGCGCGGTGCATGCTGGGAGCTGCCTGCTCCTGGCCCCCCACCTGTTGTGAACTCATGGCCCGTTCACTGAGGCCTGGATCACTCGTGCACGTGGACTGGCACAGATCTGCGGAGGCCAAGGAGTTCTTCAGCCGGCTCCAGCACAAGAAGAAGCGCAGGAAGTTTGGTACGGAGAACCCAGCTTAGTTAGATGCACGTTTATGGCATTTATTTTTTTACTTTTCCCTCTTGTAAGTCATAGTGTTTTGTTGCTTAGCAACATCTTTATCTAAAGGCACATTTGATGAGGTAAATGTTAAGTACTTGGGTGGCACAGTGAGTAGTGCTACTGTCTCACAGTGCCTGGGCGGTGCGAGAGGACGTAGGTTCGATCCCTGCTCAGTCTGTGTGGAGTTTGCATGTTCTCCCTTTGTCTGTGTGAGTTTCCTGCGGGTGCTCTGGTTTCCTCCCACACTTCAAAGACATGTTGTTCAGGTTCACCCATAGTGTGTGAGTGACAGAGAGAGAGAGAGAGTGTGTGTTCCACTGATGTATGGATGAGCGACCCATTGTAAGCAGTGTATCTAGCAGTGTAAGTCACCACGGTGAATAAGGTGTGTGGGCTGAAAACACTAAAAGCTCGCTGGGAGTCGCTTTGGAGAAAAGCGTCTGCAAAATAAAGGTGAATGTAAGTGCTTGTTCATGTATGCTATGGCGGCTTTCTGCCGACGTAAGGTTTCGTCTGTACGTTTTCTGTTTACATTTGTTCATTTAACACACAATTTTCTCCAAAGCATTGAGCAACATGCACCGTGTACCAAAGTAAATTTAATAACGGGTACATCGTTCGGACAAACACGTAGGCGGTCGCATTGGGATACGCTGATCCCTATCTCACGGATCGGGAGAGAATTGCGTCTTAGCGGTGAGCTCCGAGACTCTTGAAGGCAGGAAGGGATTCAGCAGTTCTGAGGAAGACGGGGAGCTTCTTCCACCACGTTGTGGCCAAAACTGTGATGTTGCAGGCTTTTGGTTTTTTTTCGACTCCTTCTGAATGCACCTTGCAGGGTGTAGGGAGTGATCAACTCCTGTATATATGTATATGGATGCTGAACTTCTATAGGCTGTATCCAGCGTCTTGAACTTATGTATTTGTCAAAGCGTTGTGTTAGTATTTGTGGCAGTATCAGTGTAGCCTATTTTTCTGGTGACTGACATTTATCAATCCTGATGAATGCTGGCACAATGTGATATATTGTGTTTATATATTTTAGGTCTACTGGAGGCTCCTGTAATGCCACCTTCAATTAGTGTAGACACGGTGAACTACAAGGTCTTCATCTCAGGGAAGAGCGCAGTGGGCAAAACCACCCTTGCTGCCCGCCTTGCCGGCCTGGATGTTCCAAGAATGCATTATGAGACGACGGGTAAGTTTCAGGCTCGCTTATGAAACGGGTGCGGTGTAAACCACAGTGAAGTAACGCTGTCAAGTGCCACGATACAACCAACAGATTTCCACTTTTTGTTGTTGGAAGGTTACGTCCATGGTTCGTATTTATGAAAACATCCTTGTGCTGTACCCTGTTCACATCTGCAGATAAAATATATTGAAATTTATTTTACTCCTGCTCTTTCGGTCGGGGTTTCCACGAATAATCCAAACGTTACCATGTTTTACATGTTGGAACTATGGAACCCTGGGAATGGTTTTGGTTTTACCGCAGGTCACTAGTGCAGCTTCTAAGATTCTGTGGTCCGCAGGCATTGAGACCACGGTGGTCTTCTGGCCGGTGAAGCTGAGGGACAGCGGCCGGGTGCTCTTCTTCCGCTTTCAGTTTTGGGACTGTGGAGAGAATTCGCTGCGCCGGTTCGACCACCTCCTCCCGGTACAACCCGCTGTCACCCGCGTACACAAATGAGACAATTTCCACTTATTTAGTTTCTACAATACTGCATTTTGTTAGAACAAAAACTGCACGAAGATGTTCGGTATCGATGCGTATTTTGCGCTGATGCACTGTTAGAATTTTTTTCCCTTCAATCTCATTTTTTATTTATAGACATTATACTTGAGAATTAATACTGATGTTTTTGGCTGCTGTTTGCTGTTATGTGTGGTTGCTACATAGTTAGGATGGGCATCACACTAGATAAGCTGTGAGCAAAATACATTGTATTTACATTTATCTGACACTTTTCTCCAAAGCGACGTACACTTATCTACCAATTAAATACAGCTGGGTAATTTTACTCTAGTAATTTACAGTAAGTACCTTGCTCAAGGGTACTATAGCCGGAGGTGGGGATCGAACCTGCGATCTTTGGCTCTGAAGACAGCAGCTTTAACCATTACGCTACCTGCTGTATCCTAGTTCATTGTCAGCTGTATTTAACATTTGATAATGTTGCACAGTAGCGTTCACATTTTTCAGTCTAGATATTTTTTTCTTTCTCTTGTCTTCCATATTTTCAGTCCTGCAAGGAGCAGATGGATGCCATTCTCTTCCTGTTCTCCTTCATAGACCACGCTTCCTTTGTTGACCTGTCGAGTCAGATTGCTCGTGGCACCGGTGCTTCTGACAACATCGTGAAGGTTGTGGTGGGCACCAAGTATCCTTCCTCATTTCTTGATTTGCAACCTCTGCATATAGATTCTAGCAGACAGAACTTAGGAAGTCTAACCTTTTTTTTTTTTTTTTTTATTTGTGCTAAGGTGGCTCAGCAGGAAGTATAGTGGGTTGAATCAGTTCCCAGTTCTGCCTCTCTGGGGTTTCCACTCTCTCACTGCGTTGACATGTTTTTTTTTTTTTCTCCAGTTTCCTCTTGAAGGGGGGTGCGGTGGCGCGGTGGGTTTGGCCGGGTCCCGCTCTCCGGCGGGTCTGGGGTTCGAGTCCTGCTCGGGGTGCTTTGCGACGGACTGGCGTCCCGTCCTGGGTGCGTCCCCACCCCCTTCGGCCTCGTGCCCCGTCTTGCCGAGTCAGGCTCCGGCTTGCTGCAACCCAGCTCGGGACAAGCGCCTTTAGCCAGCGTGTGCGTTTCCTCTTGAATTCCAAAGACGTACACACTTTGATTTAGAGTCACCGTTCCTCTAACAGCAGCTGGTGGCGTAGTGATTTGAGTTGTTGCCTTGAAATCAAAAGCTCTAGGTTCAACTCCCACTTGCTGCTTTAGGACCCTTGAGCAGGGTAGTGTTCCACTAAAAATTTCACAGCTGTATAAATGACAAAATTTTTGCACATAACTATATTAATAAATATTGCTGTTCAGAGCGCTTGGCCTTGACAGCTTCCCCAGATTTGACTTATTCATGCACACGGATGTGACCGAGGAGGAGGTGAGGAGCTTCCAGGCGGCATCGGGGATACCCGTGTTTCGTGTTGGGGGTGACGTTTGTGGTGGGTGGGGGGAGGTGGCGCCGCTGCTCAACGCCCTGGCCGAGCTCCTGTGGCATCAGGACCGCCTGGCAGCGGGGAAGATGCCCCCCCAGCCGTCCTCCCGGGGTGAGACTGGGGACCTTGCTGGATGTTGACTGAACCGCTGTGTGCCTTCGTAAAGAGACGTGTCAGTGAGGGATGTTTCTGGGAACTGCAATGATCCCAAAATGTCTGGACTGAATGGCATTGAAATATAAAAGTATTTGAACTGTCTTCTGCTTAAGTGCTGACTACTGTATATTGATTTAGTTGTTTGAATTCCCCTGGATGAATATGAAAAGTGCTCTCATACAGGAAAAATGACAACTGATGCCGAATTCTGTATTTGTTACGTGAACTGAAACTGCTTTGTGACAAGCGCAAACAGAATGGGGGGAATCGGGTATAATAAAAAGAAATCTCGCCCTCCGATGGGCCGGCGTCGCATCCTGACTTACAAAATAACTAATAAAACGTCTTTGTTTTTCGCCCTGATTACCGAGCGCCGTAGCATCAGACTTGCAATTGTGAAATTTGTTAGGCCCTAACCTAATGCGAGCAACAAAAATGAAGCTTCTTGAATATGCCCACTGCTTTAGTAGGGAGTATTCAGTAGTTTTGATGTTATAAATCTGTAAAAATAATATTGTGCAAATTAGAACGCAGCTCGAGGACGTGTTTCAGGACGGATGGTTTGAGGATTGACGCCGAACAGCAAGAAGATGAAAGGCTTGACCGGTTGTACGCCAACACATCTTGCCCACCTTTGTGCTTGCGACGTTCCACCAGTAAGGGGAGACACCGAGCAGCATTAATTGACACTCGGTCGCCGCGCTCGATCCGTCTCTCGAATGGCTGCTGGATGCCATCGGTTAGTGAATCCGTATACTGGGATTTGCACTGCAGCAGTCATTTATGATTTTAAAGAGGCCATGTGCCAAAGTTTCCCTTAGTTAATTACTTCTGTCTAAATGTTTTGAGTTCACTCCCATCGCATGTACTTGAGTGGTTTGGGAAAACCAAACTCACCATGCTACTTGGTGGTTATTCGAACAAGTGTGTTGCGGTAGTGAATGCATTATTGCCAATCGGAGCTACTTTTTTCAATATATTCCCATACTTAAGCAAACGTTACCGCTGGAAGAAGTGGGAAATGGCAAACTTGTTTGTTGTACTAAGCTATTTGCACCTTGGTTAATTTTATCACTAACGCTCAGCTCAGTTTTTAAAAAAACATGTATCAGAACTAAAGGGACGTTAAGTTGTGAGTCTGACGGCAGCACGTTCCCTTCCGTCGTCAAGAATGGGTGCGCTGGCTCTTCCAAAAACATTAAATGGAAAAGGGGAAAGTGCCGGATCGTCACAGCTCTTGCCTTTCAACATCCCATAAAACTCGTAACGCTAATATGAAATGTTTTTCGCTCGGGAGAAAATGACTAACATTGCTTAATGTTGTAATGAATCATGTTTGCCGCCCCTTCCTCCTACATTTAACGGTGCAAGAAAAACTGGAGCTCATATCATGCCTGTGACCCAACCGCTCTTACCCCCCAGCAGGTATGAGAGACATGCAAATGCGGTTCAGCCCCGCGCCATGAAAAACACTCAACTGGGTCTCTATGCTTGACTAGTAGGTAACTCCACCTAGGAAATGTCTCGCTCGTTGCAGCAACGCGAGCGACCTGTTTTTCGACGTGGTACGAAGGAGTTAACGCAGGAAAACGCTACTAAATCACGTCCAGCGTTGAAGAGCCCTGCTAGAAATGTCAAGAAAAGGGTCATGGATCTTGTAACAACATCTTTTGCCCGGAGGGAGGTTACCACGCTTTAGCATGGGGGAAAAAAAAAATACGGCGGCAGAATAACAGTTGTGAGAGTGTTATGTACTTGTGATGTCCTGCCAACTTAGAGTATGTGATTGACAGTCTCTTTTGATGATTAAAAAAAAAATGAAGTAAAAAGATCTCCCACTTCCTTTTCCCATGTTCGTGATTAAGAGGCTGAAGACCGCTGGATTACAGTCAGTTCCTTGGAGTGGTGGAGGTGCTTTGGAAGGTGACCTCGGTGCTGAAGCTTGATCTCATCGTTTCGCCCTACGGTTTTCCGTCTCTACGGGAGGAGATCTTTCGGGAGCACAATGCCTGCGGTTGATGCGCTCTTTCCTTCCATGGTCCCGCTTGAAACTGAACTGCTGTAACAGCCCCAGCTGTACATGAGCCAAGGTCTACGTCCGGTTGAGCAACATCCGTGTAAATCTGGCGGTGATGCGAGACACGTTCACGTTGCCACCGTCTCCGAAGTCCTTCCGGGCAGTTTCCTTCCTACGGCCTTATTTTCCAAAGCTCCCGTTCACGTACCGTCCTGTCAGATTCCGCTGCGTAGATACCCAAGTGTGCTTCATGACTTGCTAAGGGTTCGCTTACTAGCTGTACGCGTGAAGTAGCGTCGTAGGATGTGTTCTTGTAGTCTTCAGAGACGGTGATGTTTGGCGATGCCAGTGCCAGTTGTCTCCTACCGTCCCTCTCTTTCGCCTCCCTGAAGGTTCGCCAGAATGCAAAAAGATGCGTTTCCCTTGTCGTCCTACGCGGCTTCACATTTGCACGATGTCCTCGTTCCGGGTTTTTGACACTTTAAGACGTTATTTGCCTCCCGCGCCCTATTTCTAACAAAATTATGGACATCAACGGAACAAATGACAGATGGGTAAACCTTGACTTTTTTTTTTCTTTTCTCATTTGTTATCTATATCCTGTTGATATGAATGTGAAATCAGAAAAATTCCCCCTCAAAATATCCTTTGCATCACATGTTTTCAGCTACTGAAAAATGAGTCATTCTGCTGGTACCACCCATATTATATTGTTTACTCATTTGATATCTTCCTTCTGCTGTAGTTCAGTGGAAATCAAGGTGCTGAAGGTGAATTTGAATGAATACATCCCAGAATGCGTGAAAATCGTCCCGCAGTCCCGTACAGCTATCGTATATCTGACTGATCGCGTGTGTTGAGAGGGCTTTGTACAAATAAACTGAATTTATTTTAAAGCAACGGCTGTTTTTACACAGATGTTACAGTCTGATCTGAACCATCACATATTAAACCTAACGAGATGATTTCTTTAACCTACCCTTTACCGCTGAATTCGAGTTAATATACTTTCGAAAATCTACGAGATGTAACTGGTTTCTCAAGATAATGACATCTAGCAAGTGAAGCAATGATGTCATTACGTGCAGTAGGAACCTACATACCGTTCGCAATAACACTGTTCAACAGCTCACCTCTGTGTGACAGATGAACTATTCAGTACTATTCTTAGTTCATTTTGTTACTACTTCATAATGATTATATTACCATTCTGCACAACTTGCGCTATATACTGTTGCACTACTTGCATTACATACTGTTTTGATTTGTTTATTTAAATACACTTATTATTCCTCCAACTGCATATATAATTGTACATATTTTTATCTTGTGTTTTTCCACTTGTTTTATATTTTTTATATTGCAAGTATTTTAAGACTTGTATTCTGCTGCTGTAACATAATTTACCTTGTGGGATCAATAAAGTCTATATCTAGACTCATCTCATTTTCTATCTATTTAGACTCATCTCATTTTCTATCTATTTAGACTCATCTCATTTTCTATCTATCTAGACACACCATTTTTTATCTCTATCTCTAGACTCATCTCATTTTCTATCTATCTATTTAGACTCATCTCATTTTTTATCTATCTAGACTCATCTCATTTTCTATCTAGACACACCATTTTTTTATCTCTATCTATCTCTAGACTCATCTCATTTTCTATCTATTTAGACTCATCTCATTTTCTATCTATTTAGACTCATCTCATTTTCTATCTATCTAGACACACCATTTTTTTATCTCTATCTCTAGACTCATCTCATTTTCTATCTATCTATTTAGACTCATCTCATTTTTTATCTATCTAGACTCATCTCATTTTCTATCTAGACACACCATTTTTTTATCTCTATCTATCTCTAGACTCATCTCATTTTCTATCTATCTATTTAGACTCATCTCATTTTCTATCTATTTAGACTCATCTCATTTTTTATCTATCTATCTAGATACACCTCATTTTCTATCTATCTATCTCTAGAGTCATCTCATTTTCTATCTAGACACACCTCATTATCTATCTATATCTATATAGACACACCTCATTTTCTATCTATTTATCTATCTATCTATCTACAAAATATGCAGGAGCAGAGCAACCCTGGAAGTCCCAGGCATGCTCTCCACGTACGATTTTTTTCAGTAACGGGAGCATCAAGTGCTCAGCGGCACCCACGGGGGGTGGGGGTGGAGGCTGAGTTCATTGCAAGCGCTGCATGCATCGCCCCTGGATTGTTTGCAGTCGTGGTTTGGCTAAAAAGTAATAAATGCTGCTCTCTTCTCTTCGAGGCTGCCGATAAGATCTTGCCCATCCTGGAAGTGATGTTCAGGCGACAGCGATGTTTTCCTCATGAAGTTATGTTTAAAGGCTACAGCGTTCCATCGGGCGCTCGCGAATATTTCCCTCGCCGTTTTTGCAGTTGCTCTCCAGCTGAATGCAGGAGCGTGCGAAAAAATGCAAAATCAGTCATATCCACACGTGGAATGAAAAGCTGCGCGGACTGCTTGCCGGGGCTTGATCAGGGACCCTTTTACTTAAACCCATTAGTGCACCAAGCGTCTCAAGCGAGGTTGGCTTTCCTGGG
The DNA here is from genome assembly GCF_900964775.1 of Scleropages formosus. Taxonomy (NCBI): domain Eukaryota; kingdom Metazoa; phylum Chordata; class Actinopteri; order Osteoglossiformes; family Osteoglossidae; genus Scleropages; species Scleropages formosus. Next base: position 302,449 of record NC_041807.1, read on the forward strand.
TGGCCCAGGTAGTAGAAGGCTAAGGGTTTTGTTGTCATAACACTTGCAGGTCACGGTGTGCACAGACCATGCCGATATTTTTTTTCTCCTTCGCCGCCTTGCTGCCAAGTCGAAGACAAAGACGAAAGGAAACGCCGTCCTTGGTTCACAGCTCTGCGAGACACAGTCGCCTTTTCCACACCAGCGTCGATGTTTTCAGTCACCGGTTGCCGTGTTCGAACCCGGGGCAATCAGAGGTGTCTGCGAAAACGGTCCGTTTTAAAGCGCTGACTGTCGTTCGCACATAAACCCAAATTTCATTCAACAGAGGGAAGTCGGCCGGGTATGTGGGCGGGTATGTGGGTGAGTGGCACAGCAAGTGGCCCTGCTGTCTCGCAGTCCCTGGGTGGTGCGAGAGGATGTGGGTTCGAGCCCTGCTCAGTCTGTGTGGAGTTTGTATGTTCTCCCTGTGTCTACGTGGGTTTCCTCCGAGTGCTCTGGTTTCCTCCCACACTCCAAAGACATGCCGTTCAGCTTCACCATAGTGTGTGTTCTACTGATGTGTGGAGGAGTGACCCGCTGTAAGTCACTGTGGTGAATAAGGTGTGTGGGCTGGTAACACTACATAGAGTTCATTGGAAGTCGCTTTGTAGAATAAATGTAAATGAGAAAACTATGACAGACTGTCAGCTGTCTGTCTCTGGAACTTGGTGAGATGTTTCCTGGCCAAATGCGTGAGGCCTCTGAACCTCAGCGCAATAAGTTGTGTATGCTTTGGCCCTAATTCTCACACTGACGAGTGCACAACTTCCAGCCGTGAGCGCTTTCAGTGGCTGAATGCAACAGATTTCCCTTCGTGAGTAAAGAAGAATGCAGATTAAAAGGAACTGCTCCCTTTGCGACGGAACAAACCACGGAGGTGTGTGTGTGTGTGTGTGTTTGTGCGCGTCGCTGCGCATATTCCAATGCGTCTTTGTGTCACTCCTTTGAAACGCCCTCCTCCGCATAAGACTGTGCTGCCAGCTGCTCTCTAATTTTCTGGCAGCCGCAAATCCAGACTAAAAACTTGGGGGGGGTGGTATAACCTGAGAGATCTGCGCTAAATTAAAAGGGACCGCTATAGGCCTCTTTCTTTTCCATCACAGCTTAGCAAAACATTCATTAGCAGGTGTTGCTGCTTATTAAAGAGCATCTGGTCTCCCGGGAGAGCGGTGGGACTGAGTTTCCGCGGACATGTTGGCGTAATGTGGCCGCCGAGTCTTTAAGAGGAGCCGGGGGTCGTACCGTGGTAAGGTTACGGGCGTAGGATGCACGATGGCGGTGCTGGGGTGGTATGGTATTTGGTACGAGGGCGGAGTTTAAATGTTTTTGTGCCTTCGGGCTACTTAATGGAAAGAGTCGTTAAATTAGAACAATTACTGAAGTTACCGGTAAAGGATCCTTTTACTGTTGTGTAACGTTCCCCCGACGGCGTGCCTACATGCTCAGCATTTTTAACCCGACGCTGCATTTCCAATGTTCCCTTTAATTTACGTTCTTTTAATGTAATTAATTCCTAATATCTGCTGCTGCTTCTTACTTGTGCAGTGCTGTATATTTTGTATCCAGCAGTGCTGTGCATCCCCTGTTTGTATGTTGCCTCACTCTGGGAGTTGCAGAGATTGAATTTCATTATAAAGACATTTAATTATTTAGCAGACAATTTTGTCCGAAGTCGCTTCCGACCGACTCTATGCAGCGTTACCAGCCCACACACCTTATTCACCGCGGTGACTTACACTGCTAGATACACTACTTACAATGGGTCACTCATCCATACATCAGTGGAATATACTCCCTATCACTCACACAGTATGGGTGAACCTGAACAGCATGTCTTTGGAGTGTGGGAGGAAACCAGAGCGCCCGAAGGAAACCCACAGAGACACGGGGAGAGCACGCAGACTCCACGCAGACTGAACGGGGGTCGAACCCACATCCTCTCGGACCACCCGGCAAAGGTGAGCTGAACGCAGATACTATAGTGAAGCTTTGTAGCGCAGTAAGAATTTTAAAAGAAAGCCACGTGTCACAGTCTTCGGCTGGCTTCTTGCATGACGAGCCTCCCATTTTGTGCGCGTGCACAAGCATGCACGGGAGCGAACGCACACGTTCGTATACGTGAGCGCCGCAGCGAGGCACTCCTCGGACGGCCGCGCTCCTTCCTCGGCGAGCCGGAGGCCTCGGGGCCGCCGCGGCGAGCAGGGAGTGCCGAGACGCCCGCGAGGGAGCAGCGACTGCGGCGTTACCCCGGCTGCCAGAGATCCGCCCCCCAGCTGTGCGCAGACAGCTCCTAACCTGGAATGTGAGACCAGCGCTGATCCCTAATAATTCCCCAAAGTACACGGGGCAGGACAGAGGCAGGACGGGGGGGATTTTATATACAGGTGTGCACGGACTTGTTCTGGCACTTCAGGGAGCGCAATTCATCACTTGCCTAATAACGCAGTAATGCTTTTCGGAGCTTAACAGAATTGGTATAAATGGTAAGGACCCGGTAACAGCGGCCGTCAAGTCGAAACGGTGTGCCGCCCAACTAAGCGTTCGCGGTGATGGAAGCGTTTCGCGTTCGATTTCCGACAAGCGCCCGGCAGCGTTTCGCCGTCCGCGAGGACGTCGGCGCCGAAGCCTTTCGGGACAGCGCTGTTGAAGTCCTTCGCCGGGGCGCCGGGCAAAGAGAGCACGCGCCCTCCCGCCTCGGTGGAAACCGCGGCTCGGTTGACCTAACGCTCCGCTCCGTTGTTTCGGCCCGGCGTCCTCTTTCGGCCCATCTCCGCGGCGTAACTGGCGAAACGGACGAGGGGGAGGCGGCTCCGGAGAAAAGCTCTATTTATTGCGAGCGAGGAGCTGGCAGGTGTCCCGTTCGATGCTCCCTTCCGTATATCCTTTACCCCGTGGTGGTTGCACCCCTCCCGCCAACGGCCACGCCGCATGCCACCCCGCCCTGCAGGAAGCGTGCGTCCGTACATGTCCGGACGCCGGGTCTCCCTCGCCCACCCGCCCGGCTCTGCCCCGCCGGGGCTCGTACCGCTTCGCCAGGCTCGGCAGCATCTTTGAGAAGTGCGTCAAAACCGGAGCATGCCGGGATTCCGATACCCGAGGTCTCGTTTGCCCTTAAAACACCTCTGAGCGTCTTGGCCTGTCGTTCTCCACCCACTCGGCGGATCGTTTTTCTTGAAGCGCACCTCGAGAAAACGGTTCACCTTCACCTTGCCGCGATCCACGAGGCTATTAATCCAGTCCGAGATGCGGAAACGCATTTGTCCGAATTTGCTGGGTTTTGGAAAGTAAAACAAGGTCATGCTGGGGAGAAGCGGTTACGTGCAAAGCGGCTGAGTTCAAAGACTGGAGTTTGGTGGTTAGGGGGGGGCTTTGAATTTCATTACTGGGCCGAACTGCAAACTCGTGAGTCTCCAAAAAAAAGTCGCTCAAAAGTAAGGAAACGGAAGCAAACCCCGGGTCAAGCGCAGGAACCCGAAGTGGTCAGAGACCGGAAAGCGGCGTCTGGGGCTGCGTGAAACTGAACGACGGCGGAAATACGGTCCCGGCGAACGTCACAGCGGCTCGGTGGCGTGACCGGTTTTCCCAAAAGGTTTCGATCCTCATCGGCGAGGACCGGCGGGAACATCTGACCGGTCCTAGAAGAGGACGGGAACCGAGCACCTCGCTCGTTTCGCGGTTTTCCTCCCTTTTCGCGCGGTACCTCGAACGTCCTCGTACGTAGGTTCACGCGCTCTGGTTCCGTAAGGGAAATCTCAGCGCCGTCTTCCCGATCCTCCCGTGCTCGCCGACACAAAAATTGGAGAGGGGGAGACGCGAAGAAGGGGCGGAGGGAGAGAAACCGTTGGCTCGGGCAAGTCTTAGCAATGGCTTGCTTTCTCCAAGCAGACACTCGCTCATCCCATTTTCCCTCCTCTCTCCAGCTACCTGCATGCCTGCAGTGCTTTGCTGGAGACTTACTGGAATCCGCACACACACACGCACGCGCACACACACACACACACACACACACACACAGAGCAGTGCTACCGTCCTCCCCGGCAGCTGCTGTCTTCGCCCTGCTGGCTGATGGCAGGTGACACAGACAAAACTGGTAAATCAGTGTTAGAGGCGGAGGTGTAGACTTGCTCAAAGGGTAAGACTTTTCTTCCTGGCAACGTTAAGCAGCAGCCAAGAAAGAAAAAAAGTTAAAACGGGGGGAAGAGAGAAAGGGAGAAAGGAGAGTGAGGTAAAGAGCCAAAGAAGGACCTGCATTGTCGGTGGCCAGCCCAGACAGGGGTTTCATTTAGCTGTGTGTGTGCGTGTGTGTGTGTGTGCGTGTGGAGGAGGAGGAGGGGTTGGGAGGCACGGACTCTCGTCGTGGCGCCGGGAGCCCGGCTCTCCTCTCTGACCGGCAGCCCGGGGAGCCTGGTCACGGCGGGACCGTCAGCAGCCCGCGGCGGTCGCACAAGCGGGGAGGGAACCGCCATGGATGCACTAGTGCAGCCGAACCGTCCCGTCGCCTGGATTCCTGCGCCGCTGCCGGACCCCGTCCCGCTCAGGCGAAGCCGTTCCCTGTGAGGTACGCCGCTGTGTAACGACAGACTTGTCCTTCGCCGCTGACCACGTACTCCGGGGCGTCAGGAACGGGGCGCATGGGGCTTCGTGGTAACCTGAGCTTCCCTCCTGCCTTATTACCTTTCCTCCTGCTTGCTCCTGGCTGCTGGTCGCTGTTTATTTGGAGCAAGTGACACACTTCTGCTGTGTGTGTGTGTGTGTGTGTGTGTGTGCGCCATCTGGGACAACAGACGGGATAATTGTTTGCGGTGAGGGGAGTGCGGTGATTCATCGTGTACCAGGAGCGGAGCGCTTGGAGGTGCTCGGCTCCAGCCGGAGGTGAGTTCGGGCTGGCGCAGCTGCTGCTTGTGCCGCGGTGTGTGTCTCGTACCTTCGTGCCCGTTGGCAGCACCGTTTTCCACATGTCCAAGCGGTTACTACCTGACCTTACACACACACACACACACACACACACACACACAGTCTGAACCGCTTGTCCCATACGGGGTCATGGGGAGCCGGAGCCTAACCTGGCAACACAGGGCGTAAGACTGGAGGGGGAGGGGACACACCCGGGACGGGACGCCAGTCCATCGCAAGGCACCCCAAGTGGGATTCGAACCCCAGACCCACCGCGTCCCCCTCCCCCCGACCTTACACGGTACTATTAATTGTACTTACAGCCGCGACTGCAGAAACGTATTAGAAGGCGGCTCTGAAGCGCAACTTCATTTGCGCGGAACCCAAACACGTGCAAATTTTGTTGGTTTTTTTCAGCGAGTCTTTCGTATCACTTCATCAAGCAGTCCTTTGTATTAAGAGAAATCGGCATAATGTCTGCGTAGCCCTTCGGACTCGGGTTTGATTCAGCCAAGAGAAGAGGCTGGAATTAAGTCTATGAATGTTGATGGGTGACTAAGAGTGAATTCTGTGCATCTTTATGTCCATCTGCGTTTTTGATGTGTGGCGTATAGCATTTCTGTCCAGGTGTGGGGACGTATTCTGTCCGTTCACACATGGGGTGCTGGGGCACCTGGGCGGCGCGAGGGGACGTGGGTTCGATCCCCGCTCAGTCTGCGTGGAGATTACACGTTCTCCCCGTGTCTGCGTGGGTTTCCTCCGGTGCTCTGGTTTCCTCCCACACTCCAAAGACATGTTGTTCAGGTGTGAGTGACACAGAGAGTGTATGTGTTCCACTGATGTATGCATGAGTGACCCAGTGTAAGTAGTGTATCCAGCAGTGTAAGTCACCGCGGTGAATAAGGTGTGTGGGCTGATAACCCTACATAGAGTTCACTGGAAGCCGCTTTGGAGAAAAGCGTCTGCTAAATAAATAAATGTGAATGTGGGTTCGAGGCAAACCACGTAAATATGCTGCGTCGTACGGGAGCAGTGGTCAGCTAGCGAGCTTCCCTCCGAGCGCAGAGCGAAGCCGGCTGCTTTGTTTCGTCCGACCCGTAGCTGCCATTTATGACACGCCAATTTATTCTCCCGGGGACAGAAACAAGTGCTTGTGTTTTTTCCAGATAAGACTTTCTTATCTCTGAGATACTGCGCTGAAAGCAGGCCTTTGTGCTGTAGAATTTAGCGAAGGCATGCGTCCAGAGTGCGCAGTAAGTCCACAACCTGGGCCGACGTACTGGCAAACAGGACTATAAGGCAGCAAGGACATATTTTGATTTATATCCCCGCAAGGCTCTTTACTGCGATGCGTCCCTACCTTTGTACCTTTTACGCCTCGGTAAATCAACGGAGTGTAATATAAGCGCGGTACGTAATAAAGCGATTGCAATAGATGTGTACGCCGCACAGTCTTCTATAATAAACAACCTAAAAAACCTCGGCGCAGGCAGCGTTACAGTCGAAGGAGCTGGGTTTCAATCCCTGCTTGAGAAAGGTACTTACCTGAATTTGATATAGTAAGTATTGCCCGACTTTATACGTGGGAAAGTCATTGCAAGAAGCTTCATATACCAACCTCACCTTGTGACTCGCCTTGGACAAAACATTTGCATTTGCTAAGTCGTCTTAAATATTTTTAAGCCCCTTGGCAGAGGGCATTACGGTAGAACGCTACATACATGTACGTACAGCCAAGTGGAAGTAGCTCAGATATGTGAGAACGAGCTGTGAATATGTGCGGTGGAGCTCAAGGGGGGGAGGAAGAAATTGCCGGAGGTATCGTACCTTCTGTAAATACACACAAAGCCGAGCAGGAGGGTGTCGCCTCCGTGTTAGTAACTCTTGCCTTTTTCCCTTGGTCCTCTCAGATTGGGCTGATTTAAATCACTGCTGGGCCATTAAAGCTCAGCGCCAAGCAATGGGTGAGGGAGCACGGACTGGGTAGGTGGTGCAGTGGAAAGGGGTACGTTCTCGGTGTCGTCTGCATTCAAGCAAAACCGCTCGGTCCCCCGACCACCACCCGCCTCGCTTGTCTTTAGCTCTAGCTTTTCATAGGCAATTTCCAGGGAATGTGAGGAGCCCAGCTATGCAGGGAATGTGGAGCCTTCTGTTTAGGTAGGAACAGCCAGGGGGACATGAAAATGAACTTCCCATTTCCTGACTGGGGGGGGGGGGACGACCCCTTTCCCAGCCGCGGCGGGACTGAGCCGTCCCGCGTGAGCCTGTGCAGCATTCCACACTAATGAGTCCTTTGAGACCTTGTCTCTCCTACAGCTCTTAATCTGACTTTCAAAGGTGGCTTTTTTGGTACGCCCTGTGGAACGCGAGGGGTCCGTCTTAACTTCCTTCAGC